>NW_027531875.1:5107989-5280387 GCF_008692635.1 Crocuta crocuta | reverse complement strand
AATGTAACCCAATTTTGGTTGGCTACATGTTATCAGATCTTTGACACTTCTATTTGCAGTTATTGATGTTTTTTTAAAGATTATTCTCATTTTTAAAATTTTTTATATTTTATTTTTGAATTTCAGAGAAAGAGGGCATAAGAGAGAGAGAAAGGGTGAGCAGGGGTGAGGGGCAGAAGAAGAGAGAGGATCTTAAGCAGTCTCCCTGCTCAGCATGAGTCCAATGCAGGGCTTGATCCTAAGACCCTGGGTTCACGACCTGAGCAAAATCAAGAGTTGGATGCTCAACTGACTCAGCCACCCAGGCACCCCTGAAAATGAAAATATTGAAATATTTTCAGGCACCCCTGAATATGAAAATAATGAAAATTATTTTCATTTTTAAAAAATACTTTTGGCAAGTAAAATATTTTAAGACATTAATTTCTTCAGATTTTCTTCAAGCATTATTTTCAAGTTATGAAGGTAGTAACCTACTAAGTGACAACTAATTAGCGATAACTAGTTAATTTCTAAATAAATATGTACAGGACTCCTTGTTTCATAGAAATATGAACATAAGAAAAAACAGTAATAAGTTAAATTTAAATTATTATCAAAGACAACAGAGGAAAAAATATTAACAAAATGGGTATATTGGCCATCTTACAAAAAAAGATCCCTAAGATAAATAGTAATGTGATTAATATATTTCAAAACATATTATATTTTAATATGAAAAATAGCTTGCTGCCAGAAAATTGTTGAATTATCTCATACTCTTCTGGGGGAGTTCCAGTAGTACATGTTCTTCTAGTAAGGGAATTCACATTTTCTGGCTCATGGCTAATGTTACCTATAATAATAGGAACTTTCAAATGAATGTCAAGCTTGCTACATTTATAGAGGCACTTTGGAAGAGCAAGCTAGGGGCACTCATATCGGTTCATTTTCAGAAATCCTCTTTTGGGTTCTGATTAGTCAACTATTAAATAATGTAATTATTCAAACCTGAGGTGAAATTCAAAATACTGTATTTAACAAGCACTATTGCACTGTCAGTCATCAGGGAGAATGGAGTTGACTCTTAAGTATAACCAGAAGATACTTTTTGAATGACAGCTAGGATAACAGAGCAGACTATAGCAGTTATAGGTGTTCTACAATCAATGGCTGCATGGGCATACTAATTTTCAAACTGTAATTCATATGGAAATGTACTGTGATAAAGAAAGAAGTTTCTAAAAAAAATAAATGTAATTTAAAGATAGAGATAAAACTTGATAAATGTGAAAAAATGTTTCCCAGCCCTATTCTTTATATTTTATGATAGATACAATACATATTGGAAAGTAATTTAAAAATTAATATCCCTTAGGAAATGGTACTTCAGAAACACAAAATATAGTTTGTTTTTTTTTTAGCAATGATAGTTTAATCTCTCTCCTTGCTTCTGAATAAGGGCACTAAAGTCTTTTTCATTTATTATCACATCTTTACTAAAATTTTTAGAAGTGCAGGTCATCATAACAACCAAATCCAAGGTCTTAACAGCACTATTCTTCTAGCCCTTGATTTATTATCTTTCATCAGATCCCTACATTTGCCCTTGCTAATGCAGGGATCACAAAGACATGGGATAAATACCACTTGAGACAAAAAGCGTACACAATATAAACATAAAAAACATGCAATAATAATTCTGTAATGAAACACTTAATTTCTGCCGTTTGCAATCCTGGGAACCCTCTTTGTAGTATAGGGTGAAAGACTTTAGCTTTCCTTATGTCCACAACTGCTAGTCTCACTTCTGTAAATCCCCTTCTACCTAGAACTTCTATCATGTATTCTCCCCTTTTTAAAAATATATTTTCCACTTTTTGCATTATATTATATCTCTATCCCTCAACTGAATTATCTCTACTTAAAACTAACTAACCGAATTAGTAACCTTGACCTTTCATAACAATTTCCTCAATATCGCCTATTCTTTCATAAGCAAGATTTCTGACATGGTGGCCCACACATGTTATATTCACCACTTCCTTACCTCCCATTTATCTGTTTTATATGCTGAAATTTGGTGTTAATGCTTCCCTCTCTGAGAACTCCTATGGAAATTTCCCAGCCTCTCAAATGAAATTGCTTCTCTAAAAGATTACATATTCTGACCAAAGTTCTACCCTCTATTCTTTCCCTCAGGGTATGCCCTAATCCCTTAATGATTATAGTGATAGAGTTAGTGACAGGTATTGTAATAGTGGGGGAACAAAGCAAATTTTCTCCAGAAACAGTTTTCATACAATTGGAGAGTAATGGTGGCGGTAGCGCTCAGTGTTCTGATTAGAATGACTTTATATATCCAGTGTAGAAACAGAGAGTAGTGGGCTAGTTCTTTCTAATTTATACCCTATTATGGATTGAATTTCTGTCAAGTCTTTTTAATTCCCAAATCTTTGTTTATTTAGAGACAGTGTGTGAGTGAGGGAGGGAGGGGCAGAGAGAGAGAGAGGGAGAGAGAGAATCCCAACCTGGTTCCTGCTGTCAGTGCAGAGCCCAAGGCAGATCTTTTTTTTTTTTAATTTTTTCAAAATGTTTTTTTTTATTTATTTCTGAGAGAGAGAGAGAGAGAGAGATGACCGTGAGCAGGGGAGGGTGAGAGAGAGAGGGAGACACAGAATCTGAAACAGTCTCCAGGCTCTGAGCTAGCCATCAG
Source organism: Crocuta crocuta (assembly GCF_008692635.1). Taxonomy (NCBI): domain Eukaryota; kingdom Metazoa; phylum Chordata; class Mammalia; order Carnivora; family Hyaenidae; genus Crocuta; species Crocuta crocuta. The sequence continues at coordinate 5,277,692 of NW_027531875.1, read as the reverse complement.
CACAGAGCTTCATTCAGGGCTCGAACCCACAAACCTTGTGACCATGACTTGAGCCGAAGTTGGACACTTAACTGACTGAGCAACCCAAGTGCCCCAACCAAGTCAGATCTGGAACTCAGAACCCTGAGATCATGACTTGAGATGAAATCAAGAGTATGAGGCTTAACTGACTGAGGAACCCAGGCATCCCTGAATTTTGTCTCTCAAAAGATGCTGAATTCTAACCATCAGTGCCTATGAATATTAGTTTATTTGGAAATAGGGTATTTGCAATTGATCAAGTTAAGCTGAGGTCATTCAGGCAACTCTAATCCAATATGAATATGTCCCTATAAAGAAGGGAAATTTGGACAAAGAGAACATCATGTGACATTGAAAGCAGATCAGGGTGATGTACCCATTACCAAGAAATGCCAAAGATTGTCCAAAAACAACCAGATACTAGGAGAGAGTCATGGAACAGATTCTTTGTCACAGTTTCTCAGGAAAAAGCCCTGCTGACACCTTGACCTTGGACTTCTTGCCCCCAGAGGGGTGGAATGCTACTTTTCCCTTGTTTAAGCTACCTAATTAGTGGTACTTAGTTACAGAAGCCCTAACAAAGTAATTGTGAAAATAAATAAAGGAAACTCATTATAAATGGAGTTGGGAAAAAAAATAAAATAAAAATGGAGTTGGAAATCCCTGAAGGGGAACCTCCCAGGCACTACCACCCACCCTAAGAAGTAAACCTGGGATTCCCCAACTGGAAGAAACCTACTTTACACACCTTAGTAGTAGGGAGATAAAAGTTTCTCCTTGCCCAACAACTCAGCCAATGAGAAGCTGCCACACCCAGCCAGTGAAAAGGCACAACAGCGCCTCCAGCTTCCTTCTTTCCTCTATAAAAGCAAATCACTGCTCTGTTCTCCAGACTTGCCTGTGGTTCATCATGGATTGTTTATCATGAATTGTAATTTTCCATTGTCCCTGAATAAACTCATTTTTATAAAAAAAAAAGCTGGCTTTTTAAAAAAGTTTATTTATATTTGAGAGAGAGAGAGAAAGAGAGAGCAGAGGAGGGACAGAGAGGGAGGGGAAATACAGAATCCCAAGCAGGCTCCAGGCTGTGGGCTGTCAGCACAGAACCCTATGCGGGGCTTGAATTCAGGAGTGGCGAGATCATGACCTGAGCCGAAGTTGGATGCACAACCTACTGAGATACCCAGGCGCCCCTGGCTCTTTTTTTACTTTCTTCTCTTTTTCTTTTTCTTTTTTTTAAAGGTCAACATAATATACTCAAATTGGTCACATATGCTGTTTTAGAAAACAAAGTGTTAAGAGATCATTATATTCTGCTTCTGTCAGTTTTATTAGAAATGCACTTGTAGGAAAATTCTTTTTTTTTAAAGGATACATTTCTGTCCATTAATGAAAAATTTCCTGGAATTGTAAACATTCATGAATTTTCTAAATGAGAAATAAAAGAGACTTTAGCAGGTATGCAAGAAGATTATCATTTTAGACTATAGATGTTTAAGTAACATTTATTGCAATTTATTGCTATAAAAACAGAACATGCACTCTGTAAAATGTTGAAATAAAATGCTGATGTATATGTCAGCGCAAAAAGCATTGTGTCCTGGCTCTTGGCACCAACGTAATAAAGAATTAGAGACTGGCTTCCAAAGTGAAAGCAGAAAATAGTTTTATTAAAGCAACAGTATATTCTCTAGGGCAAGACAAGCAGGTTCCCTAAGGTAGAACTGGTCTCTGGGTTGTTTTGGGATTGGATTTTTATTGGGTCTTTCTAGTCGGGAAGGAGCTGTGAGGTATGGTGGGGTGGTGTCTAATGGAGACTGCTTCCAATCATTTGGGGGACTCCCCGCACAGGTTGGGAGGGTGAGTTTTGACCCTAAAAGGTTTGTACCAGACTAGGCATGGCAGCCCCTCCCTACTGGGGAGGACTGTAACCCTCACTGTATAATGGATCTAAGGGTTACCCTGGGGCAGAGGTGTAGAGGTCTTCTCTTCCAGAGCACATGTTCTGGTCCTGTGGCTCTTGGTCTGTTGGCCTCACGGTCTTGGAAGCCACAAGGTCACTATATTGTGCCTCGGGGTTTCAAATGTGTAACCTATTTATCATCATGCTTGCCTCCAGCTCATGTCTAACTAACTTCCTACTCTATCATTCCTCCCCCAAGGACCTGGGACTCTGAAATCTTTCAGATCAAAGGATAAAGGTTCCTCAGGGCGTTCCTTTCACTGCTTACATTTAGCTTTTACCTAACATATATATGAAGGCACAATAAAAAATGGCCCATGATATCAGTTTCCAGAGATAAATATTATTCCCATCCAGCTAAATTTTTTCTATTTTTAGGTATACTTCTATAATCTTATTTGAAATGTATCATCAATATTTCCACGTGTCATTAAGTAATAATAGCAAAAAAATGTTAGCCATTATAAGCCTGTCAATTGGGCACCTATTCTCTGCCAGTTTGGGATAGTATGGACTCATTCTACACTTTGACATAAACATTATATTTGTTTTCATTTTTAGCTGTTACAACTGAAAACTTAGAGATTTTAATTATATAAACATTTTTATGCTTCTCTGAATATTTCTCTTGTGGAAATTCCTGGGTCTTTATACTACCATTAAAATGCTTTTGGCAAATATTACAAAGTTGCACTTCAACAATATTATATTAAATTACAGTGTATTTAGAAAATTATGAGTGTTCATTTGGCTCAACCCCACCAATACTGGATATGATATTAAAAAACAAAACACTAGCTAATACAACACTAGCAATTTGGCAGCTATATTGTTAGTTAAATCTAGCAGCTAATTTACATTTCTTTAAACACTAAGTAAATTCATGAGTCATTAATACTTACTCTTTTTAAATTAGCTTTTGCAATACACATTGAGCTGCTTCTTTCTGAGATTGTTCCTAATGAAAGATCATATCCTGGTTATATTTATATTATATAATCTACCTCTTCCTTTGCTTCAATTGATGAGATAAAATTCAGCCGGTAGACCCAACTGGAACCTCAAATATCTTCCCTAGCAGCTTAGAATTGGAAAACTATAGAATTCAATAAGTTGCTATTATTATCTCTAACTAGGAACTACTATAAAGTTAGGTTTGGCAGCCACTGCTGGATATGTTCATGACGAAGTAGATGATGGAGTGCTACATATGTTCACTATTCCAAATGTGCCACATCAGCTTGTTCTGTATGATGACTGCTGTCTACTGCTATAGTTGCTCTCGAGTATTTGAAATGTGACTCGTGTGGCTGAGGAGTTGAATTTATAATTTCATTTAATTTTAATTAACTTACATTTAAATAAATAAAACCTATTGTACAGAACAGTGTGGTTGTAGACAGAAAAGGTTGAAGGTTGCATACAGAGAAAAAAGAAATGAAAGATTCTGTGGCTTTGGAGAAATGGAGGAAATTAATGAGAATCTCTAAGTGCTTTTGAGCTTCATGTTTTTTTTTGTTCCACTCCTTGGTGAAGTTAAACTGTATATTTCCTGCTCTGAATTCAGTGATACCAAATGCTAGCATTATAAATAATAATTTAGGTCTTTTCCCAGGTCATTTTTCCACTTGTGTTTTCTACTTGCCTCAAACTACATTTTCCTAGGAGACTATTTATCTAATTGGGAATTTAACAATTCTAAGAATTCACTATTTTCTTAAAGGACATTTTCTTCATATGTGATGGTATGCCTGTAATTTATTGATAAGAATAGTCTGCACTCCTTAATTATATTTTCTGTTTGCTAGCTAAATGATTTCTGCTTTTTTTTTTGTTTTTTGCTGCCCTCTTCCTATTTATTGCAATTTGAACAATTTCTTAATGCCATATAAAGAAATAATTCTTTAAAGCTGCAGACCAGGTGTTTTTCTATCAGAAAAAATTCTACCTAAATTAAAAAATATATTCCAAACTTACTTAAACTTTTCCAGAGAATATAGAAAACTAACCAAACCATAATTCATGTTTACATCATAATACTTACCATTGATATCAAAACTAGAAAAAAAGCATGAGAAAAAATTATAGGCTAATCTCATTCTTAAATAATCTTAAGCAAAATATTAACAGATCTCAGTAATGTATAAAGAATATATCATGATATAATTGGGTTAATCTCATGTAAACAATTCAAAATTTATTGAAAAATAATTTTTAAATGTTGCTAAATAATTACAGATATATATCAAAACCACAGAAAGGAGTGTTTTGTAGGACAGCATTGTCAATAGTCCTAAAATTGATAAGAAGTCACAATGTAATTATAATTAAAAACCTACAAAAATTCTCATAAAAGTAGACAAAATTGATTACAATTTTTGGGTCAGCAAAGGCCAATTACAGCAAAGATACTCTTGATAAAGTAAACTAAGCTTATAGGACATATTCTACCAACTATCAAGAATTATTATTAAGTAGTATCATTTAAACCCATACAATACTAGTGTTAGAATAGTGAAATTGGCTCTAGGAAAAGATTACAGAGCCCAGATATAGTCCCATACATATAAAATAAAAACTTTAATTCTGAGATATGGGACATTACAGACTCCAGAGGAAAAGAGACACCGGTCAATATATGATGCAGAGAAAAGTGATTATCCATAGAGGGAAAGAAGCCACACCACCCACAATGCTCAAACAATTACAGCAATGTGCAAGGCCAAGCTTTAAAAACCTCAAAGAAAATTATATACCAATATTTTTATGGCCTTAGCATAAGAAGGGGTATTATGAACAGGATAAAGTTGGCTACATTGAAATTAAAAACTTTAGTTCACTAATGTATACTGGGGGGATGTCAAAAAGGCAAATCACAAGTCAGGGGAAATGTTTGCACCACAAATGATCAACAAAGAGTTTTGTACACATGATGACAATACTGAGTGCTTCTACAAATTCATAATCATAATAACAACAAAACAATAGAAAAATGAACACAAGATATAGAAAGAAAACGTTTCTTTATTCATTCACCAGATATTGACTTATCATCAATATATACTAAACAGGGTTCTGGATAGAATAGGTGTTGTTACGGAAAAAAGCATGTAGGTTCTTTATCCTCCCAAAACATATTCTTGTGATGGCAGACAAAAATAAATGAAATAAATAAGTGCAATGGAGAAAATAAAGAAGAAAAGGTAAGGTAAGATAAGGGGGTAAGGATTATGAGTTGGGAGAAGGTAGAGATTTCCATTTGAAGGAGGTTCCCAGTAAGCGAGTGATCTTTGAGAAATGATTTGGGGAAGAAAAAAATGAAAGCCATTTCATGAAGCTGGAGGAAAAAAACGCTTTCCAGGCAGAAGGAAATTTGGGAGCAAAAACTCTGAATGTCAAGTGTGTTTGATAAAATCAAAGATCAACAAGAAGCTTAGTGTAATTAAACTGGAAGAAGAGAAGACTAGACAAGATGAAGAAGAAGTAACTGGGGATCCGAACAAGCAGGTTCTTATCAGTCACTGAGAGACTTTGGCTTATATCATATACACTCAACTCTATTTATATCAGAGAAATGAAAGTTAAAACCAAAACCAATATTATTTTATGCCACTAGAATAGAAAAACTGGTTCACAATTACAAATGTTGGTAATGAATGAACACCAGTACTTGCTGGTAGAATTCTAAATTCCAGAGCAATCTTTGGAAGCAATCCATTTATCCATGACCCATTAATTCTATTTCTAAAGCCTTGTATATATGCTTTAGGAGATGTATATTAGAGGATATTTATCATAGTACATTTACTGTATCAAAAATTGGAAACAAACAACTCAAATAGCCTTATACACATACAATGAAGTATTGGATAGCAAAGAAAACAAATGAACTAAAATTGTGGTTAAGATAAACTATATATATAAGGTTGCACGATAATCATGTTGCAGGAGACTATATTCAGAATACACCATTTTTAAATGCTAATAAAGGGGTAAACATTTATCTTATTCATGGAAGTATGAATATGGGATAAAAGAATACAAAAACACAAGAAATAACAAACATAAATTTCTTTTTTTTAATGTTTTATTTATTTCTAGGAGAGAGAGAGAGAGAGAGACAGCGTGAGCAGGGGAGGGTCAGAGAGAGAGGGAGTCACAGACTGAAACAGGTTCCAGTCTCTGAGCTGGCAGTCAGCACAGAGCCCGACGCGGGGCTCGAACCCACGAACCGCGAGATCATGACCTAAGTGAAAGTCGGACGCTTAACCGACTAAGCCACCCAGGCGCCCCAACAAACATAAATTTCTTAAATATCACAACCTCTAGGGAGATGGTGGGGAGGAGTGGAGAAGGGAAAGGAGAGAGTCAAAATAAGCATTTGTCTATATATATATATATATATATATGTGCATATATATATATACTTTATATATATTCTATCAAATATTGTTAAGTAGATCCTTTAAATATAAGTAATAAGACAAGCATAATAAAATTTATGGAAAGCAAATGACTCCGTGTGATTATCTCATATTATTTTAGATTCATCTTTAACGGTTTACTAAATCATGATCTATTAGTTTCCTTGGGCTTTTGTAACACATTAGCAAAACCTTAGTGGCTTAAACCAACAGCAATTTATTCTCATAATTCTGCAGGCTAGATATCCTAAGTAGTCAGGGCCATTCTTGGCCCCTTCAGCTTCTGGCTGGCGCAAAATTCTGGGGTTTTCTTGGCACTGGCTACTTCACTCCAAATTCTACTTTGGTCTTCATATTGCCTTCTCCCCTCTCTGTGTCTTCACCTCTTCTATCTCCAGTCTCCTTCTGCCTATTATAAGGACATTTGTTACTGGATGTAGAACCTACCCTGATATTCCACAAATGTCTTCATTTCAAAAGTCTTAATCCCATCTGCAAAGAACCCTTTTCCAAAAAAAATTAACAATCGCAGATTCCAGGGATTTGTTCACGTATCTTTTGAGGGAAGCTTCTTCTTCTTGATAGGGAAAAATCTGTTATAAGATGGTCATTGATGACAGGACTGATAAGGAAATACCTGTCCCTGATCAAAGGCTCCCTCTTCTGAGTTCTTCTTCCCACTCTGCTTGTCACATGCATTAATGAGGAATGCAGAAGTAACAGTCTACAAATTACTCCCTCTGCTGATGCTCTGAGCTCAGACCTCTGGAGAATGATCTCCGCTGAGCACACCGGTGTAAAATAAACCTCCTCCCTTCCAAGATCTCTGAGTGCCAGCTTCATTCTTCTACCAGTGATCCAGACCAGATTCTGCATCAATCTGACTACACATAATTATGATATTCAATGATTATTACTTGATTTTTGAGTCAAGTTAATGAATTGAGACTAAGGTTTTTACAATTCGTTAAAATGCATTCCTTAAATGTACTTTATAAATTAGGCAATTTTCATAAATTTCTAAGTGTGTGAAGGTCCACACTACCTTGAAATCCTGTACACCCATTTCATAAATCATAGAGCATAAAGGTATCTCCAGAGGTCAGTTACTGTCTTCCCTTGCCTATAGACACACCCACATTTAAACTAACACAGGAAAAGAGGTGTCTGTTCTTTTCTTAAAGATTTCCAGCATGAGGAATTATATATCCTTTTCCAGCAACACAGTTTGGCATCTCAAGCATTGAATATTTAAAACTTAACTTTTACATTCCAGAGGCATGGGAAATAGTAAAACCTTTACAACGTGCACACTGACTGAGAACTTCCAGCAGTCATTAGAGGAGACTGCAAATATGAGGCAAATAAGAAAAACTGGAACAGTGTACAGATTTTGTTTTTCTATTACAGCTGTTAATATGCAATTCAAATATAGCTTGACATAGGCATACATTTTGATCTTGCTTTTTCTAGTCTTTTGAGAAAAAAAAATGAATTCTCTCAAAAAAAAACAAAAAAAAATTTAGCCTGAAGTGATTGAAAATATATGAAGAAAGGCTTTCAAGTTCATGACACTCAGACTAATTTTTCTGTCTACTACCACATCACACTAAGACAAGGAAGAAACATGACATGAGAGTAAGGGAGGATCACGAGCAGATATGGAAATGAAAACTAAACCTGAAATAATCTGGTTGTTCTCTTACATTAAACAGAAAGTTTGACAATTTCACTTGATAAGATATAAAACGGACATAGATTTGTTCCCAAGCTCTGTTATTTTATAAAAGTGATTTGATACAGATGGAAGTAGCAAAGTCAGCTCTGCTCACAAAATATTTTGATTATCTCCTTTACATTCTCAGATACATTTTCCTGACAGCATTTCCACCAATACATAGCTCAGACAACATCCCACGTTTTACAGAGGCAAGGACAACATCGAATTCATCGTCCTCGGAAATCGGGTAATTTGGCAAGGAAGTGCACTGCCGTGTCATTCTGGGAATTGTGCACGGTGTGGTGTGGGTACTCTACCCTCAGATAAAAAAAGTGAAAAACTGGGGTTCTAGATGGATCTGGGCCACCACCTACGTGTGGTAGAAGTGAAAAACAACTCTCCTGTATTTCCATACTATTGAGATTCTAATACCTACTGTGTAAATAAGATAATACAATCTAGTTGTCTGTAAAACAGAGACCTAAGTGTTGATTCTTAAAAGTTTCCCTGAGACTTTCTTTTGGGAAAGAATTGCTTTAATCCCAAGTGGTTTCTTGATTATTAATATAAATTGTCTAGAATTTCTTGTATATATCTTGCTCACAATCACTGTATTTAACGCAACAACTCTCAATTTTGTTTTAATGATAGTAGTTTGGCAAAGTGTATACTCTTTGTTGATGTTGCTAAATCGCTGTACTTTAAAGAATGGTTTATAGGTGAAATGCATAATATCTCTCAGGAATTGTTTAGCATCTGATACGTTTAGGATTCAGTCAAATGTGAGTATGAAGACTGAGATAATAAATTACCACTTGGAAAAATTATGTCAAACAAAGGGACTGCAGTAATCTAGAAAATGCTAGAAAAGACTGATCTATAGGAAAGGGATCAGGAATGGATAGAGCATCATAAAATGTGAGCATTCTGGTAAAGGTCACATTGTATTTTCATCTTGAATATACTTCAAGATGAAGAATAGTGTCTCAAGAGGGTTGAATGGCATGTGATTTTTATGAAACAGTTTCTTCCCAGGTACATAATTGTTAGACCATTACACCTATTTCTTTCTTCAACTTGCGTTTATAAGAGCAACTGACAATTCATTCTTTGTGAGAGGTTTGTCTTTTCTACTTATCTCTAGGGATTTCATGAGCATATGTTCGCCAGAACTAGGAAATTTTCTTCAATCAGGTAATGGTGAAAAATGTCATATAGATTAGTACAGATGTGGAGGGATAGGGGAGCAGAGAAAGGAGGGTAACAAACTGAACAATGGATTAGCTTTGCTCATGATCATAATCTTAGGAAAATTGTACATTTCTACTTTAATGTTAGATATAGATTAAAATGTTTTGGACTGCAAACATAAAAAGAAATGCAGTCAATTCTTTAGTTGTAATGTCTTTGCTTTAAAAGTTCTTCTGTAGGGCACCTGAGTGGTTTAGACGGTTAAGCATCTGACTCCAGCTCAGGTCATGATCTCACAGTTTGTGGGTTTGAATCCCATGTCAGGCTCTGTGCTGACAGCTCAGAGCCTGGAGCCTGCTTCTGATTCTGTGTCTCCCTTTCTCTCTGCCCCTCCCCAGCTCATATTCTGTTTCTCTCTCAAAAATAAATAAAACACTAAAAGAAAAGTTCTTCTGTAAATGGTTTAGGATAAAAGAGTATTTTTTTGAGAGCATTTTAAATTATGGCAAAATTTCTAGTAAAATAGAACCACTTATTTTAAGTAGGGGAAATTATCACTTAGTAAAGTCTCTGAATATGGAATGTAGTCCAGGACAAATCTTTAGCCATGGTTCACTGTTTAACATCTTTCTCCTTAAATTCTTTAATCTTGAGAATGCAAATTAGCCTCCTGTTCCTCCTTTACTTTCCTTGTCATGTTTGACCAGGGATGTTTTCTTGAGTGGGTGTGTAGATAGAAGTAAAGTAATAAACATAATCAAAGAAACTTAGAAATTTACATTGAGTGAAAGAGTATTTGGAGGAGGGAGGTTGACCGTGAGTGATGGGGAGGGTTTTTCTACCATCCCTTTATTTATTTTCCAACACCACTGCTGTGCAGGGAACAACAAAGCTTCAGGCCATTTTTAAATGCTGTCTCGCAAATAGAGGTATCTGTAGTAACAGAAAAAAGGGAGAGAAATAAGAAGAAAATTCCAAATGGTGTTTATGGGGAATAAGCAAAATGCTTGGAGTTATAGATCGTAGCTTAACTTAGTTACACCACTTAGAAGTCATATCTCAGAGCCATTTATGTGCAAGACCCATTTGCTTGGAGCAAAACTCCACAAACTTAAGTTACTCTGTATAAAAATGTTAATATGAAGAGTGATAATAAATTACAGGAACATGTGAAGTTTTTATTATAATATAGATTGTGATATCTCTTTAAAATAAATGGAGCCCTTGTTTGGTGTCATGTGATAGACTATCAGAGACAATTATACTATAATGGCATTTAAATGCAGTAATACTGGATAAAATATTTGCCATTACTGGGAGAATAGAAGTGATTCACATGTTTGGATCATGTAATTAGGAGCCAGGAATTATTAAAAAAAGAAAAGAGTGAATTTCACAAATTGAAGAAAAACAGATACTACAGGAAGAGCATTTTCTTCCTAGGGCAATTTCACGAACAGATGAAACTGGCAAATGATAGAAGTATTAGAAGGAAATATATAAAGAACTAAACTAAGTATATCATATGCAGCTTTGCTTTCAGGACTCAAACATACAATTACTGAACACATATAGATCTCATCTGGATGCCCCAAATGTCTCTGTACAGGTTCCAGAATTGTTATATAGTTTGCAGTCATGGTGACTTACAGGTTGAAATTGTTTTCACTCTGGTGCATTATTTCATTAAGATCTGTCTTAGGAAATAGGATTTATCCAAAAACGGAGGATGTGATATGACAGATATGGCTGTCAGCCTGATCCCTTAATTCCTAGGTTAGAGGTTAGAATTTGGTTAATCGCCTTTTCCTACAACTTATGGAATAGCAAGTATAAAATTCACATAATGTACATTAATTTAAGATTTAAGATTTCATTTTAATGCCTCTTCTACTTAGTCACTTCCTGGAGAACTAAAGATCTGGAGATGAATCCAGGACTACAACATTGAGTTAGTAGGTAGTATCCTACGGTGTGATGGAATTAGATCTATTCATGCAGAAAATGTCTTAAATACGTATGCAATGCTTATAAAGAGCATAGTAAATGAAATGTTAGCCTATCCTCCCAGACTTGAGGAAGAAACTATGTGTTTGAATGGATCTTTGCTTACCTCTTTTGATCACCAGGAATGAGGTGTGGGCCTTATGCTATCTAAATGGAGTGTCTAGCAGATGGGGGCCCTCAAATGTGGGGCAATGACTGGGTGGAAGCCAGTGGCATGGGAGGCAAATGAATTCACCTGAGGCGGAACAAAGGAGAAGTTTATTGAATACACCACAGGGTTGCTGTGCGCAGGACAGCGGAGAAGAGGCTTTGCCAGGAGGCAGTGGAAGTGGAGTAAACCATCAAGGAATGGAGGGCAGGACAGCCGAGGAGAGGCTGGAGGCAAGGCTGGCTGCAAGGAGGCAGTGGCTGTGGGCTGTTTTTAAACGGGGAAGATGAGGAGGTGTGGCGACGTATCTGGATTTCTCCCATTTTTGGTAACTGTGCCTAGTTTTAAGTAGCCAATTGGTCAGTTAGGGCCTATGGATATTCTGAGGTGGGTTGTCTCATGGGCCTGTCTGTATTCAGCCAGGGGGTGGCTGTGGGCCCTTTACATTCCATTACTCAAGCCTGTTTGCCCCAAAGCAGCCTCTACAGGCATGAAGAATTAGGACAATTAGGACCTATGTTTAATTTAGGCCTTATTCCAGATGAATTAAAGGATATTTTCCTTTTTAAAAAATGTTTGAGGGAGAGGAGGGGAGAGAGGGAGAGGGAGAATCCCAAGTTGGCTCTGCACTGTCAACCCAGAGCTCTATGCAGGGCTCCATTTCACAAACTGTGAGATCATGACCTGAGCTGAAACCAAGAGTCAGATGTTCAACTGACAGAGCCAACCAGGCACCCTAAATAAAAGGATATTTTCAAGCTGACATGAGAGTAAATGAATTAGCTCAGTGTGTCTAGGGTTTCTGCACTGGAGACATGTTGAAGATTTATGAATATATTGAGGAACTGTGTGTAGCATCATCTCTCTGTGTTTTTCTTTTTTTTAACTTTTATTTATTTCTGAGAGAGGCAGAGACAGTATGAGTGGAGGAGGGACAGAGAGAGAGAGAGAGAGAGAGAGAGAGAGACTCCAAAGCAGGCTCTGTACTGCCATCTGTGGTGGGGCATGAACTCATGAACTGCAAGATCATGACCTGAGCCCAAACCAAAGTCAGTAGCTTAACCAACTGAGCCACCCAGGTGCCCCTCTGCATTTTTCTTATTAAGGAAAAGGGGCCAGTAAATGCCTGAAAACAGCTCTTTTAATATTCTCTCAACTAAAGGAAGCAAACAAAAAAGAAGTTTGTACATGGCATATGATGGGAATACCTCCAATTTCGAGGTTGAAATAATGCTAAGTCATGAAGCTCCTGACAGTTTTCCTACGTCGGCACTACGTTGATCTAAGTGCTGAGGAGAAGTTTACTTCACAGAGGGAAAAGAAATAGCACTCGAATATCAGACTCATCGTGGCCAGTTGCACAAATTAAATTCAGTTCAAAATGTAAAAGTGAATCCCAAGCAAATTCAGAGTGTTCTAAAATATTTTTTCCTATTCAGGGCAACCAATCAATTTGAAGATAAGTAGAAAATGGTAGAGAAGTGAGAAAGTTGGAAATTCTTTTTAAAATGCCTAAACTATACTTAGGGCACCTGGGTGGCTCAATTAGTTAAGCGTTCAACGTTGGCTCAGGTCATAACCTCATGTTTTGTGGGTTTAAGTCCCACTTTGAGATCTGTGCTGACAGCGCAGAGCCTGGAGCCTGCTTTGGATTCTGTGTCTTCCTTTCTCTCTACCCTTTACCCCCGACCCTCACTCTCTCAAAACCAAATAAGCATTAAAAAGTATAAAAATAAAATGCCTAAGTATAATTTACATTAACATTTCTCCAAAAATGTTGAAAGTTTTGTTTTCTATATTTAACATTTAATGGTTTATCCTGAAGAAAGTGCCTTGATATGTTACCAGAGGAAAAAAAGGAACAGATATCATCAATAAAAAATGTTTTCAGCTTTGAGATACTTTGGAATATTATAGTCACATCTAAAAAATCTTTTGCCAGTATATTATTTTCCTTTAAAAAGTAAGTAAAGTAAGGAAGCAGGATAGTAATTCAGTGAGTTCTGTGTTAGTTATAAAATTATACAGCATGTGATGCTAGAGCCACATCATTCAAATGGGAAAAAAAATCACATAGACTTTCTTAGCAAGATCTAGAGTGGCATGTAAGTTAGAATCAAGAAATCATAGGCCCTCGGAACAAATTGTTATCACATGGAGGAAATATGTCAACAGTATAAGAACAAACTAGTAGAAAATCAAAAACAATATTTGATATTATTTTCACAAAGCCTAATAAAGACCCCATGACTAAAGTATAACTGTTCATTCTCTACTGGCATGTTAAAGGTGATACTGTATTGTATGAATATTGATAAACTTTATGGATGCATATATTTATAAATGAAATAAGTCTATAAAAATATCTTTTAGTTAAAAATGTCTTTAGAAAGCAATATTTCCCAAACTTCCCTACACTTCAGATCTATCATTAAAAACAAAAACAATAACAAAAAAACCACAAAAACTATTCTGAGAATCTACCTAATGGTTAAATTTCCCTGGGTGAATGTCTGATTTTAAAAATCTGTGATTTAAAAACAACCAACCAACCAACCAACAAATAAATAAATACACAACAGAAGAACTAAGGGCTACTGTTCTTAAGCTTCATTTCTTCTGTAATTCTTTCTCTGTTTTCTCTAAGATTTATGTCTGTGTATAGTCAGATGACCATAGTTTCTTGAAATATTTTGCTCTGCATTGGATAAATTTGCTTTCACAATACTAGAAACTTAGTATCATTTCAGAGGGTACACTGCTGCCATTCAAGTCAAGAAAAAGTAAAGAAAAGAAAGATAATTTGGTGTTACTTTGTTTCAATGTATCTTTTATTTGTGACAAAGGACCAAGAGTGTAGCTGCCGTATAAAGTGGTTTAGAAATAGTTCAAGTCCTTTAGGAATGTATTATTTCTTTTTTTCTCTTTAAAAAATGCTTATTTACTTATTTTGAAAAACAAAGAATGTGAGCGAGGGAGAGGCAGAGAAAGAGGGAGAGAGAGAATCCCAAGCAGACTCTGTGCTGTCAGTGCAGAGCTCAATGTGGGGCTCAATCCTGTTCGCGAACCAAGAGATCATGACCTGAGCCAAAATCAAGAGTTAGATGCTTAACCAACAGAGCCACCAGGTGCCCTGGGAAAGTATTATTTCAATTAATTTATTCATTCATTTATTCTATGTCATACATTGAACTTCTGAATTATGGCAGGTGCTGAGGTATGTGTTGGGTATAGGGTAATGACATTCCTTTGTCTTTCAGAGTTTTCAGTATAGTTTAGTGAGGGGGTGCGTGTATCTTTTGTGTGGGTGGAGAGGTGTTAAGGTTTCTTTACAAACTTTAAGAATACCATTGGTGCTGGGTTCTTTTTGTTTTTTGTTTTCCTAAGCTGGAGGCTTAGTGAAGGAGCAATATATAGGCAGCAATATCTGTAACATAAATTAGTTATAAGGTTTGTGATTTGACTGACAGCAAAAGCAGATCACATTAATGTTTGCTGCTCTGTGTCACAGTTAGCAAAATTCTGATTCCAGAGTAAGTAGACAACTCTCACAACTTCAGATCAGTGTTACCAATTTAGTAGTTATGATATTATACAGCTTCCAATGTATACATGCATGCACTTGAACATAAACATCCTATAGTGTGTGTGTGTGTGTGTGTGTGTGTGTGGTATGTATAAAATCTCTTCTGTATATAGTTTGCCTATTCTTTTCTACACCTGGCTGTTTGTTTGTTTGTTTGTTTTACTCTTATGATCAATTCAGTGAACTGCACCTGATAAATTGCATTGAAAATGTGCTCTGATAAAAGACTGCAACATCAAGACCACAAGACATGGTATGTCTACAATGGAATATTACTCAGAGTTAAAAAAGAACGAAATCCTGCCATTTGCAACAACATGGAATCGACATAGAGAATTTAATACTAAGTAAACTAAGTCAGCAAAAGACAAATACTATATGATTTCACTGATATGTGGAATTTAGAAACAAAACAAATAAACAAAAGAAGAATAAAGAGACAGATGAAAAAACCAGACTCAAATACAGAGAACAAACTGGTGGTCACCAGAAGGGAGGGGTAGGTGGGGGCATGGATGAACTAGATGAAGGGAAATAAGATTACAATTATCTTGAGAAGCACTGAGGAATTTATAGATTTGTTGAATCATTATATTGTATCCTTGAAACTAATACAACACTGTATGTTATATAATAATTCAGTAATTATTGAATAATTTAAAAAGATACTTAAGAGACTATAACTTTAGGGGCTCCTGGGTGGCTCAGTTGGTTAAGCATCCGACTTCGGTTCAGGTCATGAACTCCCAATTCATGAGTTTGAGCCCTGCATTGGGCTCTGTGCTGACAGCTCAGAGCCTGGTGCCTGCTTCAGATTCTGTGTCTCCCTCTTTCTGCCCCTCCCCCACTCACGTTTTCTCTCTCTCTCTCTCTCTCTCTCTCTCTCTCTCTTGCTCTCTCAAATATAAATTTTAAAAAGACATTAAAAAATAAGAGACTATAACATTAGATTGAAATGTCTATGGTGGTGATGCTAGCCCCTGGAGAAATATAATCAAGGAGGTGACATGATCAGATTTGTCTTGAGAATCAGTTTTGGGTGGCTAGTTGGTTAAGCCTCTGTCTCTTGGTTTTGTGCATCAGGATCTGTACTAACAGCATGCTGCCTGCTTAGGATTCTCTCTCTCTGACTCTCTCCTGCTCCCATGGACATGCTCTCTCTCTCAAAATAAATAAATAAAACCTTTAAAAAATGCAGTAAAGAAGTAGGAAACTAAAGTCAGGGAGATCATTTGATCCTCATTTGATTGTCCAGGTAAGAAAAAATGAAAATTTGTGGGATTGGAGAGAAGGCTATTCAAGATATAGTTATGAGAGAGAATTAACAGTTTTTAGGATATAAAAGTATGGGATAGGTAAGGTTTTACAGAAAGAGATTGTTAATATCAAGGAGCATTTCAGCTGCCTTCCTTTTCAGGATATAGGCAGGTGGAGATGGCACTCATTGGGTAGAAGTGAAAGAGTTATTCTTGGGGAGACATTGTCAAATTCAATTTGGAGTTTGCAAAGTTTGTGATTTTTATATGGCAATAATTGGAAATGTTCAGTAAGCAGTTAATTAAGTGAATCTCTGTCCCAAGAGAGAAGTCTGAGTAGGACATGCAAATTTGGGAAAAACCAGTGCACAATAGCAATGAAAGTCATAGGCGCAGCTGAGGGCAACAGGGAAAATTATATACGCTAAAAATAAATAAAAGCAAGGAGAACAGAACCTTGGAGAAGAAGAGCATGAACAAAGAGGAACTTGTGAGAATTAATTGTCAGGGATGGACGTCGAAAAAAGAAAACCAGAGGAGAAAGAAACTTTAGGTCCTCTCAAAAATATTTTTACATCACTCATTTATATATATATGCTATGCAAGTATCCCTAAACTGAATATATGCTTTGAAGTAACAACCAGACCAGAGGGTACGATTGATAATTTTGGCAGTTATTTAGTCATGTTAATCCACTCATATCTCCACTGGAGATATAAGAAAGACATAGGTGACCTCTTACGAATAAGAATCTCTTAAGAATAAGAATCTCTTAAGAATAAGACCAGAAACAACCCAAAATGTAGGAGAAACTGTTTTCCCTCATTTCTCATCTTGTTTTTCTTGCCCCATGTGAGTCTGCTTCACTTTCTGACTCTGACTTGTTTGATTTCCAATTCCCTCTGTGATAAATTACAACTGGCAACTCTAGAGTTAATAGCTTCCTTTGTTCAAGGGCATCAAACTGATTGAGGATATTTTGTCCAAATATAACAATGGATGGTTTCACTAATTCACCCAACAGCAGGTGCCTGCTACAGCCTCATCAACAATGCCAATGTATGTACACAGTACTCATTCTAAACAGGCCTCTCAATAGCGCTGAATCACAAAGGAATATTGCCCGAGAGCTTGAGTGCTTGGGCTGACAAAGCTGTAGATGACCACAAATCTTAAAGTAGTGGAACAGGCGATGCAATATTTTAAGACACAAGTACCTTTAATCACCCAAACTATCCTGTTCTTTATTTCAGAGAGCAAGGATTTAAAGAGTGAGTAAGGAGAGCAAAGACTGCTCCTTAGTCATCCAAATATATCTGATGTTTGAGTTTCAGGTAGTAAACAGGAAGAATGTAGATAGCAAGGGATTTTGGAATTTACTCAAATTTAACCAGGTAGCTTTTAGTTAGCAAAGGATTCCTACATATAAATATTGACACTAGTCTGGAAGCCAGCAAAAATCCATGTCCTTTGAAAAAAACCATCTGTCACGAGATATTTTCACAAACTTACTGGTCTCAGGATCCATTTGGAGCCTAAAAATTATTCCTTAGCATATAAAAGAAGTGCTTTAGATGTGCTTTCCATTTCATTGCATAGCATTTTTAAAAGGACATACTGAGTGATGGAGATTTAATATCATAAATTTTTACTGTTTGAAGAGCTCTTTTTGTTTTTTTGGTGTCACTTACTGATATTAACCAATTATAATTTTAAATATATTTTTAAGTCATTTAAGGTGACATAATAAACTTATGATATAGTAACACAAATAATAGTTTTATAATGTAACTATTTCAGAAAATAGAAACAAATGGTAAAGGCACTGGAATTTTATTTTCCAAATTTCTTTAATGTTTGGCTCTTAGGAAATATCTGGCTTGTAATGTCTGTTTCTACATTCAATATGAATCACTATATGTGTTAGTTGAAGTATATGAAGAAATATGTGGTTGAAGAAGACTTAAATTGTTGAAAAAAGATTAAAGGGGTACTTGCACGTCGTTGAAAAAGTGAGAAATAAGTCAATAGCCTTTTCAGGTAAGTGTGAATATTTCTACTTGATGTCATACCCACAATTTATAGTAGAATCTCATCTACTATCCAGGGAATATTATATTACATCATCACTGAGCATTTGGAAAGCAAAGTTCACTATTCTGCCTATCTTTTATTTTATTATTTTATTTTTTTTAATGTTTTATTTATTTCTAAGAGAGAGAGAGAGAGCGTGAGCAGGGGAGGGTCAGAGAGAGAGGGAGTCACAGACTGAAACAGGCTCCAGGCTCTGAGCTGGCAGTCAGCACAGAGCCCGACACGGGGCTTGAACCCACGAACCGCGAGATCATGACCTAAGCGAAAGTCGGACGCTTAACCGACTAAGCCACCCAGGCGCCCCCTGCCTATCTTTTAAATGTTGTCACATTTTACTAGCGAATGTGGAAAATCTGGTTCATTGATATCACTACCAATGTCACCAGAAAATTCTTTAAGTGTTGGCAAATTTCAGAGTGGCAGATACGTTTTTCAAAACTCCAACTTTCATGTGAGAGATCCAATTCTACCACGAGCAAAACGTTTTTTCAGTTGCTTCCCTTAACATGACAGGGTCACTTTGTTCACTTTGTTCTTTTGTGAGGAAAAGTCTGCCAAGTACGCAAGTCTAAATAACCAGTGATCGTTGGTAAGTTTTTCAGGTGAGAACAGTTTATCCTTCCAAAGGAACCAGCTAGTTCAGCCAGCAACTCAATGGCACGTGTGCTCTTCCTCAAGGCAACTCTTATATTTCAGAACATGACAGAACCATTTTTTGTGTGCTTTCCATTTCATTAAAAAGAATTTTAAAAAATACATAGGCAGGAATTTAGTATAGGTAATGTTTTGCTTCATCAGGACATTCCTGATGAAAGGTTTGTTTTTTTTTTTTTTAACATGTGAGCATATGGAAGTAAAAAATAAAATGACTACCATAGTTTAGCAACACAGTTTCAATTCATGCTTTTTCCTCACCAATTCCTTTTCCACCATCAGTACACCCAGTGAAAAAGAACGTGGTAACGACTTAGTATTGTGATGAAAATAGTTTTGACCTTATGAAACCCTGAATATATCTCAGAGACACACAGGAATCCATTGACTGCACTATCAAAACCACTGAAATATAATCTAGACAAGATGAGAATATTAAGCACCGACAGAAGGAACTGAAGAAACATGTCAATGTCTTTTGCTCTTTATATACAGAATAAAATAAAGAGATTATATCTAGGTGAAAACTTATCTGAAGCACAGTTATAAAAGACATGACTTCACCAGGTACCTTTCAAGACTAAGACTGTTGTTTAAATGTAAAAATAAAAACTAATAGCTTTTTGAAAATGAAAATAAAACAGTTCAATGAGGATACACTCTGTGTTGTTTATTCTATCATCTTGCTTCTACAACATTTAGTAATGCCAAATGTTTCCGTGCCTCTCTGACTTCTCTATTCTTTTCAATATACCTTGAATATTCCTTACCTAGAACTGGGATTAGGTACCATACATTACTGTCAAAGTTACATGGAAAACCTATTTGTGCATCTTAGCCACGGCTCCCTTATCATCTCTTTGATATTATCTTCTCTTGAGTCCTTTCAAAACATGTCAGTCACTGATCCTCTTCATCTCTATTCCTTGTATCGACCAAAATACTCAGCGCCATTAAAATGTGTTGAGAGAGCTAACAATGACCACTCACATTAAATAGAGTCTGAATATAAAAAGCAACTTTGCTGTGTAGATGTGTACATCCAGTACACATACATCTGCTCCTATGTATGGAGACTGGTACTCAAGGTTTTCTGTGCACATTGTATCTGTTTTGCTGTTATTAGTGTCTACAGTGCTTAGTTTACTTATAGAAGAAAGAGGATGTTTAGTGATTTCTTTTTACACATCTAATTTTTTCTGATTAACATATATAATTATTAGACATTTTAAATAGCTACTTATATTAGTCATGGTTTTCCAGAGAAACACAACCAATAGCAGATTGTGCACATAAAATATAAACGCACATATACAGAGAGAAGGGAAGAAAGAGATTTAAAAAAATTGGTCGCATGATTGTGCTGGGGTGGCAAGTCTGAAATTTATAGGGCATGTCAGTAGATTGGAAACTCAGCCAGTATTTGATACTGTGGTATTAGGGCAGAATTCTTCTCTGGAAAAATTCAGCATTTTGCTCTTAGGCCTTCAACCGGTTGGATGAGGCCCACCTGTATCATCAAGGGTAATCTTTACTTAATGTTAACTGATTGCAGATGTTAACCACACCCATCAAATATTTTCACAGCCAAACTTAGATTAGTGTCTAATTAAATAACCAATACGTTGGCCTTTTCAAATTGACACATGAAACTAATCATCACACCATCAATGAAATCCATGCTAGATAGGAGCTTCTCTTCAGTTATATTTCTTGATTGTTAGATATACAATCCAATTTTACTCTTTAATCAAGAACTAAAACTGAACTTTGTGATAATTGCACCGCAAGGGGAATGTAATAGGGAAAACTTGGTTTCATGGCTTCTTTGGATTATTTTGACAAAGAGTGTTTGAGCTGTCGAAATTCTATCTCACATTAGGCTATTCTAAAGGTCAAATCATACATTTCAGTACTCACAGTACCTTGTACTGGTCAGAGACAGTTATAATGAACCCCCCTCTGGGCACTGGCATAATTTCATCGAAGAACTGTTTTATTTTAGTAAATAGAGTGAGGGCAGCCCAGCTGGAGACATTCCTGGATAGGAAGGTTGAGGAGCCAAGCAAAACAGAACCACAAAGGGCTTTATGTTGTGTTACTAATAATCATTTATTCTCTTTTTTTCACTCTTGCAGGAGTTCTCTGCCTAGTTTCTTTTTATCTTAATCCCTGAAAGCGTCCCATTTCCGCTGACACATTTTGCTTCCTCTGGGAAACAAAATACCTCTTAAAAACCTGCTTGGAAATCTCATGCTTGTTTTCCTGCCTAGCCTTGGCTTTGAATTTTACATTCAGGCCTCTCCATCGACACTCAGACCTACTAAAGATAACAACTGCTATATTTGGAGCCACAAAGATTTTTTTTTTATTAGAAAGTGAGTGATTTATGATTTGCAATATTAAAACTTTTTTTTGTTACCAAGTAACAGAGAAAAACATTAATGACCCAACACAAATTTCAGATTAATCTGGACAAACCACTCAGAAGTCACAAATCAGCACTTTGAACACAATATATTATAGAGAAGTGTCTGTATAGCACTATTAACAAAATAAATGAAATCATTTATTCTAATTGTATGAATTATTAAATCACTTATACTAAATTGATTGTACATATAGATATTGAATTTTAATATAATAATATTGTAAAATTATGCTCTAAAAGTAGTAATTGTGTTTCAAGGCCATAAGGTACCATAATTTAAACCAACTTCAGTATCACCAGATAGTTTTTATAAAATAAAAAGTGGAGCATGTTAGTCTCTCAAAATTTGCAATAACTTGGGGTTTTGTATTTTTAGGTTGAAAATAATGTCATGATTTCATGTCTTCTAAATGTACTAAGAAACAAGGTTTTTACAACCCATGCCGATGACTGTAAGGATTCCTTTACTTGCAAGGACAGTGGTCTTAACTGAAGAGAAATTAAATTGGGAGCATATATGCATTTAGACTTTCATCAGTAGAATGCGTAAAAACCAGCCATGACACTTGATATGGATGTCAACACCACAGCTCCACCCAAGACTTACTGAATTTGAATCTAAACAGGAGGTTCATACTTTTTCCCATGATGACACGCTGAGAGACAAAGTACCTAGATTTGATATCGCTAATTATTTGCTGAGGTTTGTTACTATCATTTGATGGCTTATTGATCTATGCCATCAAATGATAATTATTGCTAGTTTGCTTTAAGTTAAATGTCATAGTTTTATCACATTATCTAAAATATTTGATATTTTCTGACATTAAATTCCATATTAAGGCTACCCAAATATTTATCAAACCAATTAACATACACAAATTATTTTGTAATTTAAATAAATAGAAACCAATGGTTATTAAAATAAATTAATATAAACTATTTATGATCATTAAAGCAATATGAGGGAAAAAATTATGTAGACAGGTTGTGCATATTTTATTTTCACTGCTTCTTGCCTAAAGTTCATGTATTTTCCATTGTTGTTTATAAACTTATTATACTGTATGCAAATTAGAAAGGATATCTAATTCATTGGAATCCAGCAGTTTATATTAAAGAATTACAAAAACTTCTTTATAAGATTTTCCATTTATAATATTGAAGGGTCATTAATTACATACTTGGAATTATCAAATTAAGTAACAGATTTAGTTGTTTTAAAATTTAAAAATTACTTTTTGTCTACATTTACTAAAAATTTTTAAGTTACTGCTTTTCAAGAAATATGCTAAGTGCATTACATAAAGCCTCTTAATTATTATACTATATTTATGAGATACAAACAACAAGTGCTCTGTGGATTTAAAGAAATATCAGTAAGTAAAATAGTAAGTTTTTAGAGAGAGCTACTAAATTCATTCAGTTCATTTTACTGTCTTAGAAGCAGATACTGAGACAAGGATTTGTATGCCTGTGATTCATTAGAGAAGTACTCTCAGGGGGAAATCTATAAATGAACAAGAGGAGGCAGGAAAAGGAAGGGGGGAAATCAAAGCAAGAACAAGCTATAGGGCAAAGTCCTAGCCCCAGACTAATCCCTCAGGAGAGCTGTGGAGTGAAAATTATTTCCACCGTTTTCCTAACTCATGACATGGAAGGCTGGCTTTCATTTTTCTGTACTCGCCAGTCATTTGCTAAGGGCCTGGCATCTTTCTTTTAGCAAACTGCATGCAAGGTTCATTCATGTTGTTGCAGGTAGTATTCCGAGGCATGGATGTACCACAGTTTGTTTTTCCATTATCTTGTTTAAATAAAGCAGTTATGACAATTTGCATAAGGCTTTTGTGTGAATATCAAATTTCAGTTCATTTGAGAAAATACAAGGAATTTGATGGCTGGGTAATACAATAACTGTAATAACTTTATAATAAATTGCCTTACTGTTGCATTTCTGGCATTGATTAATAAGAATTTTTATTGCCTTCCATCTTCATCAGTAGGACATATTGTCACTTTTTAAATTTTTTAATGATTTAATAGGTATGTAGTATTCTGTCTTTGTGGTCTTAATTAGTATTTACCTAATGACATTTACCTAATATTTGATATCTTTTCATATGTTTAATTACCATCTCTTCAGATTTTTTGGTAAAATATCTTTTAGATTTTAATATTTTACTTTTAAAATACATTGTGTTCTTGCTGTTGAGATTTATGTAATATTTTTATATTTAGTTTGGATAAAAAATTCTCTTATAGAAGACATGAGTTGTAAATATTTTCTTCCCATCTGTGCATTGTCTTTTTATTTTATTAACAGTAACTTTTAAATACTAAAAGTCTTACATTTTTATAATATAATAATTTATCAATAAAATTATTTTAATGCTTATTTTATTTTAGAGAGAGACAGAGACAGAGTATGAGTGGAGGAGGAACAGAGAGTCAGACACAGAATCCGATGCAGGCTCCAGGCTTTGAGCTGTCAGCACAGAGCTTGACGTGGAGCTCAAATTCATGAACCACGAGATCATGACCTGAGCCAAAGTCATATGCTTAACTGACTTAGCCACAAAGGTACTGCTATCATTTTTTATGTTTTATGGATCACACATTTGATGTTATATCTAAAAAGCTCATTGCCACATCCAAGTTCACAGATATTTTTCTGCCATGTTTTATTCTAAAAATTAGGAGTTTTACATTTTATATTTAGGTTTATGATCCTTTATGAGTTACTCTTTATGTAAAATATATAAAGTTCTGTCCTCTCAAGTGATTATTCAATTTTTCTAAAATTGGTAAAAATCATTTTTTGTACATTGAATTGCCTTTATACCTTTGTAAAAATCAGCTGGCTTATTTGTGCCAGTAAAATGTGCACTTTAAAGTAGAACAAAGAGTATTAAAATTATTTATAATTAGGAATAAATATAATACCTAGTATTGCCAGCTTTTCTTTTCTCTCCCACTTCAGCAAATTCATGTTGCTCATTAAATATATTTATTTTATTCATGCAAGTAACTGAATTTTGTGGACACCATTTCTATGAATAATTAATAAGTGCTATACACAGCACATATGAATTCTATGGGCAAGTAAAATCTTAAAACATCATGTTAAGTAAGCAGAAATTAGTTCTTGTTAAAGGGAAATCTCATTAAACATTCAACTTGCAAGATTTCAACCATTTAAAGTGGATAAACAAGAAAGTAAAACAATAACCATATAAACAAATATAAGAAAATAATACATAAATATCGTACGTGATTCCACCTACTGATCCTCTCCATTTGTCCAGAATAAAATGAGGTATGAGACGGGAATTTGCTTTTGGCTGAACTGGTCTAAATTGCCACTCATTTTTCATGAGAGCATCTGGCCATGTTGCATATGAAACTAATGTTGAAAGATACACATTTTCAACACAATTTGGTGTCTAAATTCAAGCCAAACATTTTGTGTGAGCCTCTACCAAGAAAATAATGAAATAGCGTTAGACTATATATTTTCTTCCAACATGAGCTATAAATTTAGCCATGTATATTATTATATCCTGTAAAAGATTTAGGAAACTTTTAAGGGTCATTTTGAGTATTCTTATTTTTTGCCTTTTAAAACCTAACTTCTAAAGAAGATGCTAATTAACATATCAGAAAATATACTTCAAGAGAGGGAGTAAAAACAAAACAGTATTTCCAAATTTATCTGGTAATGGAACACTATATGCTCAAAATATTTGTTGTTAATTTCTCTCAAAATCAGTTCTATGTAGGACACAAGGATAGACATGCTCTATTAAACTATAATCTTCTGGCAGGTAAAGTGTAGTCTTTTCCATTATTTTATATCTAGTCTTGGTATAGTCCCTTTAATATATCTCATTATGTATTTCTTTATGTAATGAATAAATAAATGCATTGGTTGCCAGATAATTTCCAGCTCCAACTATAACAGTAAACAAATGATATGTCAGTATGGAAAAATATCTGGAAATTCTTTATTTTGGATTAAGGTTATTATTCTCTCATATATTATCTCAGTTTTAAGTTTAATTGATTTTAGCCTATCATTTGCATTTATTTAGTTATAGGGAAGTAACTTTTCCTTTTTCTTTTATGAAATAAAATTTTTTTCTTTGTCTTCAGCTTTAATATAGACATTTAATACTCCTTAATTTGGTTCATTGCAGAGTATGACTTTTTTGTACTTGAATACAGTCTGTTTTTCACTTATTCTTTCCAATAGACATATTTATATTTCCCCTCAGAATAGTGTTTTAATTAAATCTGATTTTCAAGTTACAAATAATTGGAAAGATTCTAAATTGTAGTGGTTGCCAACACCAAAGCTTCTGTTCCTCTCTTTTTTCTTTCCATTGAATAAGCGTGGAAATATATTCATCTCTCCAGGTATAAAACAAAATTAAGGAACTCCAGTGTGGCTCAAGCGCCTGACTCTTGATTTTGGCTCAGTTCATGATCCCAAGGTCATGAAATTAAGCCCCACATTAGGCTCCATGCTGAGCATGGGATTCTTTCTCTCCCCTGCAGCCCCCCTTCCCCACTCTGGTTCTCTCTCTCTTTCTCAAATAATAAATAAATAAATAAATAAATAAATAAATAAATAAATAAAATTAAATTTTAAAAGAGAGATTTTATCTGTACATCATGATGCAGATTCTCTGGCCCCTTTACAGTTTTATATTACATTCACATATCATGTATATCTGAGGGGCAGTAATAGTTTGATTTTGTGACTAGCCTTCTGAAATAATAAATGTCTACATCTCTACACCCCTTCTACATTTTCAGTGGGTATTGAGAAAATAGCTATGATATTTAACATATTTTGGACATGAAGTGAATATAGTTAGGTAACAGTGACTTAGCTTTGTCTCTCAAAGTTGACAAATTAGAATCAACATTCCCTAGTTTACTACTCCTATCTGTCAGCTGTTATTTCAGTTGCTTCCTTTAAGCAATTTTTTTAATAAAACAGATTCTCTCCTATGCAAATATAGAGTCAGGAGGAAGACTATAGTTCACAATGTCCATATGGTAATATTTTATTGACAAATATTTCTGTGTGGGTGTAGGCTTTTTGTTTGTTTTTGTTTTCTGTTTGTTTTTCTTAGAGAGAGACAGTGCGAGTTGGGGAGAAGGGCAGGGGCAGAGAGAGAGCAGGCTCCACACTGCATGTGAAACCGAATTCCGAGCTCTATCCCATGATCCTGGCATCATGCATGACCTGAGCCAAAATCCAGAGTCTGGTGCTCAATCAATGAATTGCTCAGGTGCTCTGACAAATGTTTCTATTTGAAAATGCATGACTATGGTTTTCAGCTTGAACATCTCTCTGAATTAAAAATTGGGATTATTGGCTACTCCAAGGCTAGTTTTGGAAAGAAGGAAATTGTGGGCTTTATCGAAGTAATATATAGATATAGATATAAAATATATATAATTATATATATATTTAATGAGCCCTGCCATTTTTTTTAATTCTGAGATCTAATACCTTCCATCTACACTGGTTCTACTAGTTAGACAACTCTCATATTCCCCGTCTAATATCCAAACCCATGTAGGTATAAGCCCTGTCTTCTAGGTGACAATTTCCCCGTATTTGTAAGTGATATAAAAGCTCCGATCTGTTCTCAGAGCTGTGCGTCTTTCAGTTAAGGGCAGGGTAACCTACTGTTACTCAATTATTCCCCTGCATTTTCCAATGCTACTTGCTCTTGTTGTGATGTTTTGTATCAGGCAAGAGATAGTAGGGTTGTATAGCACAATAGTTAAAACTTTTAGTCAGGAATAGGCCTGATTGGATAAAACCAGGATCTATCAGTTAAACATTGGATAATTTGGAGAGGTTTTTTAAAAATCTTGTTTCTTCATCTGTACACCACTGTCTTTAGAGTGGAAACCAAAATACTATCTTCCCAATGGAGCTGTGAAGATTATATTTTTAGCACATGTAAAGTACTTTGGATGCAACTGGCACATAGTTAATAACTACTACTACTACTACTACTACTACTACTACTGTTACCTCTACTACTACTGCTGCTGCTGCTACTACTACTGCTACTACTACTGTTACTTCTACTACTACTACTACTACTACTACTACTACTACTACTACTAATCCATTTGAGTAGATTCCTAGATGCTACTTATCTAATGCTACCCTCATGTTTGAAAAGAGTACTTCTTTCAACATCTACATACACTATAAGTGCAGGCAGGATACAATCTTTCTGCAGATGTCTTTCTGGAACATTCAAAATATGAAGTAGTCCTAAATAAATATGTCATAAAATTCACATATATTGTTAATTTCTAAGGAAATCAGACTAAGCTAAATGTAAGTTATATGAAGGCATTACTTAATACAGAAGAGTGTAGGAGCAGATGACCACAGACAGCCATGTTTACATAAATACTTTAGAGTCATCATGTCCCATTGTCCTGCTTTATGTATAATGAACCTTAACCTGAACCTGGCTTAATACCGTAATTCAGATAAAACACATGTCTCATCAGAAGTCTGTTGGCTTAAGAGGCTAAGAAGAAACAAGTTACTGTGTTAGGTGGATAAAATTGACCTAGTCATAAAGCATTTATAGAATTTTTTTACGTTTTTAATATTTATTCATTTATTTTTGTATTTTTGAGAGAGAGAGAGAGAGAGAGAGGGAGAGATTGAGCATGTGAATGGGGAGGGGCAAAGAGAAAGGGAGACAGAGAATCCCAAGCAGACTCTGCACCATCAGCACAGGGCCTGATGTGGGGCTTGAACTCACAACCGTAGGATCATGATCTGAGCTGAAACCAAAAGTCAGATGCTTAATGGACTGAGCCACTCAGGTGACCCAGTCATAAAGCATTTATTACTGTGATGTGCAGATGCTGCTGAGCTCGGTAGCCTTCACTCAGACTTGTTTCTCGGCCCAGTACTCTATATACTCTTATCTTAAGAGAATGATTAGAAAGGAAGACAGGGATCATAATATTTTTGCATGGGATTGAAATGGTGCTTTCACTGACTCTTCTGTAGTTATTAGAGAACAAAATACACAGACTTAGAACAATTTTTAAAGGGCTCCTCAAGATCAGAGTAGGATTAACAGTGGTTTCCCACAGGAGATGGTGATACCTGCTAGGAGGTAAGGATAACTGGGTAAGGATAGCTCTTGGTAGAAAATCATGAGCGGTGACAGGCAAAGGCAGAAAACAGAAGCACCTTGCAGGAGTATGGTGGCAGTTACCTTAAGACAATGTACTACGTTGTGTTTGAGGAGAGTATATAAATGGTAGAACAGTAAGGGACCCAGAAGCAGGGGAAAAACAAAGTAATACATCAGCAGACTTTTTTATGAAGCCAAGTGAGAATTCCTTAGCAGCATCTTCAAAATGAGAACTTTGCAGGTGTTTAAGGTCCAGCAATCACAAAGTAGAGAGAAAATTCATAAAAAGATATGGGTTGCATACATATGACATTAGAGCTTCAGAAAAATCTATTGTTTAAAAAAAAGGTAGGCATGCAGACCTGGTGTCTTGAGTCAGCAGGGCCCTTTCCAATGGTTTATATGTTTAAGATAATCTCCTGAGTTCTAGCAATGTTGTTAAAATTCATAGGAAAATGTCTTTCCCAGGTTGCCCATCTATTTGTTAAAATGTTTCAATTTATAAAATAAACTTAATGAGTGTCAATAGAGGCATATTACAATTACAATGGGAAGCTTGCCATCTTCCTCCTCAAACCCTATCCCAATTGTGAAAATGAAAAAGAAGAGAAGTACAATATTCAAAGTCAAAGCTACGGAGATTATTATATCATGATGCTGGGATGTGTTAAGGAATAACCTGGCAGGGTGAAGAGTTGGTAGAGAGTGAGTTTTCAGTCATGTAAGAGACGTTAAAGATTTTTGTATCTATTTGCCAAAGCCTTGGGATTTCTTCAAGAAGTTTATTTTTTGAAGTCAGTTCTTTGGACTCCTCTTAAATCAATTTTTCTTTAAGCAGATTGGCTCCAAACTTGAGAGGCCAAACAAGAGGTGGAGGGGTGCCAGGGAGAAAAGGATGCCAGAGACTTAGGCTCCTAGTTTATGAAAAAGTAGCCATTGCAGTTCACACAAGTACTATCTCAGGTGATCAGAAAGGATTGCGGAGCTCTAATGCAGTTTTTGGTCTTGTCTGATTGGCATTATATTTGCAAATTTGCAAGTATTTTTCTTGAGTGTTTAGAATGGGAAATCTGTGGCCATAATGGATTCAGAGGTTTTGATCTTGGTTTTACTTGTCATAGCTAATAAACAACTAATAGGTGACTGTAGGCCAAGCAGTTGTACATCCAAAGATTGTCTCTGACTTGCCCTCATACCCACCAAGATGCAGCATCATTGATTATTTTTTTCTGGTTCATTTTTCACTGTATATCTGAACATATTTAAGACTAGTGAGGAAGACATCTGCGATACAATGAAATGAGAATATAAAGCATTAATTTAGTCAATCATTCTATGCAGTAAAATACAAATAACATACTCTGGTCTATCAATTGTCACTTGTTAATAGTGACTATTTATCATTTTAACCCTTTCTATCTTTGTTCTGAATGTTCTCTACCTCTTGGTATTTTGTCATAAGACTTTATTTGCTTTATGCTAAGTTGAAATATATGATTTATAACTGGCTCCTTTGAGGGGAAAGAATGACATGGATTTAATCTTTTAAAATCATTTCCAAACCGGGTATATTCACAAGGGTGCATTAGGCTTTCTGTTTAACTGTTTTCAAGTTCCAGTGACTGAAAATTTCTGAGATTTTATTGCTTTGCCATTTTGTGCCCATCGTGGTAGGTTAGTCTCTCATCATGGAGGAAGTAACAACAGGATGGTAACAACTTACAAGTTGCTTTATGTTTTTCTTCCAATAGATAATTACTACTGATCATGTTGACTGAAATCTACCCCTCAGAATTTGTAAATTTTCTCTATACTGGTTTTTCTTCCTGTACCTTCCTGTATCAATTATTAGCTTAACACCTCCACCAAACCCCTAAATTAAAATCTTTCCTATGTCCTTTGCCGTAAACTCTACCTCCAAAAAAATCACATACCTCATCAATTTCCATCCTCTTGATTTCAGGATTCCAACAGCTTTCAACTTGGGTGTTGTTGTAAAAGGAATTTTTTAAACCATTATCCATGATTCCAGACTTTGCCCTCCTGCCCCTTCATCACTTTTTTATCATATGATCTTGCTAATAAAGTTAGACCTGATCATACTATCTTCTACCCAACACTTCCCCAACACCCCATCCCTATACAAAAACTACAAAACCCCCAACAATGCTATTACATTGTCTGCGGGACATATTCAAGCTTCTTGAAAATGCATTCAATGCTTTGAAGAGATTCTGATCATCTTTTCCATCCTGTGCATCACACTTACCTGTATAGTTAAACTTCACTTGTTCACTTGAGTATACAATGCCAGATATTCTCACAGATTATTCTGTGAAAAAATATATACCTTCGTAGGCTGGCTGTGTAGCTCAGTTGGTTAAGCATCTGACTT
Source organism: Crocuta crocuta (assembly GCF_008692635.1). Classification (NCBI taxonomy): domain Eukaryota; kingdom Metazoa; phylum Chordata; class Mammalia; order Carnivora; family Hyaenidae; genus Crocuta; species Crocuta crocuta. The sequence goes on along the minus strand of NW_027531875.1, from coordinate 5,246,605 downwards.
GGGCGGGTCTAGGTCATGATCTCATGTCCTGAGTTCAAGCCTCACCTCCTGCCTGCCAGTTGGCCTCTGTGCTGACAGCTCAGAGCCTGGAGCCTGCTTTCAGATTCTGTGTCCATCTCTTGCTCTGCCCCTCCCCCACTCGTGCACGTGCACACACTGTCTCTTTGTCTCTCTCTCAAGATAAACATCAGAAAAGAAAAAAGAAAAGAAAAGATATACCTTCATATCCACGAAGTAAATTTTAGAAACAAGAAAAGAAAAAATAATGAAAGAAAGAAGTGTTGGATGAGACCAGGGTTTTAATGTGATCTGTTTCTGAAGTAGTTTGCCAAAGGATGTGATTTTATGAATAAAAGAACCCCATAAACACAGGAGTTTGATATATAGAACACAATCTACTTTAAAATTCAAGTAAATATGGAGGTATACAAAAAATTTTATGAAAGGATAATGAGTATATGCATCTCTTCCTGATTTCAATAGATTGCAAGTATCCACAAAGTACTTTTTAGTTCCACTTAGATTGAACATTTTGCAATCAAAGCTATTCCTTGGATTTCAATAAACATTCTGGTTGTCCTTGGCATCTTTTACTTTGTGAATGAAGAACTTTGTTCTCGCTGGTCTGGGAATACTTTTTACTGGTGATGTTTTCCTTTGGCTGGGAAACAGATTAAGGGCCTCTCTTCCTGGCAGATCCTTCTTTCTATTGGATGAAACTACTAAACTTACTTAAAAGAATACTTTTATTTATCTGGCTGTTCAAATCTGTCTTGTAGATGTCTATAAATTTGAAAATTAGAGGAAATAAAAAATAGTTTTCCAATGTACACCTGCAAATGGGTTATCTTAAATATACCCTGGAGAGACTGAGAAAAAAAATAATGATGATATTTTAATGGTTAGACCGCACACAGGAGTAGTTTATAACTACAAAAGCTCTATTTTATCAAAGAAACATGTATGTAAATTTATTTTTAGTCATCAGCTTTTCTGATCTTTCACTCTGAAATGCTTTCATCCTCAGAAGAAACAAAGCCATGTGGTTTACCATAACTGTTCGCTGATTTTCCTTGAATGTATGGAATATCTTTTAACTAGAGCTGTTTGAAATAATTATGAGAAAAAGTGAAGCATAGTTTTTTTCTAATTGTGAAGTGTTTTAAATTTGTCTGTTGAGAAGATCAGTTTTTCTGCTCCTGGAAAATAAGTTTTTAAATACTATAAGCTCTTTTATTGTGGTGGGTATTTCCTGTTGTCCTGCTGGGGCAGCCAGCCCATTGGAAACTGTCATACTTTGTAATGCTGACGAGCTGCAAAAGTTTGCCAAAGAAAAATGCAGTAGATCAAAATGGAACATCTTGCACATGAATTTTCTCAGATTTTCTTCGACTCTATAACTGAAAAGACAGGTAACCTCTAGTGTAAAGTATCAAAAGGAAAATGCATCCCACCCCTACAAAACTTTGAAAGCAGGATGATAAAAATCTTTTAAAACATAATTCAAGTGCTAGAGGAAAGGTTTGGAAGCTGTCTTTTCTGGCTTTATTTCCCATCTGCACTTTGGTTTTGAAGTATCCGTGTTTACTTTGTCTCTAACCCAAAAACGATTTATCAAAGATGCATACAATCAATCACTACTAATTGCAAGCAAATTCAAAAGCACAGTTTCAGCATACTCATTCCATTGTCCACAGGAATGATAACAGTATATCTGAAGATTTTTGGCAAAAGACTTTTTTTTTTTTTTTTTTTTTTTAGGAAAGGCCAGGAAAAAGCTGTGTCTCTTTTTTTCTCCATAAACGACATAATGAAAAATTATTAGTAACACAGTAGTTCCTTTTGGTCTTTAAAAGAACATAATTCATGGACAGATTATCACACTGAGAGTTGTGGCTTCTATCTTTTTATTTATGTGGCCAAGTTTGTGCTTATGTTTAAACTCTTCTTTTCTTTCTTTCCATTTGATGTTCTTGCTCAGAAAATGTTTTGTTGGTATCATTGTCTAGTAGCATAATGGATACATATGAATTAAACACATTTAATATTGTAATGCTTTTAGATAAGCATCGAATAATCAAATTAAGTTTCTTTCCTTTATAATACTGAATTTCTGCTAAATGTTACTTATTATCAGAATCCTTTTTCTGGGGGGTGGGGAGGGCATCAATCACTCCCTCCCTTCAATAAGAAGAAATAGCAGTAAGTGTCACTGCTTTTCTGAAAAAAAAAAAAAAAAAAAAAAAATCAAACAAAAAAGACCTCATCCCTATATAAACCAAACTATATCTTACTTCCTGAATTTGTGCACTTTCATAGGAAATTGTTAGGGCAGGAACTCTGTCTTTTCTAATAGCTTGGTTAAGCCAAGTGCCTGTCATCACCTCACAAATAAATAAATGATAATAATGGTGAAAAAATGAAATATTAAAACCAAACATTTTTACTAATTCACTCTTCATTTCCCTAATAAGTTGTATAATTTTAGTCAGGCTATTTATGACTAAAATAGCAAAGTCTTCATGTGGGAGAAATTGCTGTTCTGTTTAGCATGTCCGTTGCCCCCATTTATCATGCCTTCAGTCTAGTGCCAAAAATGGCTTTCATAATTCTGGCTATAAACGGCTGACTGAGAATATCAAACCCTGCTCCACCCAATACATCACTAAAGAAAGAACTATATTTTGCAGTGTCTTATTACATTTTTAGTTTATGGGGGAATTAAGGCAGTTATAAACATTAGTTGAAAATGTTGGCAAGCAAATTGGGGAGTGAGGAAAGGCCAAGGAGATGGAAGAATAAGGAAGTAGACACATTCTTAGCTAGGTTTTGGCATAACATATGGGAAAGCTAGTAAGTTTTCTTTGAGTATAAGACATTGATATTCATTTGACTGCCTGAATTATTCATATTAGCTGCCTTTGTTGCATATAAAGCCAAGTTAATTAACTTTTCATCTTTTCCTGAGTATTTGCAGCTTCTGGATAAATTGCTTTTTAGTGTTTTTGTTGCAGATATTTACTATTATGATTCTGGTGGAATTCTCTTCTCCAAAATTTTAGGGGGATTACTCACAGAATTAATGGCAATTGTAATAACCTTTGCCACTGAGAGTGCTGCTGATCTGACAGAGTTACATGATGTTAGGGATCTGATCAACATGATGTGACAAAATTCTTGTGCCTCTTTACTCACAAATAGGCACTCCCTCCCTAACCAGTTTCCAAACCAAGATGGCCCTGAATGTATCCAGGTAGTTGTAAGTCTCAAACTGAGTCCCCACAGCCAGGTTTATGTGTTATATTTAAGAAAATCTCCCTCGGTCACCATCATTTTATCCCTTCCCTAAAGAAGGAAGAGGAATTATTATGTGTGGCTGCACTTTCTGCTCTATTATTAATGTCTTTTTCTGATGCACAGACCTGGGATCCCAGTGCCCATGTTTGTGCTAGGTGACCCTGCCTCTTTTCAATATCTGCTTGACTTAAATGTGGTTATCTCTTAGAAAATCACAGTAGGAGGCCGACAGCTTTCAAACTTTAAATAATCAGAGCATCTGTCACTCTAATAGCAAAGCCAAGAGACATAAAATTGTTCAGCTTGTCACATTTCCAATCACACAGAAAAAGTGGATCTGAGAAAACCAAGCAGAAAGAAGTGATGAAAGATGGAGAGAGCAGACTTTTAGAAGTTCCAGTTAGCCATGACACCTAACTAAGCAGTAGAGCGGTTACGTGAAATTCCCTAGCTCTACCAGTACACTTTCCCTCATACCTGAACGACTTTACATGGGGTCCTACTTGTGTGAAATACGGTCTTGACTAGTTCAACTTCCTTGACTATATGTGGCAAAGATACATCTGCCAGATACCTGAAAATATTAGTGCTTGTTTCTCAAATTGTATTCTTCTTCTTTTTTCCTTAAATAGAGACCTCCTTCAAAAGAAGAATCTACTTGGCTGGAATTTAGTTATCTAGAGATTTCTATTCTCTATAATTGGATAAATATGCAGAATCAACATTAGCTTATGCTGTCATCAATATTCTACCTCATGGCAATTCACTTTATCTCTTGGTCAGCAGAAATGCCATATTATTTATAAATGGGACCACGCTGCTTGCTCTCCCTACCCCACAAATTCTGCAAAGAGAGTTCTTAATATCACGAATATAAAAAGATGGCAACAGTATATTAAAAAAACTGAGAAGTACTGAGAAAAATAACAAATGCTTAGTCTGAAGTCCTGGCTTTGTATGTCAGCTGTGTACCTACCATATCATGATGTTTTGAGGAAGTTACTTAGCCACTCTGGGAATGAAAATGAACTTCTTGCTTTGTATGGAAGGGACAGAAGTATGACTTATATGGAGATATATAATATTCCATTTGTGTAAGAATTATTTATAGAGAGAGCACCACTTTTATCAAGAAGCTGTTACGATAATATTATTTCAGGTTCAAGTACAAGTGTTTGAAGATGAGTCGTCTTGCATGGAAGCTTCAGAGAGGATGGTATGCTGCTGGTATAAGCAGTGGAGGGAGAAATCTTCTGATACTGAAATGGAGAAGGGAACTAAAGACGAAAGATTTTATGGATGATAATACCTATGGAAGCCTGAAATGGAGGAAATGTGTACAAGTAAGATGTTGATAGGTACGTTTGGAGACAAAGGATAAATGTGTTATTCTTCTGAAGAATATTGAGTATTCATGAGTATTATTGATTTTATCATGTCCAAAAATGATGAAATAGAAATGGCACCAAGTTGTATCATCCCCAACCCTACCATTAGTAGGTACTTATTTTTTTGGCATAAATGAGTTTTAACTAGATGTTGCTACTAATGGCCTAGTTTTGCAGGTCCCATTCTTTTCTTATGAGTAGAAACAGTGTCATAGTTTGGGTCTCAAGATCTCAACTGACATAATGTTTCTTCAGAATCAGGGTCTTATCCTCACTGGCTGGCTCACTCTCAGTGGATATATAACTTTTATTGGCTCAACTATTTTATCATTCTTGAGGAAGTATTAGGAAAAAAACCTAGGCCATATTTCAAATTTAAATATATTTGTATTTCCTTTGATCCATTTTAACCAGAGAATTATAACAATTTGTTTCAAGAGAAACATCAATCCTTTACTTATTTTATATCAACCTCATATTTGCATAATCTCAAACAAAACTTTAAGAAGTATTTCATATACAAAATATGAGTCTCATGAATTTTTAAACCTTTTATCCATTATAGTGTTCTGAATTATAGAAATCTTCTAGGTTTTGTCAGAGATAAAAATGTGAGCCACTCACCCTCACTTGCTCTTTGTAAGAAGTATGTAACTACTTCTTACATAAAGGTAACATAACAAAACCAGTTCCTATCTATATAGGACATGGATAAATCATAAGACTCTTTAACATTATAGGCTACAAAAACATTCAAATCAATATTTAACTTCTATTTCATCGTCTATGCCTTGTGGTTAAGACTATGGGCCCTGATCCCATCCACCATGGTACAAAATCTGGATTTTGTTCAAGTTACTCAAATTCTATGGGCTCAGTCGGTTAAATGTCCAACTTCAGCTCAGGTCATGATCTGGTGGTTCATGGGTTCGGGCTCTGTGCTGACAGCTAGCTCAGAGCCTGGAGCCTGCTTCAGATTCGGTGTCTCCCTCTTTCTCTCTGACCCTCCCCCACTCATGTTCTGTCTCTCTCTGTCTCAAAAATAAATAACTATAAAAATTTTTTTTAATTCTATGGGCCTTAGATTTCTCATCTGTAAATGGAAATTAATAATGTGTCTATTACTACAAATGTTTGGGGTATTAGTGAAATTATACTCGTAGAACATTAGAACAGTGCCTGGTATACAGCAACCACTGTACTAACATTGACAATTATTTCTGCTATTGCTATGTTGCCACTGCTGCTACCAAATATATTACTACTTAGATATGTATTATTTCACTAAAAGAAAAAGTAATTTTTTGTCATGTTTTTAATGTGCGTATAGAGTCAAAGTTAGTAAAAAACAAAACTCATTTTAGTTATACTGACAGAATACTATTGTAATTTTTAAAACATATTATTTTAAAGAATTTGAAGCCCATGATTTGTAGAACAGAACTGCAGTTCCGATGGGTAAGGTAATTCAGTCATGAACTATTTCAGAGGTCCAGTCATAGAATGTAATGAAATATTAAAGAAAACAATGTTTAACAGATCACACAGATTCCTAGCATCCTGCCCAAATCTACTAGAAAATTCTACATGTTGACAGCTGACAAATCTAAAGCTCTTCTAAGACTAGCGTAGGATGAGCTCATGAAGAAGACTATATACTGAACAATGAGCAGAGGGAATCAAACCGAAGCACCACAATTATTTAATTCAAGCCAAATATGTTCTCTAATGTAGAAGTCTTGTGTCCTCTTGCTCACCAGTACTGTCTTTTTTCAACATGGAGTTGGCTCCGTAATGTCAGGGATCACCTCCAAGTGATGATGACACAGTCCCTATTCCGCCCCTGATTGGGCTCTCTCCCCCCGGCTCCTGGTCTCCATCAGCAGCAGTCTCCTAGACACTCCCTCATATACCCAGGTGTCAGCCCAGGTCTTTTTTTCCCCCCGACTTAACATTTTCTTTCCACTAAAGCTGACTCCCACAATGAATTCCCCACATTTCCCTTAGGATTTAAGGTATAGATTTATATTGGACTCCTCCTTGCTTACATATAATATCAGCCCCTGATTTCTCACATTGCTTTTCCAACCTTCCTTTCCTTTATATAACCACAATTCTTCCTCTCTCAGGACAACTGCTCATCACACCATGGATTTTTATTATTTATTTACTATTTTTATTTATTTATTTATTTATTTATTCATTCATTTATTTATTTATTTATGTTTATTTAGAGAGAAAGAGACAAACAGAGAGAAAGACAGAGACAGAGAGCAAGCAGGAAGGGGTGGAGAGAGAGAGATGGGGGAAAAGAGAGAGAGAGAGAGAGACAGAGAATCCCAGTAGATTCCATGCTGTGAGTGCAGAGACCAATGTGCGGCTCAGTTTTAAGAACGATGAGATCATGTCCTGAGCCAAAGTCAGACGTTTAACTAACTGAGCCACCCAGGCACCCTGTCCATGGATTTTTAGTAACAAGCTCTGCATTTGTCCTGTCTCTTCCCAGCTGCAAAGACATAAATGGCTTACACATTAATCCTCTTATACTGTGTTGTTCACCTTGGCTCACCACTGTGTAAAGAATTATGATTACTTCCTTACTACCAAAAAAAATTCTTCAGCTTTCCTTTTGAAGCCCTCCACATTTGTTATAGACTTCTGTTTATTTCATTCGCTCATTCATGCACCATTCACTCATTTGCTGATTTACAAAATATTTGGAGTTTCTGTCACGTTACAAGCAGATTTGTAATCTATCCTATTTAAACTGCTTATGAACTATCTCTAAAGATGCCTTACTTGTTAGTTGGATCAAGCTAGCATAACCAAATGTTATGGGGGGCTGAAACGATAGAGATGTATTTTCTCTCAGTTCTGGCGACTGGAAGTCCAAAAGCAAGGGACCAGCCAAGTTGCTTCCTGGTGAAGCCTCTCTGCCTGGCTTGCAGACAGCCATCCCTTCATTGTGTCCCCACACGGTGTTTCCTCTGTGACTTTCAGAGAAAGAGAGAGCTCTATGTCTCTTCCACTTTTAGTATCGACATCAGTGCTATTGGACTAGACCCACCATTCTGAACTCCTTTAATCCTGATTATGTCCTTAAAGGCTCTATCTCCAAGTACAGTCACATTGGAGGGTAGGGTCTCAACATACGCATTTCTGGGGGGACACAATTCAGTCTGTAACAAAATCCCTGTCTTTAATCGTTTATATCATCATATATTTCCAGTTTGCCATACCTTCACTATTATTCTCTGTACCTATTCTTTCTATCCATTATGGAGAAATCTTTCTTTAAAGACACCTCTTTTTGTTCACATTTCTTTACCATGCATTGTCCTCCATCTCCATAGCTTTGGAATTTATGGTTTGTGTCACATACATGACACTCCTATGCTGTATTTTCACCTCATTTCAAATACATATGAAATTTAAAAGTTCTGTCTTTAGGACAGAACTATATATATTATAAATATGTATGTATATGTACAGACATCTTTTTTTTTCAGTTTATTGATTTTGACAGAATGAGATTGAGAGAGAGAGAGAGAGAGAGAGAGGGAGAGCAGGGGAAGGGCAGAGAGAGATTCCCAAGCAGCCTCATGCTGTCAACCTGGAGCCCAACATGGGGCTTGATCCCCCAAACTGTGAGGCCATGACCTGAGCTGAAATCAAGAGTCCAATGCCCAATGGACCAAGCCACCCAGGTGCCCCTACACACATACTTAGTATAGACAAGCATAAAAGTAAATACAGTATGAATATAAAAATATATATGTACATATATATTCAGAGTAGAATTTATTTTGCATATAGAAATCCCTTACTATATTGACTATGTTGACTTTTAAACTTGATTCATAATTTTATAGTCATTTATGTACTGCACTCATTATTAGACAAGGACATTTAATTATCCAAGGAAGTGAACATCATTAATTTTTGTTTTAAATGTAAAATCTATTTAAGAATGTATTTTTGGAAAATTAGTAGGCACTAAAAAGTTATGCATATGTTTCACAAAATATACTAGCCAATGTACTATGGTATAATTCTAAACAGGGAATATTATTGCCACATAAGAACAAGATAAAATCTTAATATAAATATTGTTTAAAGTGTCTTTAAAACTTGCTTTTTCTTCTTATATTTTCTCACCTTAGAGGGGTTCTTACCACTATGGACAGTGCTCCTACTTCTCGTGTTAGGAGGAAAATCATTAGGCTAAATTTACGTCACACTAAAATGTTAGTTACAATGTTTTATTTTTCCCAGAACGATTTGTTTTCCAAAAAGAAGACTTTAGGGATGGCATAATGTTTTTCACAAAGGCTAAAATGCAAGGTAGCACTTCAGGTATTAGCTATGAATAAAAGGAGAAATATCTCTGCAGTAGGACGCATCATCTCCTTCAATTGCACTTTAGAGGCACCCACACAGTCTACCTTTTCAAATATACCTCGCAACAGAAAAACCATGCAAGACATTTCTCACATAAAAATACACTGGTTCTTTCTTCTCTGCTTTCTTCTTAATGTTGAAAGGTAATTCTCGATTGTTCTCTCATTTCGACACATCTTTTCAAGGATGTTAATATAGCAAACAGCTTAAAAAGACAGAGATAGTTTCTCTTCTGGTGCAAAGGCAAGTTGGGCTTATATTCATAGAAAACATAGGAGTCTTCTAGGGCAAAGAGGGAGCGTACTTACAGGCCATTAAAAAAGATTACAATTTCCTATGCTCAGATTTATTTTCTTGCAGTGTTAGCTACAGCATGTTCCTGTGTCATTGAGCTTTCTTTACAAAGCCCAGTGCCCTCTAGAGGTAGGGCTCTGGGAACTAGGAAAAAATTGCTGATAATCTGTCTATTGGAATTGCTGTGACTACCAAACTATTCCTCTTCTCTAACTCCATCTGAATATCGTGTATTCTTCCAGCATCTCCTAAACCGTAAGCCACCAACTTGTTAGCTGGTAAATTATCAGACTCATCAAATTTTTTGGCAGCAGATGCTCCCATGTATTGATGAAGATTATGCTCTTTATGTTCTTTCTGTCTGAAGACTCTTTCTTTATGTAATAAATAATCTAGATTTTAAGTTTTCAAATATGCTTATTATTTGTATCAGTCTGCTGGTTACCCTAACAAAATACCACCGACTAGGTGGCTTCAAAAATAGAAATTGTTTGCCCAATTCTAGAGCCTGGAAATTCAAGACCAAGGCGTTGGCGGGCACGGTTGCTCCTAAGGCCTCTATTCTCGGCTTGTAGAGGGCTGCTTTCTTGCCGTGTTCCCACATGACCTTTTTGTGTGTGTACATCCTTGGTGTCTCCCCCTCTTCTTATAAGGACACCAGTCATAATGGATTAGGGCCCACCCACATGGCATTATTCAACCTTAATTACTTCTTTAAATGCCCGATCTCCAAATTTACTCACATTGGGGGTTAGGACCTCAACATATGAATTTGGAGAAGACACAACTCAGTCCGTAATACTATCCCCATATGCTCTAAAACAATTGTCCATATGTCTCTCTCATTTCTACATGTCTTGCTTTGAGAGGCCCAACTACCTTTTTGTTCCAAGCTATCTTTTATGATTATTTTTATTTTTGTTTGTTTTCCCATTTATATTTTAAAATCTATATTTAATTTTAATTTTTAAATATAATTTATTGTCAAATTGGCTAACATATGGTGTGTGCAGTGTGCTGTTGGTTTAAGGATGTGTGTGTAGCCAACAGCCTTGGTTAGAGCAGGTTTGTTTTTAGTTCAGCATTATAATGACAATGTTTCCCACTGGGGCAAAGGGAGGGTAGATATGTTTATTGCCATTATAAAAGATTTGGGTTTCTGAAATTTGGGTCCCCTCTTGTTATGTAACCCATTTCAGTCCCTGGTACCTTGTCCTTGTTGTATGACCCTGTGGGAATTGGTGTTCTGGAAACTGGTACAAGAAAATGGATAATTTGAGTACTATTATTGTTGTAAGTAATAATTTGTCTTTTCTGCCAGACCCAGGAGTTTCATATCTTCTGCCAGTGTCCATGAAACTATGGCAGGTTCACTTGTTAGTTTTTAACAGAGTAAAACCACAGACCCTGGGGCGCCTGGGGCGCTCAGTCCAAAAAGCGTTCAACTTCAGCTCAGATCATGATCTCATGATTCGTGAGTTTGAACCCCATGTCCAGTTCTGTGTTGACAGATCAGAGCCTGGAGCCTGCTTCAGATTCTGTGTCTCCCTCTCTGCTCCTCTCCCTTTCTCTCTCTTTCTCTAAGAATGAATAAACATAAAAAAAACCCCACAGACCCTTCACAGTTTTTGAAACCATCTTCTATTTTCCTGTTTCTTTTATTTTCAATCTGTGGGAGGGTGGGAAAAAGAAAATTTCCTTCAATTCCCCAAAAGACAAATTCATTATGTCTCTACCTTAAAAATAAAGCTTTCTAAACAAAGCTTTGTCTACATTGCACAGGCCGACTTAAGCACTTTTAATCTAAAAGATATTGACACTTTATTAACCTCCTCAATAGATAGCTACTTGTCATTTTTTAAATCTCAGTTCCAGAGTCACTTTCTCAAGAAGTACTCCGTGAACATATTATTTGAATTTGGTGTACCATGTCACCTAGCACATCATCCCATTTAGTACTTTTAAATCATTGAGAACAGTCAATATATATCCAATTTCTTCATTTTTACATACTTGCTGTTTGTGTTTCTTACTGAAGACCTGATTACTCTTTTTTTAATATTTTTTTTATGTTTTATTTATTTCTGAGAGAGAGACACACAGCATGAGCAGGGGAGGATCATAGAGAGGGAGATACAGAATCTGAAGCAGGCTCCAGGCTCTGAGCTAGCTGTCAGCACAGAGCTCTACATGGGGCTCCAACCCTTGAACTGTGAGATCATGACCTGAGCCAAAGTCCTACGCTTAACCCACTGAGCCTGATTACTCTTATCCACAGTTTCATCAATGGCAATAATTCTCAACACAGTATCATTTTTATCCCCCAGGAGATATTTGTCAATGTCTGGAACCAATCTTGTTTGTCAAACCTGGGAATGGAGTGCTACTAGTATCTGTTGATGCTGTTAAATAGCCTAAAATGCACGAGATATGTCCCCCAAACAAATAATTATTCACTGTACAATGTCAATGGTGCTAAGGCAGAGAATCTCTGATTTACTGAGTCCAACAGAATGAGGATAAAAGGTGAGTGAAGCTGTGTTGATTAATTTGAAAGAATAACTTTGCTATAGTATTTAGTAAATTATAATTTGATCACACTACTCTGGCTTCCACTGTTTGTTGCTTGAACGAAAGCAATGTCCCTTAAATCTAAATGCTCTTAAATTCAGGATAGGATATGATACATGAAAAATTGAGTGTAAGACATCTAAAAGTAATTTATGGAGAGGTATAAAATGTACTAGAGTTATGGTCTAGACATTGCTCTGCAAACGTCATGCTGCATGAATCCCTAGACAAATTTATTTACCATTTTATTTTGACATCCATCTTAAAGAAAATTGCCACTCAGCTTCCTAGAAAGGATGCTGTGGAAATTAATAAGAAAATTAAGATAAGAAACAGAATTATATACTACTTAATACAACCTATAATTATCACTGTAATATTTATACAATGTTTGTACATAAGACTTACATAATGGTGACAGAGATTTCAAACACTTGTTTTTGGAAACAGATTACTCATGTTAAAAATATAACAATGTTAGTAGATAAGGTGAGAATTTTAATCAGTGTTGGAATTATAAATATAAAACCTAGAAAACTTAAAGGATGTCTGAATAAGTCAAAGTTTTGAACAAATTTGTCTATTAGAGAGAAAACAATCTCCTTACAATCTGATTGATTCAACACAATTCATCTTCTGTTGAAATCTTATAATCTGACTAAAACTTATTGGTCCAAATAATATAAACTGATTTTGTGAATTTGGTCAGCTCCTATTTAAAATCATTTCTACTTCTTGATAGCGCCAAATGTTAAATTCATCTCCTTTTGGCAAAGCATTGATATACACGTTTTGGAAAGGAAAGATATTAAACAGGGAAGATGTATAATACACCACCCCTAGCCCAATTTAGTTAATAAAATATGATACTTAAGTATATTATATTTATTCATGTTTTCCCTATCTCTGACTTATAATCTAATATATGCTTGGCCCTATCATAATTGAATGTATCTGTTACCTTATTTAGTCTTTACTTAACAACTTGAAGAATATGGTGTTATACTAATTTGACTTTTAAAGAAACAATGTATTTAAACAAAATCTCATAGGTTATAATTGAAGTACCAATAATCAAACGTATATTTGTTTGAGATCAGTACATATTGTGACTGTGGCCCAACAGTACATAGGCTACTCCAGAATTTTAGTTGAGACCCACTGAGCACTACAGGTTAAGAAAGAAACTGAACTGGAAGTAGAAATGCATTTACATATACTAAGATGAATTATAAATCAGTTCAATTATGGACTGAATTATAGTGATCTGATTCTAGTAATTCTAGTTTAACTACCTGTATGAGACAAAATTATGTCAACTCTGATAGAAAATAATATTCTTTAAATCTGCAAATAGTGCTTATATTTTTCCAAAAAATATCCATAATTAAAAGAAAAAGAAAAAAAACAGAGGGTGTATGGGAGAAGAATGTAAATTTAAAAATAATAGAAAAATAATTGATGTGGGTCAAAAGAAAATTCAAATAAAATTGGACCATACAAATGGAAAATTTCAAATTGAAATTCTAGAGTTTAAAAGTAAAATGACTGGAAAGGCACATCCTCTTTAGAGGGACTCAATATTAAATTTGATCTGACAGAAGAACGAACCCATGAATTTGAAGATAGCTCAATAGAGACAATGCAACCTGGAAAATATAAAGAAAAAATGAAGAAATGTTGACAGAGTCCAAGAGACCTAATGGTCCCCTTAAGCATGCCAACATATACATAATTATACTATGAAAAGAAGAGGAGAGAAAAAAAACAGGAAATATCTTAGAGTAATAATTTATGATATCTTCCCAAATTTGATGAAAAGCATCACTCTATACGTTCAAGAAGATAACAGATTCCAAGTAGGATAAATACAAAGATATCCTCACCTATATATATAGTAGTAAAACTATGAATAAAAGAAGCAGAAAATCTTGAGAAACTAGGCTAGTCTTTTCTTATTTCTAGAGAGTATATGAAAAACTAAATTCATGGTCAACATATTTGCAAATGTCTTAGTGGAGAAAGCTGATCATAGCACTCTCATTACATCTGTGGGTCCCTGTCTTCATTCATTTTCTTGCCTGATATATTCTTAGAGTCCTATAATTCATATATTTTTAAAAGGGTGTGTTTAAGAAAGGAGTTTTAATTTTTTGGCAAAATAATCCCTATAGCTACTTAGACTCCTTAGTCATAGGTCAGTCTAATGACAATTTTTATTTTTCCCTCTAGAGATAACACTTCACCTTTCCATTCTCTACTGCTTTATAGGATTTGCTCTTTTCTCCATTTACATATTTCCTCTCTAGATACATACCTACCTCTAGTTTAGCTGTGTTTTCACATAACAATTATCATTTGACAAATAAGTTGGTTCTTTCTTTGTCTTCAAGAGCTATGTGGATTACACTTTACACTTTGGAAGACTCTTTGGAAACTTCCTTCTTATATGACCTCTCTCAGATAGTCCACATTAGTTGGCATAGGCAATTGATATAGTAAATAAAATTGTTTAATACAATTTTTCACAATAATAGATCTGGAATTCTTGCTATTTCTAGTCTACTGTTTTTCTGTTATTCATCAGTTTGAAAAATTTAGGTTTAATATTTTCCTTAGTGCTTTTCTCTATTTCCTTGAATTTGATAAACTTCATCTTATACTAAAATATTTGCACACCATTTTCCTCTGCAAGAAGCCCTCTTCTATCTCAGTGCTAGGTAATGTTTACCCATCCTTCATCTCCTTGTATGCATATAGATGTGTCTCAGTGTCAGTGTTTGTGCTGAGTGACTATAACACATTTAAATACTGCATTACTGTTAAAATTGATCAAATTGAAAAGTCCTCTTCCAAATGTCAATTGCCAAATTCTATTTTCTCATACATTGCTTACACTTGCAATACAGTTTCTAAATTCAACTAGAATATTCTTACCCAATATATTTGACTACATATACTTCAGAAGAGATCTACATGTAGAGAGTGAAAAACACTATGTGTGTTCCTATTTCTTGCAACATATTTGATTCTATGGAGTAAATTACCTGACTCGAATTTTATTTTGAATATATCTTGGGACTTCCACTAAAGAGAAATCAATGAAAGGGAAAGAAGCTACATCAGAAATAGAGTGAGAATCCAGTCTGCTAGTTGCTGAAAATCTTTAAAGAAAATATTTTTATATGATATGGACTCAATATTTGCTTTTTTTGCATAATGCATTGTTTAATAAAATGTATTTCATTATTAATTAATATACCATGTAGAAGAAATGACAAGAGCATTATCATTTTCTGTCAATGATTGCACCTTATTTTTACAAAGAAATTCTTCCTATTTTCTCAATCACCAAGAGATTTAATAAATGCTAGCTAGCTTATTTTATAATATTTTCTATTGCTCTATTGGCATATGATCTTTTTTTTGCTTCCAATATTGAAATTTAAATTGAAAAATAAAACATTTTTTATGTTTTATGCTTTTATGTTTTATGCTTTGCTCTTTCTCTTCTCAAAATGTTCATTTTAGGTTGTAATATGCCCTATGTGAACTTAGCTCTTTTTAAAGTACTGCTATTTGAAAACACAATTTTTTTTTTAGTCCATAACTGAGGTTAGCATTTATTAAAGGTTATTGATAGATTGATAGCTTTCTGGAAGCTAAATTAAATAGTAGCCTTTGTTTGTACAAACAAAGGCTATTATTTAATCTATGAAGACAGAGCAAAGCTTTTTGAACCATCTATTTATCACTTCTCTAAACTTGAATTTGCAGCTATATCACGGGTGTCAATGAATACTGTAGGTGAACATGAATACATTTAATTACTGTGTACAATATTAAGATGCCTTTTTTTTTTTTTTTAGCATTTATTCAGTTTTGAGAGACTGAGAATGAGTGGGGAAGGGGCGGAGAGAAAGGGAGACACAGAATCTGAAACAGGCTGAGCCATCAGCACAGAGCCTGATGTGGGGCTCGAACCCACAAACTGTGAGATCATGACCTGAGCTGACATCGGATGCTTAACCGACTGAGCCACCCAGGAACCCTAAATATTAAGATTCCTGTTGGTTATATGTTTACTATGATCTGGCAGCACAGGGCAGGAGTTGGACTGGCTTTTCAGAGGACGCTGTTCTGCTATGTAAGTAGCACCATACTGAAGCATTAGCTAAGGAAAAAATTCTATTTTATGATAATTCTTAATGTCTTCAAACTATGTCATTTCTACATAGCATTTCTGTCTTTCCATTGCCCAAGGGATAACTTAAGTTTCTATGGAAATGCTTATATGTGCATAACCATCATAGCTCTTTTTGAGAGCAGATATCTGTAGACAATGTCAGTTGACTTACTTCACGTGGAAACTTCAGCCAACTTTTGCCTGACATGTGATTTGTGAATTATTTTAAATAAATTATTAATAGTTGGTTATTATATGTGAAAATAAAATACATTGCATTTTGTTAATATGTTTATATTGGCAAAGCTATTCTTCTGCTAGACAAAGTTATGGTAGAATTGAGAATCAAGCTTATTCCATCAGAACCAGTCCAAGTGAAAAATGAAATATTGATATAATAAAAGGCTAAATGAACTGTTTTGGGAAAACAAAACCAACACACCTACTTTGGGAAAATTCTCTCATTGGGCAAATATGTGACCTTTCTGATAATTGTCTATATGGTAAGAGGTACTCAATGTGTTTACCTCATTTTTTAAATGTAGGGAGTTATTTGTAAAATATTGGTAATCACCTACATGAATCTGGCACTGCCAGAGGCAGCTTCTTTGCTGTAAAAAGAAAAACTTAATGTGTTCCAATAACTAATTACTCTTCAGTGAAACTGATCTCTTCCCTCACTGCCTGCCCTCATCACTTGGGAGAACAAATAGCACAATTAATTCTTTATTGCAAAAATGTTGGGTAATTACAGGATGGATCTTTATTTTTATTTTATAAATGAGGAGCCTCAATGAGGTAACGTAGTTAGCCCAAGATGACGTGAGAAGTCTTGAGAATACAGTTCTAATATATATACATGAGAGAGAGAGAGTTTCTATAAGCCCTTCCTTTCCTAGAAACATCAATACTAAATTAAAGTTCTATCAATTCGAGAGCCACCTGGATGGCTCAGTCAGTTAAGCATCCGACTTTGGCTCAGGTCATGATCCACAGTTTGTGGGTTCAAGTCCTGTGTCAGGCTCTGCTACAGCTAGCTCAGAGCCTGGAGCCTGCTTCGGATTCTGTGTCTCCCTCTCTTTCTGACCGTCCCGTGCTCATGCTGTCTCTCTCTCATAAATAAATAAAAAACACTAAAAACATTAAAAAAAAATAAAGTTCTATCAATTAGAGAACATAGCCTTAAAAAGTGTTTTGCATATATAGCTACCTTCTAAGGTGAACGTGTGCTGTGTGAGAGAATTTCAATCAGAAGCAGAACTGGAGGATATAAAATGGAAAATCTCATACATGTGCCATCAGGAAAACAAAATTTAAGGACAGAGATTGCTTTCCTATAAATGCCTGATTTTATAGGATATTACAACTGGTAATATGGGAGTTTTCTTAATGATAGAGAGCTGGACAGGAATTGCCTCATCACAGCCTTGGGAAGTTTTGTTTATGGTTTCCAGAGGCATGAACAAGAAATGATCCAGGTCAGGATGGTCTCACAAATTAAGCTGAACTGAGTTTTGTTTGTACGACTGGATTGGTTCTGTCTGCTCAGGGAAGTTTCAAAGCTGGTCTCTGCTTTTGATTTTAACAGACTCCAACCAAACTCTCCCCTTTTTATGTTCCTTGCCCACAAATTCAGCCCATCCCAAACTCAACGGAGTCTCCTGTAGCTTGCTATAGTTTGTGTGTCTTGAATTGTGGTTCCTCTGCAATTCTTAAATAAGTTCGACTTTTTGAAAATTTTGAGCTTGCCTCAGTTTACCGTTGATTTAGATCAACAACTGTTTGCTGACAATGTGAAAAGTACACTTTGCTTCTTTACTTTCCAATAAAGCTGCAATTCTGTTCTTGGAAGTGATGTTACACTATGGCTCCTAGCAGAAACATAAAATTGTAATATGATTTCTCTGTTAATTTTGCCTCCCGTAAGTTATACTGCTTCTGCTACCATCATGGCTGGGGCTGAATACAGTTCTATATGGTATCCAAATGTTGAGGTTTAAAGAAATCATGGCAGATTGGGCTTCTGAGAAAAATAAATCTGCCTCTTTGGTTAGGTAGTTGAATGTTAAAAGTGTTCAGTATCTTTAACAAGGAATAGAAACTCATCAGCTATGGGAAAATCAACCCAGGGAATATAGCTGTTTAAAGACCAAAATAGGAGCATCTGGGTGGCTCAGTCAGTTGAGTGTTCGACTTCGGCTCAGGTCATGATCTCACAGTTTGGGAGTTAGAGCCCCACGTTGGGGTCTGTGCTGACAACGCAGAGCCTGGAGCCTGTTTTGGATTGTGTCTCCCCCTCTCTCTCTGCCCCTCCTCCACTCACGCTCTATCTCTCTGTCTCTCAAAAATGAATAAATATTAAAAAAATTTATAAAAAAATAAAGGCCAAAATATGACTTTGACCCCTCCAAAACCCTGGAATATTTGAGAATATTATTTTTTGAGAGGCATTTGTAAATAATTCAGGTAGTAAAACACAATAATATTATATGAAAGAAAAATCTTCAGAGGCAGAAAAAAAGTTGTAGATGGCATTAAAAATCCACTGTCAAAGCTATCATTTTATCACCTATAAGCTGATCTAATATGAGTATGTGAACAATCTTGTAGAAAAAGCAATTATTTGCACTGACATTACAGTAGTATTATTTCAGTTTCTCAGCAAACATTTTATAGCACATTGAGAATGCATTAATTTGTTCTTTCATCTCATTAAACACTTTTTTACCACAAATAACATAATAGGTAACATTTAGTATATATTCTCTATAAGTCATGGATTAAAGTGATTTACATAAAATGACTCAGCAACATTGTGAGACAGGTACAAAGTTATCATGCCCATTTTATCAGAAAGGAAACTGAGTTGGGGTGAGGTTAATTTGTCCATTGTGGAGGTGGGATTCAAACCCAGGTAGTAAGGCTCTAGACTGCTCTTAACCTACAATGCTGTTAGTTTCCAAACTAATAATACCAATATCACTAGGCAATGTTTAGAAATAAAAACCCAGCAAGAAATGGACTTCTATTTTAAAAAGACTAATTTGGGGCACCTGGGTGGCTTGGTCAGTTAAGTGTCCAACTCTCAGTTTTGGCTCACATCATGATCTCCTGGTTTTGTGAGCTCAAGCCCTGCTTTTGGCTCTGCACTGGCAGTGTGGAGCCTCCTTGGGATTCTCTCTCTCTCCTTCTCTCTCTACCCCTCCCCCACTCATACTTTCTCTGTCTCTCAAAATAAATAAATAAACTTAAAATATTTTTAAAAGACTAATTGAAGATAATTTGGTGAAGATAGTTTCAGAAATATGTGCAGAGGTAAAGAAATTATGAAATCATGAAAAGGATATTAAGACAACTGGGAACTAACCAAAAGCAGAAAACCATCACCATTCAAGTCTGAAGCACAAAGATAGTAAGAATACCCTTGCTAAAGAAACTGGAATCAGAGCCAGAGCCTTTTTCCTAGAGAGACTCAGCATCTTGCAAAAACTGGGTAACATGACAAGAAGGGAATAGAGTTGGAAATATGTTGATGTCTCACTGCTCCTATTCAGCAATCTTCTGCCAGTGCATCCTACCCTCTGAACATAATTGAAAGCTGTATCAAAAGGACCAGGTTGATTAAGCCCATAGGTTCAGCCCATAACAAAGATAAGAAAGGCAGAGAAAGATTCTGTATGTGGAATTATGGTGGTGGCAAATGGACTCAGTAACATATGAAATAACATCAATGTATGCTTGCTCCCAGTATAACCAGTGTGGTTAATAAATTAATTATTCACAATTAATTTATTACTAGGTTGTATTATAATTGTAGGTTATCTCAATTGTGTTTTCTTCTGAATTCTCAAAATAGATCTCTATCATAAACATCATTGTAAAATTTATATATCCCAATTATTGTAAATGGCATGTAAGTCAGGGATGTTAAAACTAGCTTATTAAACAGTGTTATCTGAATAGAAATAGTTATAGTACTTTCAGAGGAATCAGTCATACTACCATAATCCAAACACTATTTTTCCAGAAGCAAAAGCTTTGTTAATTTAGAAAGCATATGTGTATATTACATTTAGTTTATCATTTATATTATCAAAAATTGAGTTGGCATTAAAATTTCACTAACAGATTATTTATTTTAAAACCCAAATGTAAATCCAACAAATCTTATATGTTTGCATAACATGGTTACCAGATTTAACTGTGGTAAGAACACAATGTGTTGGTCTGGGTCATGCTATGGAGGTTATAATAGATTTTATAGTCAGAAACTATAACTACTTCACAAACGCATCATAACTGACAATGTCTGGAACATGCTATGCTTCTGAAGGAAAGATGCAATAATCACTAATTCATAATGTCCAGGAAAATGAGTTCAAGATAGTGAAACAGATCATTGTTACATTTAATATATTTTAAAAACAAAGTACGGTTCCCTAAGGACTTCATTTTCAGCACTGAAAACATTATGTTACCACATTGTGAGATGTACAAAAATGAAGAAGAAAAGAATAAAATGTGATTTTTCTTCTAATGCTTCTATGGTTTATGCAAAACCATTAGGCAATACATGATCCATATTAGGGAAAATAGCTGATATTTTATTAATAATCACCATAATATTATACGATTTTTGCCTATAATGTATTTGATATTTTGATAACCATTTTATATGCATTATTTCATGTGTTCTCACAATAACTCTGAGTTAGGACTATGATTATCCATAGTCTTCAGATAAAGGGTACTGAAGTTCAGAGAAGTTAATTAACTGACCCAAGGTCTAACATGTCATAAGAATATGGACAGAGAAAACTCTCAAATTGTATATTAACTCTAAATTTAGTTTTTAGTGTATGCTAGAATACAAGTTTCTGCCAAAGGGCAAGGACTTTAGTATGTAACTAGAGTCCTAGTGCCTGGGACATATTAGGCGTTGAAACATTAGTTGAGAAAATGAATTTGAACTCATGTTGAAGACTGAGTCTGGAGTTCTCTCTTGTCCAGCAAAAAAGCAGATGCAGAATTGAATATGAGAGAGGCTAATGTCTAAGAGGAGACAAGAGCCCTGAACAGGGGTTTTATCTCTGTATTTATTGAGCTTTCAAGGTTTTACATATGTGATGAATGTGCAGAAGCAAAGGGCCAGGCTGAGTGATGTTTGAAGTTGAGATTAAAGCATAATGATATATTGGCACCAGATGCCAGATGGACAGTGTTTCTCTTTGGGTGATACAGCGAAGTAGTTGTTTTCTCCAAAGTTCAAGCTTGCTGGAGCATGCTTCCTCGAGGCTAACAAGGCATCCTTTTACCTAACTATGGGTGCTTTTGCCATATAGCAGCTTTCTGCCTGTAACTGTTCTTGGATGCTTTTGTCCTGGGGAGGCAGCTTTCCAACCTGTCTTGTTTTACTTAGTGACTAACGTTGGGCATTTTCTCCTGGTGGCCACTTTCCACCTCTATGCTTTGTCTTACTTAATGATGGGCCTTGGGTCTTTTGCTGTGTGGTGGCTTTCCACCCTAAGCCTTGTTAACCCATTAATGCAAGTGTACAGAATTCTTAAACTTATTTCCCACAAACCCAAATCTACATAACTCTGGGTATCACACTGTCAACATCCACACTAAGCTGCATAGTAATAAAAATGGTTTTAAAAAAGGTCATTGGAATGCTTGACATATTTTAAAAGATTGCCTTGGCAGACAAAAACTTATTTGGTTACATAAACATTATAAGACAGTATGGTTACCTGAAACTAACATTTATTAGAAAACTAGCAAAAACTTTTGATATGCATAATATCTTATATATTTTATTTAAAATGTTTTTAAACGATGAATGTAATAATATTGTAAATATTTAAAAAATAAACAAACAGAAATCTTAGGAAAGTATAAAAATTAAAACCAATGTATAGCAAGATTAAAAGCAAGACAACATAAAAACCAAATTTCAGAAATATTATAAACTGATCTCCATTTCATACTGTTGGAAAGATTTCAAATAGGACCCCACAGAGGAAAAGAGAACACATACAGAATCGTAATTTCAATGTGATGACTCACCCAGAACATTTGTTTAGAATAATAAATTAAAAATTCAGCGACATTTTCAGCATTGTTCAACACATTCAACTGAAATTTGTCAAGAATCCAGTAAATTGATAGTGTTATAAATTATTTCTAAAATAGACTGCATTATTTCATGTCAAATTCTCTTTAGAAACTATTTTTTCTTTTTGTTAAATGTTTATTTATTTTTGAGAGAGAGAGAGAGAGCATGGGTAGAGGAGGGCAGAGAGAGAAGGAGACACAGAATCTGAAGCAGGCTCCAGACTCTGATCTCTCAGCACAGAGCCAGACATGGGGCTTGAACTCACGAACTGAAGAGTATGACCTGAGCCAAAGTGAGACACTTAACTGACTGAGCCACCCAGGTGCCCCTATTTTTTTTTATGTGTTACTTATCTACAAAATACTCAAGAGATTGAGATAAAACCAGAAACAAACAAGTAACAGTGCATGGGGAAGATTACTTTTACCTAGCTAGTTCAGTTATATTTAGCAAATATTTCAGTTCTAACCTTCCGAAACAATTGATTCCTATAAGTTGAAAATTATTCACATGATATGAATCATATAACAGTATGTCCTAATTATTCTTTCAAATATTTTATTTGCTATCATGTAGGAAGAGGTTGAAAAAAAGTATCTTTCATTTTTGCACTTGTGTGCTTAAGGTTGCTTCAACCTGCATTCCACTACAGCTTCTAAATGTACAAAGTAATTTACCATATCTGGAATTCATTTTATTTAAAATGAAATTTTAACCCACATGAAACATTTTTCTTTAACTTGAAAAATCTTTTAAAAATCTTTTAAAAATTAATGTTGGCCCTGTCTTTAATACCGCATCTGATTAAAAACATCACTTTTGCAGAATGTTGATTCAGAAAAGTAAAGTCTACTTAAATGAAGATATACTGTCTCTGAAAGAAAATGTTCACATAAGAAACAGATTAAGCCATAACATGTAATGATGAATGATCAAAAGGAACCCTGAAATTTAATTTTATTTTAAGGTAAAAGAGAAAAATTAAAGTATAAATTGATTTCCCTTAATCATTCTGAAATATTTGGGGCCGTTAGCATAATCACCATTTCCAGATCCCTGGAGCTTTTGAGGAGTTATATACATACTGAAAATCAAAAAGAAAAACTCAAGGAAAAAATGAAATAATTTCAGTACGACTAAATGAAGTAAAATCATTGGTCTAATGCTGTGTTTCCAAGAGACACAATGACTGCAATCAATGTAGACAGGTACAAAAGGCCTTTTTACCCCAGTTCATGCTGAGCAATTGCATTCTTTGCATCGTGAGTAGTACTGAAATCCAGAAGGTAGGAAGAAGTCCAAATGACATATGGGATAGATTACCTGTGTCTCCAAAGGTTGACCTGGTTCTTGTTTTTTGTATATTTCTACACAGTTTTGTTTTTGGAATAGGTGAGGAGATGTCAATAGGAATAACAGAATCTCATTTTCCCCTTTATTTGTAAATGAAATATAACAGGTGTTCAGTAAGCAGATTAAATACAGGCATTCTGGATGGTCCTGGGACACAGGGGCATGGGGGAAGGAGTGGGGATACAATCCATGCCCTTAAGAAGCTATGGAAGAATAGAAAAGTAAAATGAAAGTGTATAGCTTTTCTTGTGAGGATGGTGATATAGGACGCATGCTGCCTGAGATGGTAACATAGGAAGAATAAGTGTCAGTCAAAAGATGAACAGAGGAGAGCAAGTTGTTGTTCTCAGGGCAAGATGTTTAACTCTTTGTTTACTGTTCAGTATCATAAGAAAGTAAGTTGCATAAGTTTTACATATTTATTAAAAGTTGTATACATATTATGATATAAGCATATAGTTATAAAATATAGGATATATGTGTTATATATGTGGTAAGTTATATATATTATTATATAAGTATACATCAAATATTATTTTTTTGTGTGAGTGCATGCATGTGTATTAAGGAAGAAAGGAGACAAAGAATGTATATTTAATTTTTTAAAAAGTTAATGTTTATTTACTTTTGAGAGAGAGAGAGAGAGAATGAGTGGGAGAGGGGCAGAGAGAGACACACACAGAATCCAAGCAGGCTTCAAACTCAGCCATCAGCACAGAGCCTGATGTGGGGCTTGAACCCCCAGAACACAATAGCAGGACCTAAGCCAAGTCTGACGTTCAACAGACTGAGCCACCCAGGTGTCCCAGACAAAGAATGTTTTTGAGATTTGTATGCCANAAAGATGAAGGGAAAAAAAAAAAAAAAAAAGGTAAGACTATGGGATTTATGTTTTAGAGGACCCAGTGGTAACTCTCTCAGAATTGTTTGAAGGAGGTACAATATGAAATGACATGAGAAGGATTTTACTGTAATGCAGATAAAAGGTAATGGAGGAGGAAAAATTCTTCATTTGTTAAAAAACTCTTCATTTGTTAAAAAACATAGAGATTGGTGTCAGAATTTTCGGATTCAGACTTTCCAAATGCCAATCGTGTGACCTTGGGTAACTACTAAAGCTTTCTGAACCTCAACATAGATGTGATAAAAATGTAGATCTCAGAGAATATGCTCAGCCTAATATGAGCATATTAGTTATTATTTTAATGACAATAATTATAGCCCTATTGAAATATAATTGATACACAACAAATTTCACATATTTTAAGTTTGAGATATATGAAAGTAACACTATAATTACTATGGTGAACATATCCATCACTGCTAAGGTTTACAGGCTTCTCTGTAATCTACATTATTTTTCTTTAAAGATAATTGTCTTTTATATTTTAAAATGTTTATACTGAAGTAATTATAAATTCACACAAAGTTGCAAAGATATTAAAGACACCTATTTGGCACTCTGTACTCAGTTTCCCTGAATAGATACATCTTATATCATTATTGTGCCATATTGAAACCTAGAGATTGACTTTGGTACAATGTTTGTGTATATTTCATTTTATCACACATGTAGATTCATGTAACTATAACTACAATCAAGAGACAGAATCATTCTAGCATCACAAAGATCTCTCTTGTGCTATCCCCATTATAGTCACACCAATTTCTCCCGTTCACCACACCTCCCTCTTAATAACCATTATTCTGCTTTCATCTCTGCAGCTTTTTCATATTAAATATGGTATATAAATGGAATCATACAGTATGTGACTTTTGATATTGGCTTTCTGTTTGAGCATAATATTCCTGATATCCATCTAAGTTGCCCATGTATCAATAGTTCGTTATTTATTGTTAAATAGTATTCCATAGTATAGTTATGCCACATTGCTATGAACAATTATGTACAGATTTTTGTGTGGGTATTTTCATAGCTGTAGGAAAATATTCAGGATTGAAATTGATGGGCCATATATAAAGTGTACATTGATCTTGGTTTTGTTTCTTTCCCTCCCCCCCCCCTTTTCTTTCTTTCTTTCTTTCAAGAAACTGGCAAATCCTTTTCCAGACTGGATATTCCATTTGCATTCCTACCAGCCAATGTGTATAACTGTATACACAATGTGTATAGCTGATCTGGTTTTCCTGAACCATCACCAGCACTTGCTATTGTCATTTTTTAAAAGTTACATTTCTAAGATGTGTGGAGTCATATCACATCATGGTTTTAATTTGAATATTCTTGAGGTGCCTAGGTGGCTCAGTAGATTAATTCTCCAACTCTTGGTTTCAGGTCAGAACATGATTTCATGGTTCTGTGTGTTCAAGCCCCTTGTTTGGCTCTGTGCTGGCACCTGCTTGGAAGTCTCTGTCTCCCTCTCTGCTCCTCTCCCACTGTCTCTGTATCTCTCAGGATAAATAAAGAAACTTTAAAAAGAAATGTGAATATTTTTGATAGCTAGTGATGCTAAACATCTCTCCATGTGTTTATTTTCCATGTGTATGTGCTCGTGTCTGTTTCATGAATCTAGCCCATTTTCTAATTGGATTATTTTTTATTTTTGCTATTGAATTTTGAGAATCCATTAAATATTATAGATAAAAGTCTTTTGTAAGATATATGGTTTAAAATATTTCTTACCACTCTGTAGCTTCTCTTTTTGCAGAGAATTTAAATGAGTTCAATTAATCAATTTTTTTCTTCTATTAATTGTACTTTTGTCTGGTCTAAGAACTCTCCATCAAGCCCTCGATACCACAAATATTTTAGTATGTTTTCTATATTTTTCTGAAAATTTTATAGTTTTATGTCTTACATTTATTTTATTTTTTTAATATTATTTATTTTTGAGAGAGAGAGAGTATGAGTGGGGGAGGGGTATGAAGGAGGGGAACACTAAACCTGAAGCAGGCTCAAGGATGTGAGCTGGCTTAACTGACTGAGCTACCCAGGAACTCCTAATTTCATTACCTTTCAAAGGACCCCATCTTCAACTACAGAAACATTCTGAAGTACCAACGGTACTTAACCAACTGAGCCACTGAGGCACCCCTGTGTTATGTTTAAATCTATGATCCATTTTGAGAAGTTTCTGTGTGAGGTTAGTGTTCATTTTTCCATTGTTTCATACACACACACACACACACACACACATGCATGCCTACTTATATACGCTAATATACTTATTCATAGGTCTATCCAAAATCTTTAGCTGTTTTTAACGAGAGGATTATGGAAAAGTATATTTATTCCATCTTTTCAGAATGGAAGTCCTCCTCAAATTGATCTTTGAAAACACTGTAATCGCAGTGATAATATGATTATTATATGTAAAGTTAAAATGTAAATCAACAGAATCACAAAGGGCAGAACAGAAATGGCAGAGCTGTTTTAAAGTTCTTGTATTTAGGGGCGCCTGGGTGGCTTAGTCAGTTAAGCGTCCGACTTTCGCGTAGGTCATGATCTCACAGTTCGTAGGTTGAGGCCCCGCGTCGGGCTCTGTGCTGACTGCCAGCTCAGAGCCTGGAGCCTGTTTCAGTCTGTGACTCCCTCTCTCTCTGACCCTCCCCTGCTCACGCTGTCTCTCTCTTTCTCCTAGAAATAAATAAAACATTAAAAAAAATTTAAAGTTCTTGTATTTAATGCAGTTTTATAATATTATTTGACTATAAACAGGGATAAGTTAAAATGTATATTATAAACACAAACAACCTATAAAAATAAGCAAAATAGAAATATATGGTTAATCAGCCAAAAAAGATTATAAAGCAGTATCATAAAATATATTGAATTAATTCATAAGAGCAAAGAAAAGGGGAGCAAATAACATAGTACAAATTTATAAAACAAATAACAAGATGGTAGATTTAAACCAAACATATCATTCATTACATTAAATATAACAGGTCAAATTATACTAAACAAAAGTCATCAATTGTTAGAATGGATTCCTAGAAGTATGGTATAACTATATGCTGCCATTTAAAAAAAGACTAAATATGAAGACATACATTTTAATATAAATGGGTGAGAAAAGATACATCATTCCAACACTAATCAAACAGAATCTGGAGGTACTATATCAATATCACCCAAATTATATACTAGGAATAAAGAGGGTCCTTTAATAAAGTCAGTGGAGTCGATTCATCAAGAGGATATAAGCATCTTAAACATGTATGTGTCTAAGAGCAGTGATACATGAATCATTAGCTTACAAAATTGAAAGGGTGAATAGAACAATCCACAATTATGGCTATAAATTTTCATTGCAGTCTTTCAGTAATCAAAAGGAAAATAGAAAATTATTAAGGACATAATAAATTTGAACACTGCCAACCAACTTCATCTAATTGATATTTATATAACACTCAAACCAGCAACAGCAGAGTACACATTGTTTCAAAGTGCACAAAAAACATTTATCAAGATAGACCATATTTTGATGGGGATTACAAAAAACATTTATCAAGATAGACCATATTTTGATGGGGATTAAGGAGTGCACTTGGGATGTGCACCAGGTGTTGTATGGAAGTGTTGAATCACTATATTGCACACTTGAAATTAATTTGCACTGTATATAACTAACTATAATTTATATAAAATCTTTTTTTATATATATAAAATCTTTTAAAAAAGAGCATATTTGGACAATTAAAAATGTCTTCATAGGGGTGCCTGGGTGGCTCAGTCAGTTAACCGTCTGACTTTGGCTCAGGTCATGATCTCATGGTTCTTTTGTTCGAGCCCCACATCAGGCTTTGTGCTGACAGCTTGCTCAGAGCCTGGAGCTTGTTTCAGATTTTGTGTCTCCCTCTCTCTCTGACCCTCCCCTGCTCATGCTGTGTCTCTCTCTCACAGAAATAAATTTTTAAAAAAACATTAAAATGTTTTTTTAAAAATCTCAATAAATTCAAAATGTTCATATAAAATGAAGTATTTTCTCTGGCCATAATACATTTGAATTAAAAATAAATAACAGAAAAATACCTGGACTATCTCCAAGTGTTTTCAAAACAAAATAGCACTGATCTTTTCAATGCATGCAGAAAATAGGAAATCAAAAGGGAAAATGAAAGTATTTTGAAAAAAATGAAATAAAAGCATAACATATCAAATTTGTTACATTCAACCAAAACAATGCTGAAAGGAAAATTTATAGCACTAGGATTTCTAATCACATCATTGATTTAAGATTCCATCTTAAAAAAATTGAAAAGAGAGTAGTTTATACACACTATAAACAGAACAAAGGAAATGACAGAAATAAAACCAGAAATCAAAGAAGTAGAGAACATAAAGTAGAAAAAATCAATAAAACTAGAAGCTGTTTCATTAAGAAAATCAATAAAAGTCATAAACCTCTAATCAATAAAATTAATTGACAATATCAGGAATAAGAAAGATGACCATAGATGTTATAGAAGTTAGAAGGATAACAAGACATTATCAACAACTTTATGCCGATTATATCAACAACAGATAAAATGGACAATATTTTCAGACAATTTCTAAACTACAGATGTTCATTGAAGAGGAAATAGAGACACTGAATAGTTCACGGTCTATTAAAAAAATTTAATGTTTAGTGAAAAACATACTCACAAAGAATACTCCAGGCTAAGATGACTTCCCTGATGAATTCTTTTGTTTGTTTTTGTTTTAGAGAGAGAGCGAGAGAGACCATGAGAGAGGCAGAGGGAGAAAGAGAGAAAATCTTAAGCTGGCTCCATGCTCAACATGGATCCTGATGAAGGGCTTGATCCCACTTCCCTGGCATCATGCCCTGACACAAACTCAAGAGCCCCACGCTTAACTGACTGAGCCACCCAGGTGGCTTTCCTTGGTGAATTTTATGAAACATTTAGGAAAGCAGTAATACCAATTCTATACAAAATCTTTAGGAAACTTGAAGAGGCGGGGACTTTAACCAATTCATTCTATGAGGAAAGCATTACACTGACAAGAAAACTAGTAAAGTCATTATAAAGAAACTACAGGCTCATATTCCTCATTAACAGAGGAATTTCATAAAACTTTAGTGAAGTGAACCTGACAAAATATAGAAAGGTTACTCTTGGGGTGCCTGGGTCACTCAGTCGGTTAAGTGACTCTTGGTTTTGCCTCAGGTCATGATCTCGCAGTTCAGGAGTTCAAGCCCTGCGTTGGGCTCTGTGCTGACAAAATGAAGTCTGCTTGGGACTCTGTCTCCTTCTCTTTCTTCTCCCCCACTCATGGTCTCAAAATGAATAAATAAACAAAATTTGTTTTGAAAAGGATGATGCATCAGGACCAATTTGACTTATCCTGGTTATACAAAAGTAATTGAATATTTAAAATTAATCAATGTTTTTATTTTATTAACAAACTTAAAAAAGCCACCTGTGATGATCTCAATATATGCAGCAAAAGCATTTGACAAAATTCAACATTTATACATTAGAAAAAACTCTCAGTAAACTAGAAGTATGTGGAAACTCCCTAAACCCAACTCAGTACTTATGAAAAACCTATACTTTCTTATCTGTGAAAGATAGAAGAAAAGTTTGCCTGCATTTGGAACAAGACAAGAAGAATCTTCTCACAATATATTGTAAACACTATATTGGAGCTTGTTAGCAGTGTAATAAGGTGAGATAAAGAATTTATAGGTACACAGATTGAAAAGGCAGGAAAACTCTATTTTTAGATACCGTTGTCACCTGTGTATAAAGTCCTTAGAAATCTAAAAAGCTTCTAAGAGGAAAAAAAAAGAATTCTGTAAGGTTGCAGGATAAAATTTCACCATACAAAAATTTATCGTATATCTAAATACTAGGAACAAAAAAAATCAAAAGTCAAAATAATAGAATGTTATTGACAATGACAAGAATTGTGCAATACTTACAAATAAATTTAGTAAACAATACTCGAGTTCTCTACTTTGAAAACTATGACTTTGTTGAGAAAATAATAAAAGACTTTTGAGAAATTTAAAAGGCACAAAACAACTTTCTATGAAGCAGCTACCGTTTCTACGTTGCCCCAGCATTTTATGCTTTAAATTTACCAATTAACTCCATGTGTCAGGAAACAGATTCAGAAAGTTTATGAAAGTTGCCCGAAGTTAGGCAGCTCTTAGGTGGTAGAACAAGATTAAAATCAAGGTAGGTTGACTCCAGACCTATATTCTATCTTTTTTTTTTCAGAACCTATTTTCTTAAAATTTTTTAGAGGTTATTTCTAAACTAGATGAGAATAGATTTAGTAAATAAGCAGTGCTATCACTTGCACTGATAAGTTAAAATATAAGTGAGACATTTATTCATTTATCCATTCACTTATTTATTTATTGTATATCTATGTTATATATTCAATATTTACTATATATATTCAGTATACTATATGCTTGGTCTTTTGTTAGGTATTGGACATGCAAAAAATTGTTGAGATCTGTACGCTAGAGAAACTATAATATAGTAACAGAGTGCACTTATACTAAAATTTTGGTCTAAAAAAAGTATCACTCAGTAGTTAGAAAAGAACATCTCCTTTTTCAAGGTGATAAAACGTGAACATTATCACATACTCAGGCAGAAAAGACCTTCAGAGAAGGAAACACTGAGGATAAAGAGTGGAGATAATGAAGAAGGGATGGTGTATAGACCAAGGTTCCAGAGAAGTGAAGTGTGGTTACAATTATTGATGAAACAGTTCCTGAAAATTGTTGGAATGACAGCCCTGTAATCTATGTATTACAGACTGAATGTTATGCTCTTGCTCCCAGGTCATATTATGAACCCCTAACCCCCAATGCAATGGTATTTGGAGGTATTTGCCATGAGAAATGAAAACTGGTATCTTCTTCTGGTACTACTGGCTCACGTTGGAAATGAGGTTGCTGGTATCGACCAGGCCTCACAATATTCCAGATCAGACTGATAATCCCCACACAGATTGCTCATAAGGAAGAGCATAATCCTGCCTTTTCAAAAGAGATTTCAGATGAAAGCACTGTGGACGATTGTCAAAAGGCTCTTTCTATGGGCCTTGCAGATCCAAGACTTACATAATAAAGGGGGTTAAGAACACAAGTTACAGTTGAGCCTGGCCCTGAGACAAAGAGCCGAATTCAGAGTTAAGGACAGATATCCACCCCCCACCCAATTGTTTCTGTTTGGAGCACTAGCCCCCCAAGGCATCTTGTGATCAGTGTTTGGAGTGACTTCTTCTGGCCTTGAATATGCTGATTACACCTGTGAAGGAACCTATTGAGGAACTTCTTTTGTGATTATGGGAGCAAACATTGTGTTTCCTGAAAAACCTGTTTTTCTTAATACCTATCCTTGAACAAACAAGCTATTGACCCCTGCCCACAAAGAACTAACTTCACCATTTTTATGCTAAAAACATTGTCTTGTATGCTAAAGATACCTTCCTTCCCCATAGGATAAGCATCTAAATCACCTACCTCAATCACTATTGATAAAAGTTATGCAGGAGTCTTCTACAAATCTATGTTCTGGGAAATTCTCACATATCAAAGAAGTTTGTCATCAGAAATCATTGTCTAAGGCAAATGCCACTTCCGTGCCATCCCCCAAACATTTAATTATAAAATGCAGTTGAGCCCCAGTCCGAGCAGAGATGCCTGCCTGGTGACCAGAAAGATTCTTGTGGCTCTCTCATCCCTCCCTCGCCGACACTGTCCGTCCTTCAGGGACCCCTGAACTTGCCGGAGCCGGTCTCCACCAATCCAGTCTATAGTATTTTCCTATAGCAGACAGAGCTAACACAACGTCCTTCCTTGCTTTCATTTTGAATTAATGAGGAAAAGTATAATAAAAATACTATACATTTACTAAAGAAATACAAAAATCTGGTTAATTTGGGGAAGATGATCTCAGCAAGAAATGTTATGAGTTTCAACATTGTGAAATTTATAGCTGTATTTTCTAAGTATGCATGTTTTGTCCAATGAATTATAGAATTCCTTATGTCAAAATTAAGCTTTATTATAAAAAATAGCAATGAAAAATTCCAGAGACATAAGATACTATTTCTTACTCCTCAAAAAAGCTTGTTGGTGCATTCAGAATACCTAGGATAATTGACATCTCTAGAAGAGGAATTCTACAAAACCTCTTTATACTTTGCGTCAGAAAATTGTTGATTTTTTTCTAACATAAATCCTTTCTTCTACAAATTAAGTTTATTGGGTGTCCTGTTTTTTTCATTTGCTTTAAAGTATGGATTTAAAAACCTTTCCTATCATATATTAAATATGAATATATCAATATTTGGTTTTAATATGCTAAAAATTAGGTTAAATAGAGAAAGATGGACACTTACCTTTTAGAGTTACAGAAAACAGTTAAGAACAAATTAAAAAATCAAGTTGTACTAGTTACTATGAAATTTCAAGAATATTTATAATAAACTGGAAAAATAGAAAAGACATTGTTAGTGAATAAAACAATGTGTTCACCATTTTAATTTATCTCTGCATACACTAACAGATTACTAGTTATTTCTCAAACAAAGTGGAGACAGCATTAGTTTAGTGTGTCAATTGCAGATTCTTCCCTCTCTCCAAAAATAAATCCTCCAGAATTTACTGGTTGTTCAAGCAGAGCTAATGCTATTACACCTACTCTATCAAGGAAGAATGCCACCTTAGGAGAGTTTTTGCAGTGTGTTAAAAAAAAAAAATTTGGCAGGATATTTATAGGCTTAACATCAATGGTTCAACACATATTGTTAAATACAGGAAACTGATTAGAATTAGCCAAAGTGCCTGATGTAAGAATTTAGTATTGTTGAGGCTCTTGAAGCAAATTTTGATTAGTATACACAGTTTGAAACTCAAGCTTTTTTTATTGTTTATTTTCTAGTATTCATTTTTGAAAGAGTATGAGCTGGGAAGGGGCAGAGAATGAGAGGGAGACCACAGAATCTCACTAGTAGGCTCCAGGCTCTGAGCGGTCTGCACAGAGCCTGACACGGGGCTCAAAACCACAAACCGTGAGATCATGACCTGAGCCACAGTCGGGCACTTAACCAAGTAAGCCCCTGAAAAGCAAGCTTTTCACCCAGGTCATCAACCTATTGCCATGAAAATGAACTGTTTGCCTATGCAAGTAAATATTTGGCCAACAAACTTTTTATAGAAGTTTCTGAAGTTAATACTTAAATTATTCATCTCTGGGCTTACAAGTTGGGCAAGAACTTCCTACAGCAAATATTTAAGAAATGTTGACTATTGGTCTCAGTTTTCAGTCTTCAAGGTTAAGATGGATAGGGTGACCTCAATTCTCAAGGGGCTGTTACAAACCATTAATCAATGAAAAGTCCCAAATCCTGAATGGACTGGACTTCCCTTGGAAAAGCTCACTGTGTGTACAGGCTCTTCTTCCATTTACAAATGAGTAGTGAGGTGTTTTACCTTAAGTCTCTAGGCTATCTATTCTATTGGTGTAAGGCTATAGGACATAAGGATAAAACATGTGTAGGTAATTTGCTTATACATGTAGTTTGAATTAGGTACCACAACCATATTTGAAGTGTAAAAGCCCAATTGACTCTTGGCAATATATTTTAAACGGAAAGCTGAATTTTGCAAGGAAGCATCATGGTTTCTGAATGCTTGGGTTTGTTCAGTAAATACCTAGACTTTACTTAACCAAAGCTAAGATTTACACCCATTGATCATCTTTTTAACAGTATTTCAGGAAAATAAGAAATTGATCTAGTTTGTGCTGTGGGATCTTCTCTGCTATAATAAAATTCTTGGTAGAATTGTTCTTTCTTTGAGTAGACAGGGTGAGTTCTAGACCCTGGAAGATAGCCTTTTGAGATTAAGCCTCTCTTCCCTATCCTCAGTTTGTGGCCCATCCTTGCTTGTGGTGAGAAACTAAAATTCTTACTGAAATGCAGGCTGGAGTTCTACCATTTTTTTCCCTCCACAGGGTCAGAGAGGTGAGGCAGGCAGCATTAAAGCTTTTGTGTATTTTATTTATTTATGTGACACTGAGTTCAGTGTGCAAAGCTTGATTATTAATAGGATAAAATAAAACCTGTTGTTGGTTCCATTCTTGGAAATCAAAAATTTATCTTTAAATTAATACATGCTACCACCTCTCTGCAGGAAGTCTAGTGTGTGTTTAACCCAGAGGTCTGCCAGAACTATATTCCAATGGCTCAATTCTGTTTTATATTGGTGACAAAGAATATAAAGACCTTGGTCCTTATGACTTTTTTCCCCATAACTTCTAACCACGTTCTAATGACATCCAGCTATTTGTGACTTTTTCTTTTAGGCTGTACTACAGATTTTCTAAGGGATGTGTGTGGAAGTTTATGTCACAGACCACAGAATATGCAAGTTCTAAAATCCATTGCCAGTGTATCTGTTTTCCATAGCTCCCTCTCTTTTCTCTACCAGTAATAATTACTTACCTTTTCTTCTTTCCCCACTTAGGGTTTTCTCCTAGTGTCTTAAAGTAGAGAGATTTAGGTCTGCTCCAAACTTATTTATCACTTTCATGTTTTGCCTCAGAAACACCACGCTGACATCCACAGAGGTTCTACTTAAGACTTGGCTATAGTCTATGGAGAAAGTGTATTGCTCATTTATTCTTAATTAGTCACATAAAAATCCCTTTGAATTTCATTCCCACTGGGGTAGGAGCTGGATAGTAAACAGAAGGCTTTTGTCAGCTCCCCCTATGGGTTTGGCATTTTATTCTTCTGGCTTAAAAAAAAAAAGAAAAAAGAATTGTATTCAAAAGAGGAATAAGCAGAGGGGCATCACTGCTTTTCTCAAGTAAGGGAACTGAAGGGTTTTTTTATTCATAGAGGAAAAGAAAGAAAGACAATTCCAGTTACTATAACGACTGATATGCTGTTCTAATACCTTTAAAAAAAATTTTTTTAAATAATACCTTCCGGGGGCACCTGGGTGGCTCAGTCTGGGCTCAGGTCATAATCTCACAATTCATGAGTTCAAGACTTGCATCCGGTTCAACAGCTGGGTACCTGGAGCCTGCTTCAGATTTTGTGTCTCCCTCTCTCTCTACCCCTCCCCCACTCATGCTTGTGCACACGCTCTCTCTCTCAAAACTTATAAATGTTAAAAAAATAAAAGTATAAAAAAATAAATAACACCTGTCTGATAGCATGGATACTAGTGATTAAATGGTCTTTTGTGAAGTGGTCAGTATGTAAATATGAATAAAATGCTGGAGAGGCTCAGATAGTTTTCTGAAAAATAAATTGGATCATGTGAGGCTGGATGAAAATAATTAAAAAAATGTCAAGTCCATGAACAAAATAGAGGGTGGCCTGGACTGTAGAAAACAAATATCTCTAATGCTATAAACTCCTTTCATCACTTGTTTTCTGACATGTACAGTAACATATACATAGCTTACAACACTTCTGATCCATTGAAACCTCTGGGCACAGTATATAGGTGCAAAAGTCAATTCATGAGTTACATTTCCTGCTGTTCATATATACCTACCTCCTTAGCCACAACTGAAACCTTTAATTTTCTCTATGAAAATCTCTTATCTAAGACTACAAAACATACTTAGCCAGATCACTTCCGAGTCTCTCATTGTGCATATTATTCAGAAGTATGATTCCACTAAATTCACTAGACACATTTGTACATGGTAAACTATACAATTAACATCCAAGTAATACAAAGCCAGAAATATAAGATTCTCTAATTGTATAGGATAGGAAAAATTGGACCACTAAAAATTTCTGCCATTATAAAATTCAATATCCCCTTGGAACTAAGAACATTAACATCTTCTATCCTGTTCACATTGAGAATTTAATATTTTCTTTTGATTTGTCATTCCAGCCAAGTGTGGCTTATTTAGGAGTGTCTTTCCAGGGTAGATTTCTTCATCATCCAAAGTTGTCTGCAGTATTTTCCCTAGACCCATTCCTTAATGAATTTCTAACTGGGATATTTCTGCTTCATGAATTCTTTATTTAAAAATTTTCAGAATCTAATTGAAAAATTGGATTATTTGCCCAGAGGACCTGAGTAGATATTTTTCCAAAGACGACATCCAGATGGCCAACAGACACATGAAAAAATATTCAGCATCACTCATCATCAGGAAAATGCAAATCAAAACCACAATGAGATATCACCTCACACTTGCCAGAGTGGATAAAATAAAAAACACAAAAAACAAGTGTTGGTGAAGATGTGAAGAAAAAGGAACACTTGTGCACTATTGGTGGGAATGTAAACTGGTGCAGACACTCTGGGAAACAATACAGAGGTTCATCAAACAAAAATAGAATTATTGTATGATCCATTAATCCCACTACTGAATACTTATCTAAAGAAAATGAAAACACTAATTCAAGAGAATATGCATCCTCATGTTTTGCCATCTTATTTATATTAGCCAAGGTATAAAAGTAACCCAAGTGTCCATTAATAGAGGAATAGATAAAGAGATGTGGTATATAATATATATGTTATATATATACATATAATGGAATGGTGTATATACATAATGGAATATTACTCAGCCATAAAAAGAATATGATCTTGCCATTTGCAACAATATGGATAGACCTAGAGATTATGGTAAGTGAAATAAGTCAGACAGAGAAAGACAAATAGCATATGATTTCACTCATATGTGGAATTTAAGAAACAAAGAAAGAAAGAAAGAAAAGAGACAAACAAACAGACTCTTAACTACAGAGTACAAATGGCTAGTGGGTAAGGGTTAGGTGGAATAGTTTAAGTAGATTAAGAGAACAGTTTTGGGGAACCTGTGTGGCTCACTTTGTTAAAAGTTTGCTCTTGGTTTTGGCTCAGGTCATGATCTCATAGTTCATGGATTCAAGCCCCGCATGGACATTCAAGCCCAAGTGCAGAGCCTGCTTGAAATTCACTCTCTTTTTGCTTCTCCCCTTCCTGCACATGCTAGCACATTCTCTCCCCTCCTCAAAATAAATAAATAAATAAATTTTAAAAAAACTAAAGAGTACACTTGTGTGAGTACTGAGTAATATATAGAACTGTTGAATCATTATATCATATATCTGAAACTAATGTAACACTGCATGTTAATTATACTTCACTAAAAAATGCAAAAAGTAAAAGAATATAAAGAACCAATTTCACCAAATTGAGAAAATATAATTAAGTACTCAAACCGCATGTGGGCATTGCATAATTATTTTGTCATCTGTCTTATTTAACAGTATTTCATTAACAAAAGAGGCACTCTCAAAATTAAATGTATAAGTTGTGTTCTGGGCCCAGCTTGCTGTTAAAAAGATGTTGGTCAACATGTGTTAGGGACAAATAGTTAGAAGAGAATAAAGAGTATAAAACATATAGCAGAAGACAGAGGGTAATATCTACCCAGATTGTTGTGCCTTAGGTAACAAAAATCTCACATACAATTTAACTCTTCTCCGTACAGGCTAATATAAAATAATTTTACTTTGAGTTTTTTTTTCTAATTATAAACTTGCAACTAGTAGATACACAAGTTAATAAGATCAGATGTACAATATAGTGGTTATCATCAACATGACATTATATAGATTTCAAAATTGCTAAGAGACTAGATCTCAACTGTTCTCATTACAAAAAAGAAATGCGAGACATGTTAGAGGTGTTTGCTAAAGCTACAGTGGTAATCATGCTGCAATATATAAATCCATCAAATCAACACATTATATACCTTAAACTTACACAATGATATATGTCAATAATGTCAAAAACTCAGAAACAGCAGAAGTAAAACCCATCAGCTATCTGAAACAGTAATTAGTAAGAGTTTATTGTGCACATAAAAACAGTGGATAACCTGGGAGCTCTCAAACCAGCAGTAACATGAGGCTCACTGGTATATTGTATATAGTGAGAATGCACAAGCTGTTTATTCTTTACCTTGTCTGTTTATAACATTAGAGCTTCCCTAGTGATAGGGGAATGGTTAAAATTTGATATCTCCTGTCAGTTTTGGAGGACAGTTTGAGAATTGTTTATAGTTTTCAGAGGTCTTTACAAGGAGCAAAGCAAGTTAAGTTCTGCTTTTTTGGCAAATAAGCTAAATTAAGTTTTGCTTGTATGGCTCAATTGGTTTTCTTTCCTCAGTAAATTATCAAGGTCAGTAGTCATTTTGTCTTTGATTTTAACAATTATACATTGATTTTAAAAAGTTGGTTAGCATAATACTCTTGAGATCTATTCATATTATTGCAAATGGGAAGGTTTTGTTCTTTTCATGGCTCAGTAATATTCCATTATACACATATACACATTACATTTTCTTTATCCATTCACCAATCATGAATGGAGCTAGAGAGTATTACGGTAAGCAAATAAGTTAGTTGGAGAAAAACAAATGCCATATGCTTTCACTCAAATGTGGAATTTAAGAAACAAAATTAGTGAGCAAAGGGCAAAAGAAGAGAAGAAGGCAAACCAAGAAACAGACCCTTAACTGTAAAGAATGAACTGATGGTTATCAGAAGGGAGGGGAGAGGGGGATAAGTTCAAGATTGGTTCTTTATTTTAAATTCTATCATTTTTTACTATTTAACACTATAAATTCATGACATCAGGCTGGTCCAAGTGCAGTAGTGTTTACATTTAATTGATCACAGCCAGTTATAGATTTCTTGACATCAAACAGGCAAGCTTTTTATTAACAGAAATTTATTTATGGATCTTAAATAAGAGGCACTTATTATCAATGATTTTGATCTGAGATCACCACTGAAAATGTAGAACAAAGTAGTTAGGTACCTGTACTAATGATGTATATATAAGGAGTCAAATGATGATTAAGAGAATATAACTCCATTCATTCATTTATATCCTTAACAAAAATTACAAAATAGTTTAGACATCCCCAAATTCATAAAGAATAGTATCATTAACATCTGTGTAATCATGACCTAGCATAGGAAAAAGAAATGAAAAATGGAGAATCTTTGTGTATTTCTCTCCTCAATGTAAACTACAAGCTCTTGCCCATCTAAAATAACAACTTATATATATCTATTATGCTGAATTTGGTGTTTTCCATATCTTAAAACTTCTGTGTACTACATATCTATAATATAAACCATTATACAAACTATATCTATATATCCATGTATACTACATACATACACATGCATATGTGTATATGTATACATACATGTGCATGTATGTATATGTGTATATATGTATGCATATATGCAGTCTTTACTTTGCACAATAACATGGGACAAAGAGAATAACTACACAGGCTGAAACCATGACAGTGATCTTATAATCAGTGAAAAAATTATAATTTTCCAAAACTTTTGAAAAACTGTCAAGCACTAAATATCTTTCTTACTTTCAGTGAAAAATGTATAGGGAAGTGAAAAAAGGGGTAAAACCAGTATTTATTTAATACCCTGTAATCTAAAATATTAAAAACTTTGGTAATTGAAGTATTTTATTTCTTGAAAAAAACCGGTGTATTTTGAACAGAACTTCCCTTCTCACCATCTAGATTATGATACAGATTGAGCATCTTTTTTGACTTCAGAATTGTCCTACTTTTTTCTAAGTTTCAATGAGATTCCAACATTTACCTTTTGTGCTATTGATGTTATGAAATATCTATAACAACTCTTTTAATATGAACATTTTGCTGAGGGGGCTCGCTTTGTATTCCTCACAATCATTTTTTCTCATTTACTGCCATAGTTTGTCCTCACTAAGTTCCTCTGGCTGCATAGCTAAAGCCTCTTGAAAAGCAACAGTGTCTACATTCCAATGGTCAGCTATTTATTCTTTAACCATATTTACATTTAATTTGAATTTTACTTCCAGCATTATCACATGTTATTTCTTTGCTGTGCTTTTATCTTTTTGGTCACTTTCCTTTTTTGATTACTCATTTAAAAATATGTATAATGTGGGTTTATCACTGAGAGACAAAAAGACAACTAAACTATGTGAATTGCTGTCTGTGCATGAACAGAATAACAGATGCCCAGTGACCAATAAAAGACAGACTTTGAAAAAGATGGGGTGTTGGTCGTGGTCATGATGCACATCTGTTACTTACACAGTGAACTACAGACAGAAGAGCTGGCAACAAAGTTTGTACTTTATATAATTATTCACAGATACTATATCATAGTAACTGAAATTTGAATTGTGTTATGGGGTGACTGATGTATTTTTAACTATGCGAAGTGAATTTCATGCATATTAAAACCATACAAATTGGAGTAATATTCTACATATTTTTACACTTTTTTACAAATGATATCATACTCAGTTTTCATTTACAAGTGATATCCTTACAAATACGTTTATGTGATTCTTTTGTGCTTATATGTGTACCATTAGTTCATTAATTTTCATAGCTGTGCTTAATGCAATTAAAGAAATAAAACATACTTCTATGTTTAGACTTATATTGGTAGTCATTTATATTTCCTCAAATATTTTGTCATCACATATAGTACTACTATGAATATTTTCCTATATAATTGGTTCTTTAGATTTAAAAAAACGTTTTAGTCTATTTACTTATTTTTGAGAGAAACAGAACATTACCTGGGGAAGGGTAGAGAGACAGAGAGAGAGACATAGAATCCGAAGCAGGCTCCAGGCCCTGAGCAGTCAGCACAGAGCCTGATGCAGGGCTTGAACCCATGAACTGTGAGATCATGACCTGGGCACTCAAAAGATTGAGCCACCCTGGTGCCACAGTTCTTTAGATTTTATGTGCATAAGAAACATCTAGGGATGTGGTGCCAGGGTGGCTCAGTTGGGTAAAGATCTGTATATCAAGATATACAAAAAACCAACTTCCATGCCTAGAAATTCTAATTCAAATGATTTGATTTGGGGCCCTGAACAGTTGCCGGGAGCCACACCGGCCTCTCTGGATGGCAGTGACAGCAAGGAAATGGCAGTGTTTGCACAGCTCTTGCCATGAAAACTGGTATCTCTTTCTGCTACTACTGGCTCATGTTGGAAATGAGCCTGCTAGTATTGACCAGGCCTCACAATATTCCATATCAGACCAATATTCCAAACACAGATACCTCATAAGGAAAAGCACATTCCTGCCTTTACAAAAGAGATTTTAGGTGAAAGCTCTGTGGATGATTGTAGAAAGCTTCTTCCTATGGACCTTGCATATCAAAGACAATTGAGTCTGGCCCTGAGACAAAGAGCCTAATTTAGAGTTAAGGGCAAATATCCACTCCCACCCATTTGTTTCTGCTTAGAGCATTGTATATGCTCTGGCCATGTATATGCTGATTGCTCCCTGTGAAGGAACCTATTGAGGAACTTCTTCTTTTGTGATTATGAGAGCAGAGGTGTTCCCTGAAAGACCTGTTTTTCTTGATACTTCCACCTTAAACAAACAAGCTGTTGACCCCTGCCCACAGAGAAGTGGGCACCCTTTTTATGCTGAAAACTTTGTCTGGTATGCTAAAGATGCCTTCCTTCCCCATAGGATGGGCATCTAAATCCCCTACCTCAATCTCTATTGTAAATATTACTTTCCGGGAAATTCTTAAATATCAATTTGTTATCAGAAACCACTGTCTAAGGCAAATGCCACTTCTGTGCCTCCAAACACTTAATGATAAAATAAAGTTAAGCCCCAGTCAGAGCAGAGATGACTGCCTGGTGATCAGAAAGAATCTCTGGGGTCTCTCACTCTCTCTCTCGCCGACACCGTCCATCTGGACCTGCCGGAGCCGGCCTCTGGCCTCCGACAAACAGTGGTTATTATTAATTAATCTCTAGAAATTCCTTATAACTAGTGTACAATCTGGATTGATAACAATTATTCTGGAATATATTAATTGGAGTGAGTATGCTAACTTGTGGTCTATGTGCATCTTTAAATTTATAATTTGTCTCCCAAAATAGTTGTAACAATTTCTATTTTCACCAGAAAAATATTAGACATGTTCTCATATTCCTGAAGAAATTTTGAATTTTTAAACAAATATAATGGTTATAAATTTTGCTACTGCATGGTTTGACAACAGGCTTATATATTTATAAGTGTCTTCTTCCATGTTCATACATTTTACCAATTTTCTAATGATGTTTGAGTTTTCCTCATTGATACACAATTTTAAAATAATTTCTGACTATTAAAACTTTATTATATGCACTTAAATATCAGATTATCTTCTGGTCTTTTTAAACTTTAAGTATCATGTCTTTAATTATACAGACATCAGGTTTTTCAAATTTATGAACAATCTTTACCAAAGTTTCTGTTTTATTGTCTAAGAAATCCTTCCTTATACAAGTGACAAAGTTACATTCTGATATTTTCATTGAAGAGTTCAAAAATTTTACTTTTGTTTAAATCTTTAGTCTACATGGATAGTTTGGTCGTATGAGAATAGGTATCAAATTTTTTATATAGATGCACCATGTGAACCACCCTTCAATAATTTGTTGGTCAAGGGTGAAGAATATAGTTAGCTGACATCCTAGGCCATGCTATTCTCGAGGCAGCCCCCCATGATAACTATATAACATAGAGATAGCCAAGGGAATGTTCTCATTGTGGTCCCAGACAACCAAGATGGTGGTATAAAACACTAGTCATTTCTGTCCAAAGCAGGACTGGAGACCCCTTTCTCAAGCAATCTGCTCCTAGGCTCTCTTTTTAGTAATATCAAAGTCCTCAGAAAGGTCTAAAGAGATATGAGTAGGAGACTGCTCCTTGAAAACAGCACAAGCTCCACTGTGAAAAGTCAATATTATATCTACAGTTACTGTGTTGTGATCTAATTCCTATCTAACCTTTTCTGATTAGAATTTTCTGGGACCCCGTGGCATTTTCTAGCTCCCTTGTCAAGTTCTGGATCATAGTATATGAAAATTTCCCAGCTTTCCAGGCCAATTGAAAAGTATGTAGAGAAGAGCCTTGAGGACAGAAGAACATCCAGAGTTCCCTGTGAGGTTTAACATACAGTTTTCAGTTCTAGGTCTATTTGTATTTATTTTAAATAAATTTATCCAAAGCTTTCTTTTTCTGTATGTAGGTGAGTTGGCAAGCCAAAATGGGCTCTGGATTATATCAGAAAAAATACTAGAAATAAAACTGAACACCGATATCAGTTTATTAAAATTTTAAAAATAATCTATTTTTACTTTCCATTAGACACCATGAGACATTTGTTCCATAAATCCAATTTCACCTTTTGGGTACCATGTAAGAGTCTATATTCAACCAAAATATCCCTATGAAGTTTTCAAATAATATAGTATAATTTCAGTGACTCTGAAAAAGATTGACCCGATGTCAAGCAGTATGCTTGATTTATAGTGGAGAGATAACAAGGTAGATCTCAAGCCATAAAGAAGTTAAGTTTAAGTAAGACACTTTCACTGCAAGGTATGTAAAAGAGAGGTAAACTCCAAATAAATGCTTTCTGATTGTTCTCCTTTATAATTTTTTTCTTCTGTGAAACTTCAGCACAAAGCCTAGCTCCTATTAAAGATCCTTAGGAGTTATTTTCTGTGGAGACATGAATATCCCATCTAAATATAGTGGATTCAAAACTATGTCCACAAATTCATTGATACTCCTCTGATCAAGAGATAGGGTTTCATCCCTTTCTTCTTGGTGTGGACTGGACATAGTGATTCATTTCCAATGAATAGAATAAAGTGGAAGTGTCATTGTGTATTTCACAGACTTAGTAGTTAAAGGCCCTGTGGCTGGCTGGCTATTCTCTTAGCAAATTATTGGGTAACTTGCTTTAGGAGAAGGCTGCCGCCATGTTTATCAGACCATTGTGAGGACCCAAGTGGTGTGTAACTGAAGCATCCTAACAATATTCATCAAAGAACTAATGCCTCCAACTAATGGCTATATGAATCAGGTTTCAGAGTTGTAGA
The DNA here is from genome assembly GCF_008692635.1 of Crocuta crocuta. Taxonomy (NCBI): domain Eukaryota; kingdom Metazoa; phylum Chordata; class Mammalia; order Carnivora; family Hyaenidae; genus Crocuta; species Crocuta crocuta. The sequence goes on along the minus strand of NW_027531875.1, from coordinate 5,202,079 downwards.
CCTTTAGCTCTAGTTGACCCTTTAGATGATTATAGTCCTAGAGGGTGTCTTGGCAGTAACCTTATGAGAGATCTTGAGCCAAGACTATCAAGCTTCGTCACTGTCAGATTCTTGACCCATAGAAAGAGTAGAAGTAAGATAATAAGTATGTATTGTTTTAAGTCACTACATTTTCTTATGAGATTTTTTAAGTTTATTTTATTTTGAGAGAGAGAGAGAAAAAGAGAGAGAGGGTGCATGCAGTGGGGGAGGGCAGAAAGAGAGGGAGAGAGAGAATCCCAAGCATGCTAACAGCATGGAGTCTGACAGGGGACTCCATCCTGTGAACAATAAGATCATGACCTGAACCAAAATCAAGAGTTGGACGCTTAACCAACTGAGCCATCCTGGCACCCCTAAGTCACCACATTTTAGATTAATTTGCTATGCAGTGATTGGAAACTAATTCACTCGCTGTGATACAATAGGGAGTGTTAACCTTTTGACAGCTTTATCTCCTGGTGTATTTGCCATCTTAAAAAGTTACTCAGTAGTTGATTCCAATTATTCAAGAGATCAATTAATTACAAGAAACTAATACTAAATAAGGCTGATTAGTACCCAAAGTGGAAACACATCAGTTGAATTGAATATATGTTATATATTTTAGCAAGTCATAAGGAAATTACAGACACTGGATTATCTGTATTATCAAGGAATGTCTAGTATTAAGGATACAGGTCTTCTGAGTTAAGTAACATGTGTCTATGGGCAATCCAGTACAATGATCCATCAAAGAGGAAAGAAAACACTTAGGAGAATAAAAAACAGAAATATCCAAAATAAGCATAATAACTATTGATTCTGGTCATTTGGATCTTGCTAATTGGTTTTGGGATTTGTATATATCATATAGAATTTGTCTGATCTGATGTTTTGGGTGGATGCTACCTGCTCTTCTAAGGACCATCTATTCTTAGTGGGTGGATGCTACCTATTCTTCTAAGGACTTGCTCTCCTAAGGACCAACCTTTCTAAAAGGTTCTTAAAAATCCCCAGCTTTAACTTTCAGAGCATGTGGTGGTTAATTGTATGTGTCAACTTGATTGGGCTAAGGGATGCTGAGCTAGTTGGTAAAACATTATTTATCAATATGTCTGTGAGGGTGACTCTGGAAGAGATTAGTATTTGAATCAGCAGTTTGAGAAAAGAATATTGCCTTCACCAATTCAGGTAAGCATCACTTGATCTCTTGAGGGCCTAAATAGAAAAAATAAAAGGGGGAATTTACTTTCTCTGCTTCAGCTGAGACATCCATCTTCTCCTGTTATTGGACATTGATATTCCTGCCTCTTAGGCATTTAGACTCAGACTGGGATTGACATAATCAGTCCCCTATTCTCAGGCCTTCAGATTCATTCAATTACATCACCAGCTATCTTGGTTCTCCACCTTGTAGATGGCAGACTATGGAATTTCTTGGTTTTCACAACCATGTGAGCCAATTCCTATAATAAATCTCTGCTTACATGTATCTATGTGTCTCCTATTGTTTCTCTGGACAACTCTAATACCAAATATAACATCAATTCAGTAAATAGAGTATTAATTATTCTCATAGAAAGATGGGATTCCAATGATTAATTATTTGATGTTTTATTGGTATGCTAGTTGTGAAGAGTGCCTGATTATTTTTTTATAGACTTTTCAGAAAATTTATTTTTCACCATAATAAGTGTACTCTTTAGTCTTAATCACATATTTCACGTATGCCCCCACTCACTTCCCATCCAGTAACCGTAATTTTTTTTAAAGATTAAAGTTTCTTGATATTTCTTCTAGAAGACTAGAATTTACTTATCTAGATTTTAAAACATAAAAGTGTTGGTTTGGAGGATATTGAGAAAAGACTATTTATAGTTTGTACTTTGGATGATAAGACTGAGTTTATTAGAGAAGTCCTTTGTAATATTTGTCATAACTATTTGCAATAGGGCAGTACTTAAGAAGAAAGGAATATTGGTAGATACATGGTTTTGTCTATAACTATCTAAAAAAAGGGGAAAGCTGATGAACACCAACAGGGATCATTTCCATGTGTAGAGCCAGTAGTGTATCCTAAGTAATGGAAGTTTAAGTGTCTTAGATAACTTCACTAATATTATAGTATTCTACCTTTTTCACCTTTCCCAAATATTAGAGGTGATATGGTAGTGAAATTTCAGAGTAAGTAGAGAAGTTTTCAAAGCTATTTAAAGAAAGTATCAACAAAATGTACCTCTTCATTATTGAATGGGTTGGAATTCTCAAGACTGAGGACACCAAATCAAATATCTCTTTTTGTGACCTTCAGAGCTAGAACTCTCTGGCAAGGAAAATTTTCAGCCCATTCTGTGAATAACTAGTGAGTAGCTCATTTGCAAAATCCATTAAGGAGAGAGAGTAAAGTATTAAAATATTTGGAGATGTTCAAGGATCTTAAAGCTTTGGGTCTTGTCTGTGTCTAGTACTGTCACTTTTACCAGGATTATACTTGTGACAAGTCAAACATGTACCAGAAGCTAACCCAGCCATTCTTGTAGTTTCCCTACCCAATATTAAATACACACCAATTTTCCCTTGCTGCAATGGATAATTTCATAGAATTTGATAAGGCTCCATTTGAAGTTATCCTCTTGTGTGATTTACAAATCAGATTTTCCAACATTTTTTGCTCAGTTTTTGAAGCCAGTCATTGTAATTCTATAATAGTTTTCTTGTGCTTCTCCAAAGATTTGACCTTTGAGTGTTATTATAGATTAAAATATCTTAATAAAGTCTATCTGTATGGCATAATTATCAGTTAGGGTGCTTTTCTGTAGCCCTTTTCTCATCTCTTTATTATCTTTATTATCATGGTTTGTACCATGATAATAGTCAAATCCTCAGAAAATATTAAGAGTTCTTAAATCTCTTTAACTTCTTAAATTGGAGTGCCTGTTGGGGTCAAGAACTCAATTTTGAACCATACCAAATAATGTGATATGTCATCACTACACATAACAACACAGTTATTTCTTGCTAACTGGCAAACTGTTGAGTGCAATGAATGAAGTATCATCATCCAGGATGACTTTGTTTCTAGCAAAGTGTCTTGTTACAATGAGACAGATTAAAATCTGTAAGGGTGGTTCTGGTCTGTTAATTCTCTGGTTGTTGTTGTTTGTTTTGTTTAGTTTTGTCTTAAGGTATAAACCATCAATGAACAATAACAAATGTGGAATTACCATAAGGGTCTTTAAAAGTTTCATGGGTCATGGACAATCCTATAACAAAGGCTAGCCAGTAATGCATTCCTCCCTCTTCTTGTAGTAGAGGACAACAGCAAATTTTTAATTTTTACAATGTTATATGAAAACGTGTTTGAGAAAAGTAATAGAATTTCATAAGTGGTAAGCTACTTGTCTTGTAAACTTCTGTATATTCAGTGTGCAACAAGGTTTGCAAAGTGTAAGGGACTATCAAAGTTAAGGGAGAACAAAAAACCAATTTGGTATTAGGTCTCCACTCATTAAAGTGCAGCTGTTATTTTTCTGGTATAAAGTGGGTAGAATTGGCTTTGGGTGAAAGACTGTAATTAATCCATAATCTCAGATTATATGCATGAAATTGAATCAAGGTATCAATTGCAGCGCCTATTTCTCAAATATAAATAGGTAACAGGGTTTATGATAATAAGTGTGAGTGCTTACTGAAGAGGCCATTTTAAATCTCAAAGTGGCTGATCACTTCTAGGTTCAAAGGAAGGTATCTGATACCAAGGACTTAGTTAAACTATATAGAAGTATGATGATTTCAGGGGGAAAAAATGAATATTTATATGGCAGTGTCCAGGTAAACATAATAACACTTTTAATTTTTTTAAAATGACTGACCTGGAAGTTTTGAATGGCTTATAGTCTGTCATAAGTGAAGGGTTTATCTTATCAGAATGAATGAAGTTTTAGGTAATACATTTTAGCTTGGTAAATTTAACTTTTCTTTGGATATTTTTTTTCCTGGGCTGAATCAGCAAGTACACAGTTTTAGAGCTTATCTCACAATCAGAACATTACAAAAGTAATTGGATGCAATATATTGGAAAAGAAAAGTGTTATAGGGAAATCTGAGATTCTTAAGGACTTGTGATAATTAGGAGGGTGCTTCAGGAATACTCTAGAGTAAATTGTGGTACGCTGTTGATTTTCCTGGGAAAGACATGTGGAAAAACCTCAATCTAGAAAGACACTAAAGAAAGCAGGACACAGATCAGTGATTATAAAAGATGAAGCCCGAAGCAGAACTGAAGATGAAATAGTATATGGGAAGCAGAGAGTTTTATTTTATTTGTGGCTCTGAAGTTACAAATAAATGTATATCTTGTTCATTGGTTTTCTTGACCAGGAGGATTAGTTTGTTACAACAACCTGTACAAGGTATGATTAGTACATTAGGCTTTCAAGTATTGGCTTTAGTTTTATTTCTAGTTTCCCAGAGTAATGAATACCTTGGGTCTCATTTTGGATGGGTTAATCAGAACTTTGATGAAAAGCTTGATAACAATCCCAAAATTCTGCACATATAAATAGAAATTAGTGATAGCCTAAGTATCTCCTAAAGATCTTGAATTTGTGTTTTATTTAGACACAAGGATACCAGTAAATAAATGTCTAAATTATTTATAACTACATTATGAATAACTGGGTCTATAGGGCTTTCCAGAAAGACACCTTCAGGAAACTATATCATCTGGTGTTTGCTTTGCATAGTGATTTATCAACCAGCTTTTGTTTAAAAATGTCCTGATTATTGTACTATAATATTTAATTTCAAGTTAGCACTATGGTGTCACTGATTGCAGAGTAGAAGAGGAATGTGCATAGTTAGCTCCCATAAGACAGTGCAAGCTGATGCCATCATATCCTCTCTAAGGATGTCACAAAGGAAGAAGGAACTTTATTTTTTTTTTGACCTGCTTTGCTTCTTTTTATTTTATTTTATTTTTTAAAATTTTTTAATTTATTTTTTATAGTTTATTGTCAAGTTTGTTTCCATATAACACCCAGTGCTCATCCCAACAAGTGCCCTCCTCCATGCCCATCACCCCCCTTCCCCTCTCTCCCACCCCTATCAGCCCTCAGTTTGTTCTCAGCATTCAACAGTCTCTCATGGCTTGCCTCCCTCCCTCTCCCCCACTATTTTTCCCCTTCAGGAAGAAGGAAGTTTAAAAAAATTCTTCTATAAATTTTCAAAAAATTTATTTATTTTGAGAGAGAGAGAAACAGCTTGAGCAGGGGAGGGGCAGAAAGAGGGAGAGAGAATCCCAAACAGTCTCTGTGCTGCCAGTGCAGAGCCAGATGTGGGGCTAGAACTCACGAAACTGTGAGATCATGACCTGAGCTGCAACCAAGAGTCAGAAGCTCAGCCGACTGAGCCACCAAGGTACTACTAGGAACTTTTTTTTTTCTTAAATTAAGGATGAGACTTATAGGATGGAACATCAGGATTGCCAGGATTGTAGCTTTATGCCACACGGACAGTTTGGGGAAAGGTATGTGGTGGTTCAAGCTCTTCAATAAATGCTATAAAACACATTTTAGTTAAAAGTGCTCAAGGCTATCCTTTAATATTTTGTGACATGTCTCCTCATGAATTTAAGAGTTAAGTGGAAAGATTGGGCACTTGGTTCTCCTTTCATTGGAGACCTTGATTGCCTACTCACTTATTTTTTTGCCTTTCATTTTCTCAGCTAATGCACCATAATTAGTTTCCCAGTTTGTTTTCAATTTACAATATCTACAGGTATCTATTAAGAAGTTTCCTCCATTCACAGTTTTCACCTGGATGGGAGCATGAACTGGTTTAATATGTAAAGTCGTTAGTTTATTCTGGGTCTTACTCTGCTTGTGTTTTAAGATTGATTCATAATCTGTAGCAAGGTGCTACCTTTCCAGCAATGGGATCTTCTCACTGCAGCCTTTGCTAGTATATCAAATCCCCTAATACCCTAGTAGAGGCCATTCATACAAAGTGAGAAGAGAGGAGGGGTCATATCAGAGTCAGGTACCATTCTCGAATCTTGTCAAATGGTGTTGAAGATTTCTTTCTGAAGTCTACAATGGATTTATCTTTTCTTTGCTTACAGAATTAGATTTGGGCCTGGCATAATTTCCAAGCAAGACTTCAAAAAGAGTTTGTCAAAACACCATAGCTTTCCTAAGCACTTCTGATAGCCTATAAGATTTGCAGTTTGAGATTTGCAGGTTACCTTCTGCATCTTCCCTACCTATGGTGGCCATTGCTATTTTTTTTTTTTATATCTAAGGTTCTTAATAACATGTGAGCCATTTGATATATATTTCACAGTCCTAGATTTCATGTCTGTAAGACTATTTAAAATTGTTCTGTATATTTCTGTGCCCCCCCATCTAAGCTTTGAGAAGAATTAACAATGGCACGTAGTTTAGACTTAGAAGAAGATTTAACATAAGCTGTTAAGTGTCTGTCCCTATTTTGAATGGATTTAACTTAGTGTCAGTTGACTTTTCAAGGTTTCAGTCTCACCAGAATGAAAGGAAAGATCAGAGAGGAAGATAAAAGAGGCTCACTTATGTACATGTTCAGAGGGAAGAGGAAAAGCAGGATAAAAGCAGTTGGGTTCAGGCTTTGGTTAGAGCGATCCAAAACAAAAATACTTTGTCATTTTTCTAAATTATCCATGTGCATTTCCAAAGGCACGTCCATGTGCCTTTGCAATGGAAGTGAAAAAGTGATTTTGGAGTCTGAGCTTCTTTATTCTTTCCATGTTTGACTTGGTTAATGTTTATGTCATTGCATTCTTCCCGTCTGTTCTTCAGAAGTGCATGTGTGTGCATGTATTAAAATAAGTAAATTTCATCAATGCCTCTTTTTGAATCCAAAACAATATAATAATCGATGAATGTTCATAATTTTACTCAATGCAATTTTTATTGTTGCTATTGTCTTAGTTCTGCCTTTTTCAAACCCCAGTATTAATCCTTTAAAAATATGCAGTGATTTAATTGAAACATTTACTAAAATTTTTACTTGCCCTTTTAGCCCCTCCCCCTTTTATTTTAAATCTCACACTTTCATCCTAGGTTGACTTTCCTTCTTAAAAAAAAAATCCAAATATTTTGCAGCTGTTTGACAGAGTAGCCACTAGTCATATGTAGCTATGGAATTTTTAAATAATTAAAATTAAAGAAAATAAAAAATTCTGTTAATCTGTCTCATTTGCCACATTTCAATCACTTAGTGGAGACGTGGCTAGCAGCTACTGTATTGGATCCTGCAGATACAGACATATTCATTACACTGAAAGTTCTATCGGGGAAGCCTGATCTGTAGAGGAGGTCTGTTAATATTGCCCTGGTGTGGTTTTGTGCATTACTGCTTTTTGGTAACACAAAGAGATCAGTGATTGTGAGTGACTAAACTGAATTCATGAACTGTTCCAGGCAGAAAACTGCATGAGGATGCGGTTTCCTGGAGCAGGGTTCACACAGGTCTCATGCACACTGAGTAACAGCAGATTTGATGGTTTTTAACAGAAGCACCCAAAGATGATCATTGGCTCATGCACAAAATTAAGACTGCTTCAATAATTTTTCTTATTCATTCTTTTCCAGTTCAAAGCTGGTTTATTCTTCTAGCCCCTGGTATATTTTCAAAGAGCAAAGTTTCTTTAATCTTATGATTTTAAGAGTAAGTTTTCTCAGTAATGTTGTTTTGTATTATAAAATATCCCATTTCATTTCAAAGAATAAGGTTTCTAAGCATTTTATGTCCTTGATGCTCATTAGCAGAAACAGCTTTACAGTTTCCCACACTCGAATGAGAGTTTTTTTCTAGGATACAGAAATTGAAGTTGACAGTTATTTTCTCTCAACTTTGAAGATATTATATCACGGTTTTCTGGCAAATACTCTTACAATTGGGAAAACTGCTGACAGTATAATTATGGTTGCTTCGTAAGTAATCTGTCTTTTCTCCCCAGCTGCTTTTATTTAGTTGTCTTTGGCGTTCTCCTGTTTTACAATCATGCATCAAGGCCTGGATGTCTTTTCAGGTGTTTTGTTTAGGATTCATTGTGCTTATCAAATCTGAATATAGATGTCTTTCAACAATTCTAGAAAATCCTTACCTCATTCTGTCTTCTAATGCTACTGCTTCCTCCTTTTCCCCAGGACTCTACTGGGATAAATATTAGTCTTGTTCAATCCTTCAGCTTCCTTTACCCCTATTTAATACTCTTGCAATTTGCTGTTTTTATTCTCTAGGCTTCATAGACCTAATTTATTCAGATCTCTTTTACAATTATTAATTCTCCTTAAGCCATGTCTATAATGCTGCTTAACCCATCCAATGAATATCCCTTGGAAATAGTCAAAAGAGTTTACTGAATGTCTGTTCTGTGCAGTGCGGAGGATATCGGATTCCCTGGAGCTATGTAGTTCATTTGACTTTTTATTTACTATTGATTAAGATATTTTACAACTCTCTAAGGGTAAAGGTTAACTTGTGGCAGACTTATTACAATGCAAATTACTCTTGCCTGAGACCAATGCAAATGATTGCTGCCCTGTTAAAATGATAATCACAAAGGTTATCCTTTATTGCCCCCAAAGAGCATTTACTGTTTTCTATCTCATTTGGCAATTTTTTTTAAATGTTTATTTAATTTTGAGAGAGCAAGTGGGCATGGGAGGGGCAGAGAGAGACGGGGAGGGGAGGGGGGAGGGGATAGGGACAGAATCTGAAGAGGGCTCTGCACTGAGAGCAGTGAGCCCTATGTGAGGCTCGAATCCATGACCATGAGATCATGACCTGAGCCGAAGTTGGAGACTCACAGACTGATCCACCCAGGTGCCCCTCTCACTTGGCAATCTTAATCTACCATTTATATTTTTAAAAGTTCTTATTAGAAAACATAAACTTTTGCTCAAAAACGCCATAGAAAGTAGCTTTACTGTCTTACCGTTTCCCTCATTTATGAGTTATTTAATACACCTTGGATATGCATTCATTTTACATGTGTTGGAGTATTGCATTTTTAGCTTTTGAATATTATCCTTTACGTGTTTGGGGGCATTGCCATCAAGATGCTTGTGATGACTAACCAGCAAGGGGAAATTAGTATGCTGACAGGAAGGGCACCTCATGTGCTATTAAATCCCAGGCATATCTATCTTGGCTCTTTGAGTGATTCCTGAGAAAGACTGATAGTTGCTTTGTTTGCTTGTGGTTCTTAGTTAAGTTGGAGTCTGGTTCTGGTTTGTTTTTGACTTTTTCCACATTTTGGCAGCAAGGATTAAAAATTTGGAATCTTCTGACCATTTAGTGGCTTTTTTTAGTAGAAATGGGAATTTATTCTCTGTTGTGTGAGAGAACAGAGGAAATAGGAGGTTTATTTTATTTTATTTTTTGTATTTTATTGTTATTATTTATGTTTTTTTTTTTTTGTCTATTTGTTTGCTCAACACAATTAAGAAAATATATCAAGACCATTGAAAGGACAGACCTTTAGAACTGGAACATCTTATTATTGAACTGGCAATTCTTCCCTTTTCTCTGACTATTGTCTGAAAATTCTGCTATAAACTACAAGCTAGAAATTGGATTTCTGGAAAAAATAGTGAAAGGACTATGAGTAATTGATGCTTCACATAATAGTTTTGTATACAGACATGTGCTCTGAATTTTCTTTGAAAGTTATCAGATTGGACTAAAAAACTAAATAATGACTTCTGTGCTTTTTCTCTGTCTAGACATAGACATCTTCGGAAGGTGATTGCTGACCCAACCATAACAAAACAGGAATTATTTACACAGTACTCTATAAGCTGATTAGAAAACTATATTTCTAATTAATTCTTTTTGCAAAACTTACCATGTTTAATCATCTCTTTTCTTTTTTTAAAAATCTTTAATGTATTTATTTATTATTGAGAGACAGAGACAGAGCATGAGCATTGGAGGTGAAGAGAGACGGGAGACACAGAATCTGAAGGAGACCTCAGGCTCTGAGCTGTCAGCACAGAGCCCAACACGAGGCTCCAATTCACAAACCGTGAGATCAGGACCTGAGCTGAAGTTGGACGCTTAATCAACTGAGCCACCCAGGCATCCCTAACCATTTCTCTTCTGATGAGTAGCAAATCAGGTCAACATATAATGAGATTGCCTTTTTATGGTAAATAATAATTTTTGAGAATTATTTATAAAAGGGTGAGCACTGTTAATAAAAATATCTAAAACTTGGTAATTGGCAAAATGAACCAGTGGAGTATCTTTTAATTATAGTGCTGGGCACTGTCTAGCAGAAATTATCTGATTCTCTGGGGATATGTATATATATTGGGCATTCTATTTATTATTGATTAAAATAGTTTACAAGTCAGTAGGGGTAGAAGTTAACTTATAGAAAGTCAAAATCAATAAAGAGAATTCTTGTTAGCAGTGAAAATAATTTCTGTTCAGTAAAATAGATAACCCCAAAGGCTATAATTTATTGGCATACAGTACTTTAATTTTATATGTAATGCTAGTAATGCTACTCCAATGATTAAAAAATCCTTTTTTTGTTGTTAGAATATGTCAATATTTCTTCCTCAAATCTTTTCTGAGCCATTACCATTTTACTGCATCCCTCAATCTTTTAGTTAATAAAATGTTGATGTGTATTAATTTTATATATTTATGAGACTTCTACTTTTAACTTGGAAAATAATATTTTAAGAGAAAGGATTTATTCATATTCAGCATTTTGAAATATATTTTTTAAATGGTTCTCATGCAATCTAACTTTTCATAGTTCCAGGAATAGAAGTTTTTCTTCTATCTTTGGACTCCATTAACTTTTCTGTATCATGTATTGATGGGCTTGAGATTAGCATGTATTTTCAAACCTCTGATAATTTTGGAGTTCCTTCAGAAGACTGAGGGGATAGAGAAAAGAGGGATTCTTAGACCAATAAGACACTGGGATAGTTTACTTGATTTTCTGAGATTCTCACTCAAGATAAAGGGTGAGAAATTTCCTGGGGATTAAGGGAAACAATAGATCTCTGATCAAGCTTAGAGGAAACTTTCTGAACTTCCTTAACTCCAATGTGAGGTTTCCACACAACCTCATGGATTCGAGATGTGTAATGACCATCTTATTTCTTTGCAAAATGTGTTCTTCTTTGTTACCACAGGGCTGAAGGCGGCTGCTTCTGAGGAATAAACTTCTAGGTACAAAATTCAGCTGATGCTGTCTTTCCTACAGTCTTTTATCTGCAGTTTGTGGCCCCAAATGCACAACAGAATACAATGCACTTTAAAAAAAAAAAAAAAAAAAAGCTTCTAGTCTTCATCTCAGACCTACTCAATCAAAATCTTTGGAATATGCCTCTGGGATTCTTTTTTAAGAAAGTTTCACAAGATTATTCTGAATCTTGAAAAGTAGAAAATCATTGATTGATCCCAATATTTCCCAAATTATGAATATACAAATAACCTGTGGTGCTTTTTTAAAAATACAAATCATATGCTTCACACCCAAAGCTTTCAAGTGAGATCAAATGAACATTTTTTTTTTTTTTTTTGGAAAGCGTGATCTAGTCTGTGCAAGAACAATTAAATATTAGATTGATCTTGCAATTACTTACAAAGCTGTTTCTCTCAAACTTATCCATTCCCTAACCACAAAAATTCCAGTAAGCATCTCTTGTAAGAGGATGACATACAATTAAAGATAAAAAATAAAGGTCTTCCTTATTACCAGCTCTTTTGCATTTGTTTTTCAAATAAGGAAAAGAAAAGAAAAGAAAAGGTTGGTAGGGCATTGCATCATTGCATTATTCTAGGCTGATAATGAGAGAGCATTTTTTCAGTTGACCATCAGATAAGAGGTTCCCAGATGAATTGTTGATTATTAGGAGGTAATCACCTTCTGATTAGTTCTTCTACCCTTACAAAGTCCCAGTACTACCCACGTTTTGTAGTTCCAGTGCTGTCCAGTGCTGCTCACATTTCCTACTGTTGCAATCTTTTAGGTAAAGACAAATTTGGCACAGTTGGTCCTGAGAAGAGAGGACACCCATTAATTCTTAAGCATGAGACTATTCTGATAAGAAGAAGGCCAATATGGGATAAATATTTATCCAAAAGGAAAAACACTGTACTTCTTTCCCAAACAGCTAGAATTAATGAAGAACTGGGTAGGGAAGAGGCAACTCTGTGAGAACCAATAGAAATGGAACATGTCTTAAAAGAAATGAGAAATCTAAGACTATCTGTTTCCCAAAAACAAGTTCTAGAATTTGAAACTTGGAGATATATAGTCAATAAAAAACTAAAATAGTTCTAAAGCATTATTAAAGTAGCAAATGTAGGAAGTAGTTACAATCCTATAGGTGATAAAAGGAAAAACTTAGAGTTTAGAGGACAAGGCTGTATGAAGCTTAAGATCAGATGTCTGATCTCTGATGAGGAGGCACCACTTGGTTACTGTTGTCATCTTTGGGTGTAGGAAGAAGACCTGTGGATCTAGAACCCAGACTTGTGAGAGGAAGGTGCTACATGGCTCATGTCAGTGACTCCAAGATAGGGGCACATATACAAATCAAAACTACTAAACATCACATAAAATTGAGACACCATTACGTTTAGGAAAAAAAAAATCTTTTGTTTTCTTATCTTGTTTCTTATGTTGCTATTTGGAAGACTTATTTTACAAATCAATTATAAAATCCCTACAGGTAATGAGTATTCTCTCATGTTTTTATTAGTCTCTTTTTCTACAGTTATAGATAAATATTTAACCAATTGCATGCTTATATTGCATTTTTTTATTTGAGAGAGAGAGTGTGTGTGTGAGCAGTGGAGAGGGACAGAAGGAGAAAGAGAATCATAAGCAGGCTTCATACTCAGCATGGAGCCCAACACGGGGCTTGATCCAATGACCCTGGGATCGTTGCCTGAGCTGAAATCAAGAGCTGGATGTTCAACTGACTGACCCATCCAAGCGCCCACATATTTATACATTTAATAACATATATATTCAATTAAATATTATTAGGTGGAACCAAATGATGTCTTAGATACCTGAATTCATAAGAAATTCATTACATAAGAAAAATTCATTACATTTAATAAATCTGTTCTTCAGAGTTCCAGAAACAGACGAACAAAAATCTGAAAATATTGAGAAAACAAAACAAATCTTAGATATACTAACAAAGCTTCCAAATTTGCAGGGAAAAATATATAGAATTTTGATGTGTGCTTGTGTTTGGTGAATGTATTTCCCTGATGATTATAGATATTGAGCACCTTTTCAGGTACTTGTTGGCCATTTGTATTTGAAAAAAGAATGTGTATTTGGGTCCTTTGCCCATTTTTAAATTGAGTTATTTGTAAAATTCCTAGGATAAAATATAGGTAGAAAATTCCTTGACATTGGTCTTGGCCATAATTTTTATTTGACACCAAAGGCAAAGTCAAGGAAATCTAAAATAAATAAGTGAGACTACATAAAACTAAAAAGCTTCTGCATTGCCCAGGAAACCATCAACAAAATGAAAAGACAATATATGGACTAGGGGAACATGTTTGTAAACTACACATCTGATAAAGGGTTAATATCCAAAATATATAAGGAACTCCTACAACTTAATAGCAATAAATAAATAAATAACCCAATGAAAAAATGAGCAAATCACCTGAATCACTAGTCATCAGGAAAATATAAATCAAACCTATCATGAATTGTCACTTCACATCTGTTACGGTGGTTATTCTCAAAATATAATAAATAACAAATACTGCAGAAGAAGTGGGGAAATGGAAGTCTTGTGAGCTGTTGGTGGGAATATAAATGATGCAGCCACTACAAAACCAATATGGAGTTTCTTCAAGAAATAAAAAACCAGAACTACCATATGATCCAGCAAGCTCACTTTTGAGTGTATATCCAACAGAAACAAAATCACTGTCCCAAATTGATGTCTGCACTTCCATGTTTCTTGCAGTATTTTTCATAATAGCTGAGATATGGAAACAACTTAATTGTCTGTCAACAGATTAATGGATAAAGAAGTGTGATATATAAGATATAATATGTAATGTGTCATAACAATGGAATATTACTCAGTCTTAAAAAAGAAGGAAATCCTACCATTTGCAACAACATGGACGAAACTAGCTGACATTATGCTAAGTGAAGTCAGCCAGATAGAGAAAAACAAATACTACATGTATTACTTTTATATGGAATTGATAGAAAAATGTAAAAGTTGTATTCTTAGAAACAAATACTAGAAAAGTAGTTGTAGGAATTGGGAGGAAGGGACATGAGGACTGTCTGGATGAGGTATCTATGGATCTAATATATGACATGGTGACTATAGTTGTTACATTATGTTGTATTATGGAAATTTGGTAAGAGAGTAGATCTTAAGTGCTTACCAAGGGAAAAAAAAATGTGAGTTAATGAATAGATGGGTTATTCAACTCTGCTATGAGAATCTCTTCACAATATATATATGTATATCAAATCATCACATTATATAGTTTAAATTCATATTATAATTTCTTAATTATATCTCAATAAACCAAAAAAAAAAATAGACTCTTTGTTTGTGCTAGAAACTTTCCATTTTGCAGCAGTCCCAAACACCATTACTTTTATTTTTTTTATTTTTTGCAGGTTTTTTGAGATATAATCAACAAGCAATAAACCACACATATTTAATACTATTCTTTTAAATCTTTGCTTGATATATGGAAAATGAGGTTTAAATGAAAGTCAGTGTTACTGTATGTTAATTAAAAAAAATAAAAGATGGGCATCTGGGTAGCTCAGTCAGTTAAGCATCTAACTGTGTCTCATGTCATGATCTCACAGATTGTGAGTTCAATCCCAGCATCAGACTATGTGCTGACAGCTGGGAGCCTAGAGTCTGGTTCAGATTCTGTGGCTCCCTGTCTCTCTGCCCCTCCCCTGTTCATTTCTGTCTCTGTCTCTCTCTCAAAAATAAATAAACATTTTAAAAAATTTTAGAGTTAATATAAAAGAAAGAAAAATTTAAAAATAAACACAAACTTCTAAGTAATAGTAAGAATAAGTATTTTAACATTCAAATAAACATTCAGTGAAACAGATTTATCTCCTAACATTTCTCCAAATATTTAATATATCATAAACATGTTTACTCAAGTCAGAGTAGTTTCTTTTAAAGCAGAGAAGATGTTCCTCCCTTATTAATTTACTCAAACCATTTTCATTAAAAAACTTCTATTGTTCCAAGCACTGCAAGAGGTGCTGAAAATTCAGTATTGAATAAAGTAGACAGATTTTCAGGTAAATGATATAAATACAAAGGAACAATAATGACACAGGGTTATCCAAACAAAGGTCAAAGAGGTGGGGAGTGGTTATCATGTGTTATGGAACACTCAGGACGATGGCAAACCTAAAATTTTCAGGTCAGGGAAGAATCCCTGGGAAGCAACATGTATATTAAAGAATAATACAAGATAATACATTATCTTTTGATACTGAGGCATAAAAATAGACAAAGTGAAGATTGCACAAGGCTTTATTTATTTTTTAATATTTTTATTTATTTCTAGGAGAGAGAGAGACAGCGTGAGCAGGGGAGGATCAGAGAGAGAGGGAGTCACAGGCTCCGGAACAGGCTCCAGGCTCTGAGCTGGCAGTCAGCACAGAGCCCGACGCGGGGCTCGAACCCAAGAACCGCGAGATCATGACCTAAGCGAGTCAGACGCTCAACCGACTAAGCCACCCAGGCGCCCCAATGCACAAGGCTTTAAAGACTATGATAAATGTTTTAGATTTTATCCTACTCATAACGACAGTCCATTAAAGCCTTATAGGTAGGAGAGTGACAGAATACAATCTAATTTTTGCAAAGATTTATCTGACAATAGTTTGAACAACATCTTTTATACAACTGGACTAGACTAAGAACAAATGTTACCATTGAGAGATTATAGCTTAAAATGGTGAACTGAAAGTTGGAGATGAACAAAATAGGTGAGTTAGAAAGATATATCTGATGTGGACTTTATAGGAATTAGTGATTTGTTGTAAGAGACCAAAGAGAAATTTGGAGAAATGTTAAATCTTTGACTGCACAACTAGGCAGAAAGTCTGTCATTCATAAAAGACAATACCACATGGTTGAATATATAGCCCTGAGGATCATGTAAAATATCTGTGTTAAAAATATCAAGGGGATTCTTTTTCTGTAAATGTTTATTTATTTTTTTGAGAGAGAGAGAGAGCTTGAGCACGAGCAGGGAAGGGGCAAAGAGAGAGGGAGAGAGAGAATCCCAAAGAGGCTTCGCACTGTGAGTGCAGAGCCTAACATGGGGCTTATCTCACAAACCATGAGATCATGACTTGAGCTAGAACTGAGAGTCAGACTCTCAACTGACTAAGCCACCCAGGTACCTCCAAAATATCAAGGGACTCCTAATGGTAAACCAACTATGCTGCATATTTACCCAGTATATTTATTTAATTATACCAGCTTGCATTTTCTTTAGAGAAATGTGTTGTTCTTTAAAACCCTTTATACTTGGTTTTATTTAAAAATAATAGATGTGGAACTAAGAAAACTATTCTTTGGTAGTTTATTAATTTTTATATTAGGCAAGTTGCCTTATTAATAAAAAATTTAAATAATCATTTTTATGTACAGCACAAAATGTTGCAAAAACTATGATATGTAATGAAGTCTATTCAATAAAAAAATTATGGGAATCCGGGTGACTTAGTTGGTTAAGCATCCTACTCTTGATCTCAGCTTAGGTCAGATTTCAGGGTCATAGTGTGGGTCCCACATTGGGATCCATGCTGGGGGTGGAGCCTACTTAAAAAATAAAAATAAAAAAGGAGTGCCTGGATGGCTCAGTTGGTTAAGTGCCTAACTCTTGATTTTGGTTCAAATCATGATCTCATAGTTCATGGATTTGAGCTCTGCTTGGGATTCTCTCTCTCTCTTTCTCTCAAATAAATAAACATTAGAAAATAAAAATAAAAACATTAGAAGTTGAAATATGTGCATGCTTCATGAGAACTAGAGTTCGTTAACCTTTCAGAAGAAAAAGAAAAGCTGCAACCTATTCCTCCCTAATGGGACTTATGATCTCATCTGAGCCACTCTCCTTTCTCTTCCATTCTCTCAAATGACTTCTTCACGTTCACACCCAACACAGATGTTATCTCTGTGACTGTCTAACATTACGATTATAATATGATAAGCCACCAGCTTTACTAATGTATTGGTAGTAGATACTGGCACAGATTCTGAAGAGATACATGTCTAGTTTCTGAATCAGGTCTTGGATCAGGAGTACAAGTTAGGAATCATTGGCCAGAGAGGTAGAATCATGTACTATGTCATCAAATCTATGAAACTTTTCATTTGAAACTTCATCACTCTCACCTACCCCTTAGAGAGAAAAATAATACTATTTACTTGTAAATTCCAGTTTCATAACACATGGGATAAAACGTACATTTCAGCATTAGTGAATGATAGGAATACACATTTCACTGTTTTAACAAAGACCAAAAGAAGAATCAATTTCTCGAGAAAAAAAAATATGTGTGTTCAGGTCTCTCAATATTACCTACATAGACCCACCCTTTACCAGCCCTGCTTTTACAACCTGGTTGTTTCTGTAAGAATTAAACAACATTCCTTCAATTAATAGAATCTGATCAGAAATACAATCAGCCTTTCCGTATTTGTGTGTTACCTAATGCTTATTTGGTCACCCGTTATTATAAGGGTAACATTGCACTGTGGTAGAGAATGAACGACCTTTTCATTAAATGATGTTGGGGCAATTAGATGTCTACATAGGAAAAAAAAATTCACCTTTACATGATGTCCCAAAGAACAGAAAAATTAATTTTGAATATTTTACAGAGCTAAATGTGAAGGTGAACATTTTAGAAAAGAACACAGGGGAACTTCATGATTTCGACATAAGGAAAGATTTCTTAAACAGAACAAAAAACAGAATTTCCATAACAAAAATATCTGTAAAAGTTTTCTTTAAAATTAAAAACATGTGGTTATCCAAAATACTATTCAGAGAATAGTTATCTTTTGACTTTATCTGAGAAATATTTATGTATTATTTGAATGCACTACATGTTTTAATTAGCCAACATACAGACACTAAATGATAGGGATGGTTGTTATTATAACTATTTCTTTGCTCCCAGAACCTATATTCCATCTACAACTAAGATACATAAATCTCTAATTTAATTTATTTTGGGGGGATTTTCAACATTGGGAAGCAGCAGACACCTCCTGTGTAGGTCAGTTCTATTTCACAGTTGTTCATTGGATACCTACTATATTCACTGTTCTACCTGACGCCTTTGTAGTGGTGGAGGAAATACTCTAATAATGAAGCCAGACAAACATGACAGGATGGAATAGGTTTTCTTTCTTTCTTTTTTTAAATGTTTATTTATTTTAGAGAGAGAGAGAGACAGAATCTGAGCAGGGGAAGGGCAGAGAGAGGGGGAGACACAGAATCAGAAGCAGGCTCCAGGCTCTGAGCCGTCAGCACAGAGCCCTACCGGGGCTCGAACCCACAAACTGCGAGATCATGACCTGAGCCAAAGCTGGACACTTAACAAACTGAGCCACCCAGGCGCCCCCAAGGAATAGGTTTTCAATACATTAGAACCAGGGGATGCTTTTTCCCTGATATTATATAGATTAGATGCCTCAGAAGTTAATATTGAGATGTTTTAAATTGAGGTTTGGGCATAAGGTGGGAAATACATTATATATAGAGGAAAAGGATGCATTAGTTAAAGCACAAGGTAAACAAAACACGAAATGTATCAGGATAATATATCAGAGACCCAAATTTGCATGAAGTATTATTCAGAGGAATGAACAAACTATTTTTATATATTTCATTTATAGTATGTGAACCAGGGACAAATTTTAATAAATCCTTCTCTGATCAAGTAGAAAAATAAATCTAAATTAACTTTTTGGATATAATTTTCTTGATTGACTGAGAGTACAATGAAAATGTTATTCACCCATTTTTAGAAAACATGTGGTATGTCATTTGATAGGAAGCTCAAGGAAACCTAAGAAAAAATCCAGATCAGTTTGCAATAAAAAACACTGGCATATAAATAAGAACAAACATGGATAAAATTAACTGTAGATGTTATTATGGAGAGATGTCTATGTACTAAGCTGAAATAGATACTCTAGATTCATTCAGGTCCTAGGAAATGGTGGCTACACAAAGGGAATTAATTTAAACAATTAACATTTAAAGCAACCTTATTGAATTGGTAGGTGCAGTGCTTCTTTCTGTCACTAGAGGGGAATCTGAGAAGGGTTTAGGAGAAAGTTAATAGTTATGGCTGTAGGTTGAATAAAGGATCCTGTGTGAATAAATTTTCCTAACAGCATGCTTACTTCAGGGGAAAAATGAAGCATGGAATGTCTGAGAAAAAGCCATATTGTCAAGCTATATTGAAATAAGTGTTTCTCAGCAAGGAACAAGATCTGTCAGATGCCTGTGTTTAGACTCAAGTTCCCTGTTGCCATATGTTTCAATAAAATGCATGATATTTTATCAAATAGTTAGAAGAAAACTATCAACTTAAGTAAATGTAAGGCACACATCACGTGATGAATATTGACTTAAAAAAACAAACAGCAACAACCAACTAACCAACCAACCAACCAACCAACCAAAGAAAAAGCAGCAACAACAAGAACAACTATTGGTTGAATATCAACCTTCAGCTCGGAGCCAGGGAACAGGGTGACTTGGATTGCTAAAAAGTAATCCTTTTCCTCCCATGATCACCAGAACAAATATATCAAGAAGTTGTTGTAATAAATATGAACATTATTAATTTGGCCAACTCTTCTTCTTTTTTCTTTTTCTTTTTTGAATGGCCAACTCTTCTGTTCAGCAGAAAAGAGCAGGCAGGAAAGATAGTGGAATATTTAGGTTTTCCTACAATTGTGACGTTCTCTTTCCTTTACCAAATGCAAAATGCTTGTGATCTCATACAGGTAAAGTGTCACTGTCTAGCTCTAATCTGTTATGCATGTTTTAAAGTGTTTGCTACTCATTTCATTTAGAAGCTTTGCAATATTTATTCCTTTACACCCTTGTTTCTTTTTTTCACATTATGGCAAATCACCAAAGAATGTATTGACCTGCTATATATTTTAGGCTAAAGGAATAAGTATGTCATATATCTCTAACCATAAAGATATTACAGATTTTAAATATATGAGAGTATCTCATATATTTAAATATTAAATATATTTAAATATCTCATATATTTAAAATAGTTACATGAATTCAGAAGTGTGCGAGATTTGTGTGAGCTTATCTTTTTTCCTAAGATAATCCTTTACTAATTTTTCCTGTCTCAACGAAATGCCATACAATTTATTCACTTGGACATTCTAGAGATCTGGAAATTAACCAAAACTGTTCCATCTCCTTCACTCTCATGGACCGTCCATCACCAAGTCTTGTGACTCCTATCTCCCTAATGCCCATCAAGTCCATTTTCTTCTCTTTCAAATCCACACTAAAAGCCTGGTGTAAGCCACTCACATATCTCACTTAGATGAATCTAGTAGTCCCTGGCTGGAATTCACTCCTGCTGAATTATAATCTCTTCTCCTTGATGCAGCAAGATCTTGCAAATTGCAAATTACAGATCTGGGTTTCTGCCCAGTTTATAATCTTTTAAGAGCTTTTCATTCTTCAGAAATTAAACCAAATTCCTTATTAGGGACAATAAGGCCCTATAAGATGAATTCTCCCTATATCTCTAACTCATTTTGTACCCTGCTCATCTGCTTTCCTTGTTCTGTAATTATGCTTTCAGTCTCACACTCACTACCATCCTTTTACTAGCGCTCTTTTGTCTCTCTCTCTCTCTCTCTCTCTCTTGTTAACATGTATCAGTTACTCACATTACAAATTCATCTTAATTCCTGCATGAAATATTCTCTCATCTCCTTGACAAAGGCAAATCACTCTTATAGTTTCTATATGTTCCATCCTTATTCTTCATTACATTTAAAAGCGTTAAAGGGTCCCTGGGTGGCTCAGTTGGTTAAGTGTCCAACTTCAGCTCAGGTCATGATCTCCCATTTTGTGAGTTTGAGCTCTGCACCAGGCTCCAACCTGACAGTTCAGAGCCTGCTTGGGATTCTCTGTCTCCCCCTCTTTCTGATCCTCCTCTACTTGCTCTCTCTCTCTCTCAAAATAAAAATAAATAAACTGAAAAATAAGAACAGTATTTAAAAGAGTTAAATTTTAGGTATCCCTGCTTACTATCATATGAGATGTTTTGCCCTTTCTATCCACACTGAGTTAATTACTATAGGGTAAATAAGTAAAATTGTGAAGAGATAAATAAATAATCAGTTAAAAAATTGAGTTTAAAGCATCACATGTGGGTTCTAGACTCAGTAGAGAAAGTCTACTGAGTCAACTCAGTAGAATTAGTAGTCTACTAATTCAATGAAATTTATCCCCTTACAATAATTAAAAAGTCTATTATTACCAATTAAAGAGGCATATGGTAAATGCCTTTAATCCAATCCCATTTTTTTAATGTTTATTTATTTACTTTGAGAGTGAGTGGAAGCTAGCTCACAGGACCAGGGGAGGGGCAGAGCAAGAGCGAGAGCAAGAGCGAGAATCCCAAGCAGGCTCCGCACTGTCAGCACAAGCTCAATGTGGGGCTCAATAACAAGGACCATGAGATCGTGATCTGAGCTGAAATCAAGAGTCAGATGTGTAACCAACAGAGCCACTCAGGTGCTCCCCAGTTTTCTAATTAAACTATCTTTTATCTAGGGTATTTAAAAGGCTATAAAGTGAATGTCTAAGTATAATCAAATATTGAGACATTTTATTCCTTCTCATTATCAAGAACAGCATTAGTTTCACAGAGAAATTTCCACCCATACATTTGTGAAAATTACTTACAAGACCAAAATTACTAATTACAATAGCAAAACAAGGTTTCATAAGAGCAGAGTTGCTTGTTATAGACTCTGGGGACGTTTCTGCTTCTAATCTCATCCAGTTGTCAAAATTTATTTCCATGAGGTGTAGGATAGAAGTCCCTATTTCTTTGCTAGCTGTCAACAAGGCCAGTTTTTACCCCCCCTACAGCTTATGACATTCCTTCTCATACTTTCCATATAAACTCCTTCATCTTCAAGCTTACAACATCAGGTCAAGGAGACTTTCTCATGATTTATACCTCTCTGACCTCTTTTCTGTGATATCTTTTCCACTTTACATTCTAATGTTTTTCTCCTGCTTTTAAAGGCATATACAATTACATTGACCCTACCCAGATAATCAAAGGTAATCTGTCTTAAGGTCAACATGACTAAGCTCAATTATATCTGCATATATTTTAGCTATGTAAATTAACTTACTCCTAGGCATGGCATATCATCTTTTCTACAGTTCTGCAAATTAAGGCATAGACTCTTCCTGGGATTAAAAATTCTACATACCATAGATAGTTTTTGAGTTTGTATAAATTGAAGGGCTGCCACTCAACTTTCTAAAATCTGGTACCAACCTACAAATATATTAAAATATGCGGCTTCTTATATAGCCTAGTGGTAATTTAGGGTTTGTTATTCACATATACATATACATACTTATACATAAAATTCAAGCAGACTTGAACATGTGGCTTCTATTTCCCTGCTCTTTCTCCTTTAATTCTCTCTCTCATCTATCATTTATCTATGAATATCTGTCTATCTATCTATCTATCTATAATCATTTATCATCTGTTTGTGTTGACATATAATAGGTGATAAAATATTTAATGCTATTATTTTAATTTATATCTACAGTATCATCTTATAATTAGCTTGCAGGTAAGAAAAACAACTGTACAAACTCCCTCCCAAAGAAACCCAATGAAATGTTCAATCAATAACGAGAGTAGCTGTATCTTTTGCAGGGGCTGGTTGCAACGAGAGAAAGAGGACTGTTACATGAAAAAAACCTTTATATGGCAGATAGGTTGATAGATATAGCTAATATTTTACATAAGTTAAGTAAATTAAAAGATTTACATTTTATGTACATTTTACTAATTACATTAGTAAATGGTGGTAGTACATATCTGGACACA
Organism: Crocuta crocuta; assembly: GCF_008692635.1. Taxonomy (NCBI): domain Eukaryota; kingdom Metazoa; phylum Chordata; class Mammalia; order Carnivora; family Hyaenidae; genus Crocuta; species Crocuta crocuta. Next base: position 5,178,843 of record NW_027531875.1, on the reverse strand, counting down.
TTATATATACCACTTGTTAGAGTTTTGGAGCTTCACAAACTATTGTGACAATTTATATCAAAGATAGATTAAGTGTCCTATAAATCACAAATACATTAAAAAGCTAATATTTTTAATGGTAAAAACATTCATAATGGTATAAATAAGATTGAATTTAACCTTAAGCCAGAAATAACTAGAACATTGAACAAAATACATGAGAGTGCCATTTTCAGGCTCTGGACAGAAGCATCACAGGCCTATGATTCCTGAAAAAAATGAAAACAAAATGAATCTCATAATAATCTTGGTTCTGCTTGGAACGAATGTCTGGACTCCAGGCACAGATTGGGAACCTAAAAGAAACAATGTACTCCCCTATGTAAGCATATTGAGACTGTAGTTTTCAGAGGCTGAGAGGGCTCTAAGTAGAAAGGCTAGACTCCATCCACATGGAGAAGAGGCTAATTTTTGGAATGATATTCTATTTAATTTTAGGTAACAAGTTTACATTAAAAAGTTTAATTTTATCACAAAGTGCCTTAAATAAACGTCAATTCAGTAGATCAAAGCTGACAAGGCAGGTTATCAGAATATGTGATTCAGATCAATTCTCTCAAGCAAAGATGCAAAAATATTTAAGACAACCCTCTTAAAACATTTGAAAGCTAAAAAGAAAAATAAGGCTCACTAGGTCAATTTAACCAAAAACTAAAATGCATAGATGTAAGTTGGTCCTTGGGAGCTCATTATATCTTGGCACTTCACCAATTCTGAATAAGGACCTGGGAATATAAGCAGTACTTTTTATAGGCCTATAGGAGAGAAGAGAAAAAACTGGGGTCTGGGACATACTGAGAGGTAAGGCTATAAAAATTCAGCCTCAGAGTAAGACTATCAAGACGTAAACCAATCCTTAGGAGAACTGCTGTCCAGCTTCAAGTCTTCTCAGTGGTCCTCAAAATTTCCGACACTGAATTGGATTAAGATGATCTTAGGGTACAAGCTCTCCTTGCACCTGTCAGCAGGAAAACATCTTGAGAGAGAATAACATCATCCTTGGTCTGAAAGTATTTCCATAAATAGCATTTAAATCTCAAGTCCATCACATAATTAAAGATAATCAGTCCCATAAGGAGATAATAAGAATTGAAAACATACAGAAACAACAAACAACAGAAACAGATGCACAGAACCTCAGATAGTGAAATTATCATAGACAGATGGTAAAATCTATGTTTAACATGTTCAAAAAGATAAATTCAAGCTTGAACATTTTGGCTGAGAACCAGAAAGAGTAAAAGTGATTTTGCATAGGAGAGCAACAATTAAATAGAAATGAAATCCCAGAACTAGAATGTATTGTAATCATATTATTATTTCAAAAGATGTGCTGAACAGCAGATCAGATACCTCTAAAGTCATAATTAGTAAGTTCTTCAAGTCTAAGCATTTCTAAAGAAGAACAGAAACTCAAAATAATGAAAATAGATATAGGATGGTAAGATTTAGAGAATGAGAAAGTATGTGGTAGACTGCATTTTTTTTTTTTTTAACATTTTAGGGGAAACTTTATTTAAGAGCTTTAATCCCGGCATTCAAAGTTCCGATTTTGAGACAGTTCTAGGTCTAAAGTTACAGTTGTATTTCTGAGTTTTTTACCCCAGTTAAAGGCCACATTTGTCATTTATATCTGCTGTCAATGTGGGATATTTTCACAGCTATCATTTTTTTAACAGTTAATTAACAGGTCTCCTTTTTGATAGGATTTGATCTCATTGATGTAAACTTGGTTACACGAGTGGTTTTGCATAATAGAATGTGATTAGGATTACCTTTCTTATTTCTCAGCAGAAGATTTAAAAGACAGGACATGGTTCTGCAATTCCTTTTTTCAGTCAGACACAAGAAAAGCATTCTGCAGAGACGGGGGCTGCTCCATTAGTCAGGATATCAAAGTGGAGAAGATACATAGAGCAGTGCTATCGTTGGACAGTGGTTGACATTAACAGGAAAAAAAAGGCCCATTTTTTAAAACCATTGAGATTTGGGGTCATTTGTTACCACCCTATAGCCTAACACAATTTGACTTAAGCAATGTCTGTAAGGTTGAGTTCACGTGGCTAAATAACAAGAGATAATAAAGCAAAAACAATATTTTAAGATATAAGGTTCAGAACTTTCCAAAACTGATGAAAAACATCAATATATTAATTTTATTCTAACAAAACCAGTAACTATAAAACTGTTTTTAAAAGCTTACATTTAGACACATCATAGCAAGTCAGTTTTAGAAAAAAAGGCAAAGAGCAAGCATACAAAGCAATGACAGTAAGACCAGGTTATCCTAGAGGAACAAAAAGTAGATTGAATCTGACAGCTACCTTCTCAACAGACATATGGAAAGATAGATTAAGATGAAATAATTTTTAGAAATGTTAATAAAACATCTCCCAATGTAAAATTCATACACAGAAAACTATCATTTAAGAACAAAGACTGAGCTCATTCGCCACCAGCAGATGCCTACAAAAGGGAATTCAAAAAATTGTTTCTCAGGCATATGAAAATAATAGAAGATAAGCGATACAAGAAGAATTGAAGAACAATGACAATTGAAATGTTTTCTGCATCTGAAACTAATGATTGGTTTGTTTATGGAGAAAGCATTTTCTGATCTCAGAGCTTCTGGAAATGTAGAAAATCAGCTGAAATACATACAAAGTGGAAAATAAATGTAACAACTGAAATATTCTAAACACCACAACAAATCTATGATTCTATCACGACAAATATATCCATTTGTTAAGGCCTATGGAAAGAAAAAAATATACTTTTTGAAATAGTTGTTGATTCGTACACAGTTGCAAAAGTTAATACAGCCAGGTCTCATATTTCCTTCACCCAGTTTCCCCAAGCAGTAACATATTGTATATCCATAGTGCAATATCAGAGCCACTTAATTTACATTGATATATTCTACTGATCTTGTTCAGATTTCACCAATTTTTCATGTACTTATGTCTATGTTTAGATCTGTGCAATATTGTATATGTAGATTTGTGTCACCACGACAACAATCAAAACACAGAAAGGTTCTATCATAAGGAATCTTTGTGCTACTGTTTTATAACTACATCCTTCTCCCTCCAACCCCCACCACCACCACCGTACCTGACAACTACTAATCTGTTCTTTATGTCTATAATTTTGTTGTTTCAAAATGCTATATAAATGAAATAATACAGTGTAAAATGTTTGAGATTGGCTTTTTTCCACCCAGCATAATTCCCTTGAGATCTATCCAAATTTTTGCTTGTATCAAGGTTTCTTTTTTATCGTTGAGTAATATTCCAAGGCATGAGTAAACTACAGTTCATGTGAACATTTACAAACTGAAAGACATTTGGGTTTATGGCTTGACGCTATAATGAACAATGTTCCTATGAATATTTGTATACAAATTTTTGTGTGAACATGTTTTATTTCTCTGGGTTAAATGTCTACAAATATGCTATATCCTATGGTCATTGTATCTTTAGTTTTTGTAAGAAACTGCCACAGCCTTCTTGAGCATATAGTTTTGCATTCCCACTAGCAAGTTTGAATGTTTTATTTACTTCATATCCTTGCCAGCACTGAGTGTTCAACACAAAAACTTTAGGAAAAAATATCACATGGGGCATCTGGATGGCTTAGTAGGTTAAGTGTCTGACTTTGGCTCAGGTCCTGATCTCACAGTTCACGGGATTGATCCCCACGTCAGACTCTGTGCTGACAGTTCAGAGCCTGGAACCTGCTTAAGATTCTGTGTCTCCCTCTCTCTCTCTCTCTCTCTGTCCCTACCTGGCTTGTGCTCTGTCTCTTTTTGTCTCTCAAAAATAAATAAACATTAAAAAGTATTATAGCCACAACACACCTGAGGGACTTTTCAAAGGAAAATAAGAATATTAATAAAATATTGAGTTGAAAGGCACTAGACATTCAGAGAGAAAAACATCAATATTTTTGTTAACTCTTCAATTTATTGTATCTTTTCTCCATACATTTCCTGTATCACAAAGTTCTGTGAAGAGCTTCTTATTGCTAAAATACATGGCTTATGTTTTTAGTTAATAAACCTAATTATTTTAGAGAAGTTTTAGGTGCACAGCAAAATTGAGGAGAAAGTACATCACTGTTGCACATATGCACTACCTCTCATTCTTTCTGTATCTGCCACTACAGTGGTGCATTTGTTATACATTCATAAGCCTATATTGACACACCATTATCACCAGTAATCTGTGGTTTACATCAGGGTTCACTCTTGGTTTTGTACATTCTATGTGTTTGGACAAATGTATAATATGTATCTATCACTATAGTGTCATAGAAATTAGTGTCACTATCCACAGAATCTCCTGTGATCTGCTTATTCATTTATCCCTTGTTTTCTCTCAACCTATGGTAACCACAGAGCTTTTTACTATCTTGTCTTGACTTTCCCAGAATATTATATGGTTGGCATCATACAGTATGTAACTTTTTCAGATTGGCTTTTTTTTTCTTAGTAATACACATTTGGGTTTCTTCGATGTCTTTTCATGGCTTGATAGCTTTTTTAGTCCTGAATAATATCCTATTGTCTGGATGTACCCCAATTTCTTTATATATTCACCCACTGAATAATATCTTAATTTCCTAAGTTTTAGCAATTATGAATAAAGTTGCTAGAACTATCCATGTGCAGGTTTTTGTGAGGACATAAGTTTTATCAACTTCTTTGGGTAAATCCCAAGAAGCATGATTGTTGGATTATATGGTTAGAAAAGGTTTTGATTTATAACAAACTGCCACACTGTATTTCAAAGGGTCTGTACCATTTTGCATTCCTACCAGCAATGAATGAAAGTTTCTGCTGTTTGACATCTTCACCAGCATTTGGTGTTGTTAGTGTTCTCCTCGGTAATTCGTAGTCGTGTAGTAGCATCTCATTGCTATTTTAATTTGCAATTTTCTAATAGTAAATGAGTTGAACATCTTTTCATATGCTTACTTGCCATCTGTATATCTTCTTTGATGAGGTTTCTGTGAAGGTCTTCTACCCTTCTTAACAGGATTATTTGTTTTCTTACAGTTATGTTTTAAGAGTTATTTGAATGTTTCCAGATAAACGCACTTATCATATGTATCTTCTGCAAATATTTTCTCCCCAAATGGCTTGTATTTATTCCTGCCTTTATTCCACTTTAGTGGTGAGTTCTTCAAAGTTTTACTCCATTCTATTAAAACTTTCAAAACCTGTTGATTACCAAGAAATGACAGTTTTTCTCTATGGACATACTATTCTCTCTCAGTATTAAATTAGCTCATTTGTTTCTGCCTCCTTTCTAAATTTGGTTATTATTTGTTCTATGAATATGATAGCTATATGGATCCTAAATTTGTGTGAAGCGTCAGGGTAGGAACCAGACATATAAAAATAAAATACAGAATTTTGGCCTCTAGCCTCCTAAGAAATTCAGTCTCTTTTCTTTTAGGAAGATACATTCTAAGTTGATTTCATTTATACTTTCCTAAATACTGCATAAATGCTAATGACTTTTACCGTCTGTATCTGCACCACCATAATTCCCACAGTCTATTGGACTTCTTTGCTAATTGATTGAATTACAATTCATACTATATTTTATGTTAGCAAATTTTAGTGTGAATTCATTCCTTTGACATGTATCTTTCTGTCAACATACCATTGGTAAGTCCGTTTCGTTTTTTAAGTTATTTGTTTACTGTGTGTGTGTGTGTGGGTGTGTGTGTGTGTGTGTGTGTGTGAGAGAGAGAGAGAGAGAGAGAGAGAATGAGAGGAGAGAGAGAATGAGTGGAAGAGGAACAGGCAGAGAGAGAGGGAAAGAATCCTAAGCAGGTTCCATGCTATCAGCGCAGACTCTGATGCAGGGCTTGAACTCATGAACATCATTACCTAAGCTGAAATCATGAATAGGATGCCTAACTGACTAAGCCACCCAGGTGTCCCAGTAAGTGCATTTCATAACTACATTTTGAATATACCCCTTTTCTTTACCTCACAATTTGCTCTCTTTATTATCTCGAGTTTTTAAGACTAGTCTCCTGCCCAACTTCCTGCCCCCTTAGTCGGGACCACAGGTTACAAATAATCATGTATACCTTGCTAATTGCTTGCTCCTTAAAAAAAATTTTAAGCCCATTTTTAGATACTTGTATTTATTTGTGCACATGAATGAAATTGGACAGATACATATAATTTAAATCTTTCCATTTACCTCTCTAGTTTCTTTGTAATTAAATTTGGGGGTGAAAATGAATAGTTATGGGCTCAGAAGCTGCTAAATTATAACTGCACAATAGCTTGTAGATATTAAGGAAGCTTACAAGTCATCACAATTCTGTTTGAGATGATTTTATGAGTGAGACACGAATAGCTTTCTCTGAATAGTATTTACTCTTCATTTTTAATGGCTTTCTATTTTATTCTTTAGCAAGAATGTATTTTACTTCCTCTGACACCTGTAATATATTCATATATTAGCAGTGACTCCAGACTTTTGCTATGAAAAACATAAATCACCAAAGGAAGCATGCATAAACAAAGGCCTGCAGGCCATAACATTGTCACTCTCCTCTTCTATCTCAATTAAGAGAGAACTCTCATCTTTTCTCCTATGTTTTGCAAAAGATGGCAAATAACTCACACTGAAGAATTGTCTTCTCAGTTATAAAAATAGCATCTACTTGTTTTTTAAAATTACTTTCACATGAATTGTTTATGCTAACATTAATTGCATATAAGGAATATTCTACAAAAATATTTTTTACATCTTTGCATTTCAATTTCCTCCACTTTTCCCTTCCTTCTCTTTCAGAATATTCAGAGAATGTTTGAATAAGGAAAGGCAGGAGAATTTTTCATGTTAAGAAAGCATATCTCAATGATAATAAAGATAAATGAGAAATTCTGGGTGATCCTTATTTAAATATTTCCAAGGCAATCTGATTTTGTGAAAAAATATTAACATAATTAAAAATAAAAACTGTACTAAATAGATAAGTAAATAAATAGTGTCAAATAATGAGGTTTACTAAATTTTCACTTGAAGACCTGGATTCAAATTCAACCTGTACTATGAGTCACAAAATTTCCCATGGTAAAAATCATATTGTATAATTTATTTGACCAAGGTAAGTTATTTTTTTCTTGCAAAATGGCGGCTATGGCTTAGCTGAAATCTGATTATCTTCCATTTTGATAATTAGGAATTCTAATATAATACAACTGTAAAAAGTATTCTTAACATATAATCGGCATTGAATATATACCATCATATTCCATACTGAAAATAAGTCCATAAGTTGACACTATTTTATTCAAATTTAAAATAAAGAAATTGAGGGGTGCCTTGGTGGCTTAGTCAGTTAAGCGTCCGACTTTCGCTTAGGTCACGATCTCGCAGTTCGTGGGTTCGGGCCTCACGTCTGGCTCTGTGCTGACTGCCAGCTCAGAGCCTGGAGCCTGTTTCAGCCTATGACTCCCTCTCTCTCTGACCCTCCCCTGCTCACGCTGTCTCTCTCTCTCTCCTAGAAATAAATAAAACATTAAAAAAACAATAAAATAAAATAAAGAAATTGATGCTGAAGGTAATATGAAATCTCAAAATCACAATGCAGGAAATTTCACCTGAATCTAAGAGTCCCTGTTCTTTAAGCAATAAAGAAGACTATATTTTAAGAAGTAATAGACATCAATGGTTAGGAACCTTCCTCCTCTATTTTTCTTTGTAATTAATAAAATCTCAGGTGAAATTAGCTGATGTAGTGGGGAGACTTTATTGGTTGATATAGCTAGATAGGGGCAAGTTTCATTTTACATATGGTTTGATGCAGGGTTTAATTTACATCTCCAGAAATCACTTCTTTTCCATGTACTTCCTAGCTTCTTATATTTTTTTCAACTGATCCTTTTTATACAACTAACAGCCTCATTCTCTGAAATATGAATCCTAAAATAAGTAAATTTCCCAAGGATATTCCTGATATTCATTATGATTACAATGCTTAAATCACAAGGTAGCCTTGGTCTAATCAGTGTAAATGAAAGTCATGATTGGTCGACTTAGGCTGGGTTATGTGTTCTATATCTACACTAAGCCTAATAGTGGGTTATAATATATCTTCTTATAAAGTTGGGGAGACAATTGATTCTGGAAAACTACACTTCCCTTAAGTGGACATTTTTTATTATTGGTCTCCTGAATTCTATTGTTTATTAAGGAAACCCACATTTCCCACAGGAGAAATTTTATTATTTATAACATAGTCCATGCTATTGGGTGGAAGGAAATGAATGAGGTAGCCCATATACCCAAGAATATAATATATCTAGTCCTTGACAAACAGAGATTCACATGCCCCAGATGACATGATTGTGAGATGTGACCAAACATTTAAGACACAGTAAAACTACTAAGTCAAGAACTAGAATAATAAAATATTTTGAAATTTTAAAAAAAATTCTTAAAACAATTAAGACATAGGAATAGAAACAATATAAAAACACTGAATGGAATTAAATTTAAAAAAATACTCAAAATGTTGTTAATGAAATAAAAAGTTTTACTAAACAGCTGATTAAATGCAACTAAAAGAATTGGTGAATGGGAAGACAGATCATCAAAATGCATCATAGACAGATAATATATGGAAATTTTTAAACATAGACTAAATGGTTTGAAATATGGAATAAAAATATCTCATATTGAAATACAAATTCTACAAGGAAAGAGTAAAATAACAGAAAAGTTGATAATCAAGAGATCATGATTGAGGAACTTCTTCAAATGGAAGATATGTTTTTAGATTAAAGAAGTATGTTAAATACATACGATACATAATATGTATGCATATAATAGTCCAACTTTAAAAGACAATTGGAAATATTGAAGACTTATAGATAAAAATAAAATATATTAAGGAAATGATAATTAGACTTATAACAGTCTTTTTATCAAAGAATATACATTTGAAGGTAATAGAATGATATATTAAACAATTAGCCAAAGTGTGCTTAGCTAAAGTAACATGAATGAGTAATAAATTCTCAGAGAAATTGTGACAGAATTTATAGTTCACAGTTTACCACTGAAGAAAATGATGAAGACTGTTCTTTGGAAAGGACACTGAATTTAGAAATTTAGAGAAAGTTACAGAAACAATGATAAAGAATTTCCAAACCTTAAGTATAGTTTAAGAATAACAATAAAATGTTAAAGCATTTTTTGTTTATTTACACCCTCTTTTGGGAAAGAAGGTATGAGTAAGGGAGGGTCAGAGAGAGAGAGAGGGAGACAGAGCCTGCTTAGGATTCTCTGTCTCCCTTTCTCCCTCTCTCTCTGCCCTCCCTTACTCACTTAGAGAATCCTAAGCAGGCTCCACTCTGTCAGCTTGGAGCCCAATGTGGGGCTTAAACCCATGAACCGTGAGATCATGACCTGCGTCAAAATCAAGAGTCAGATGCTTAACTGACTGCGCCACCCAGATGCCCTTAAAATGACTAATTTAAGAGAGCTTTCAAACAAGGTGGAACTAATCTACACAATTATAACATGTAAATTTAGCAAGGATGATGATAATACATAATTTTGACTAGAATTTTAAAAACTGAGGATTGGAGTTACAGGATTCTGGAAAAGGATAGAAATATTAAGTATACACAGCAAAATTTAAAAGAAACCATTAAAGCAATATAAACTGAATTTATAAAAATAAGGATAAATCTAAGAACTGGCATGAAAAAAATCTAATATGTTAAGAAAGGAATTTTAAAAAGCAAATTAGAGTAAAAAGATGACACAAAATAATAAAGTACAATAGCTACTAAATGTATCAGTAACCAAAATTTATATAAAGAGACGAAAATTGCCAGGTAAAGAAAAATATTTTCGAGTGGATTTAGAAAATAACAAAAAATTGTATTTAGATTAAAGCTTATGTAGGCATATTAATATTAAATGGGTAGAATTTAAGGCAAATTAGGAATAAATGGTTAATGACAAAAGATATAATTCACCACAAAAGCAAACTAATCTACATTCGGTATTCATTTACAATGTTGTCTTGTGATTTAAGAAAAATTGAAGATGCTTTCCATAAACCCCCCAATTTCTACTTAGAGCATCACTCCACTCACACACATATAATGTGATGTACTAAAGATATTCAATGCTCTTTTGTCTTTACTAATAAAATATCAGAGTCAGTCATTGTTAGGGAATAAAACATAGTGGTATATTCACTGTGCTTCTATATATAGTATTTAAATCAAATTAATTAGATCAGAGATACATAAACATAATAAATAAAAATTATATGGGATAGAATATATTTATAGAACTATTCAAAACATTCAAGATATTATATAAGCTATGGTTAATATTTAAGTAGAAACACATGATTAGGCTCACATGGTTAATCATAAGGCTAAAATAATGGTCATTTATGGAAAAAGAGGAGACTATGATTGGGATAGTCTAAAATGACTTTCAATCTGAAACATTTTTAGTATAAATATATAGAAAATATAACTTATTGTTGAATTTGAGCAGAAACTGATGAATACTTATATCAATTTTTATAATCTTCTGTAAGCATGACCAGTTCAACAACTCTACTCTGTACTCTAAACATGCAGTATTATTTTTGCACATATTTTATTTGTACTCCTCCTGGAGGGGGACATATTGAGCTAATAATATATTATGTCTTCTATGTTATATAGGATAGAGCCTCAAACACACCCAGAGTTTATTAAATGTGTTGTTATAAAGACATGAATAATTGAAAGAAACTTTTAAACTGAGTGCTTTTCAATTGCAGCTTTCATCAAAACATTTTATAACCAAGTCAGGAGATTATTTTGAAATTATTCACAGCTCAAACCAAGATTACTTGCTCTGTCTTGAAAGCAGATGATTCTAAATTTCACTGAAGTGACATTTTGATGAAGGGTACAGGCTTTTTACTAATTAATGATACCAAAATATTTTGCTACTTTCTGAGTAATAATAAACTTCACTAACTCAGAAAGTGACTTTTCTACACTCTGCTAGAATAGTTCAAAGCCCTGCTGAAAGATTTACTTTAAGATATACTTGCATATATGAATATAAATCTGAAATGAAACAGCTTTAAATGTTTCTCTATGCTAAAATATGATTTTTAGCTTCAGAGATGTTTTAAGGAGTCAAATACTTAAATGCTTTAAAAGAAAATTAAAGTTTTTCTGTAATATCACCCAAAATCATGAAGAATATAATTTTATTAAAAATATGCTACTTTTTTTAACCAGGTAGAGAAAGGTAACTTATTCTTTTAAAAAATTAAAAACCTCACCCTTTATTAAATCTCCTTCCTCTGTTGGAGTTACAGTGGTGTGATTTATTTCTATTTTTATTTTTTTTTAGAGTGGTATTATTTAAAGGAAAGAAGGGACAGAGGGAGGGGGGATGGAAGGAAGGAAGAAGGAAAAAGAAAGAAAGAAAATGAAAAGTTTGTTAGGTCTAGGTTTTTAGATTTGTATATTAAAAACTTAATGATCCTTTAGAAAAGGGAATGGCATGAGATACTTGATTCTTTTTTAAATTAAGTACTTATTTAAATTCCAGCTGGTTAACATACTGTGTAATATTAGTTCCAGGTGTAGAATTTAGTCACTCAACACTTGCAACATCTGGTTATTGTTACAAGTGCCCTCCTTAATCCCTATCACCTATTTAATCCATCGCCCCCACCTCTCCTCCAGTAACCATCAGTTTGTTCTCTATAATTAAGAGTCTGTTTCTTAACTTTCCTCTCTGCCCCCACCCTGCACCCATGTTCATTTGTTTTGTTTCTTACATTCTGCATGTGAGTGAAATCATATGGTATTTGTCTTTCTCTGAATTATTTCGCTTAGAATAATACTCTCTAGTACCATTCATGTCATTGTAAATGGCAAGCTTTCATTTTTATGACTGAATAATATTCCATTGTATATAAATATCACATCTTTTTTATCCATTCATTAGTAAATGGACATTTGGATTCCTTCCATAATTTGGCAGTCAACAAAACTAAACAGCAACCTACAGAATGGGAGAGGATATTTGCAAATGACATATGTGATAAAGGGTAAGTTTCCAAAATATATGAAGAATTTATAAAACTCAAAACCCTCAAAAAATAATCCAGTTAAAAAATGGGCAGAAGACATGAATAGACATTTTTTTCAAAGAAGACAGAGGGCCAATACACACATAAAAAGATGCTCAACATTACTCATCATCATAGAAACACAAATCAAAACTACAAAGAGATATCACTTCACACCAGTAAGAATGGCAAAAATTAACAACGGAAGAAACAACAGGTGTTGGTGAGTATGAAGAGAATGTGCATTCCCACACTGTTAGTGGGAATGCAAACTGGTAATGCAACTGTAGAAAATAGTACAGAGGTTCTTCGAAAAATTAAAAATAGAACTACTCTACCATCTAGCAATTGAAATACTAGGTATTTACCCAAAGGATACAAAATTACTAATTTGAAGGGATACATATGGACACTGATGTTTATAGTAGCATTATCAACAATATCTAAATTCTGAAGCTATTTGATTCTTGTTAGAAAGATGTGTCTAGTTCTTCAGGGACCTGGGGAAGAATCTTCTCAGAGAAAGCTTATGATTTTAGCATAACTCTACAATCTGATCCAAATCTAAAATGCAAGGCAATATACCCCACAATCTCATTTGTTGATTTTCCCATTATTTCTAAACCTCAGATTTAAATTTCTAAATCTAAATTCCTGTGAATCTCTCAGCTCTGAATCCTGTAGGAAGTTTCTGTATGTCCAAATTTGCTCAGTACTTACATTTTAATTTCTGGGAAGTGTTTCTGCCCAGCAACTAGGAGAATGTCCACACTGTGTGTCCGGGAAAGCAGGAAAGTTTTGGCATCCTTACCTGAACACTTGTCTACAGGTCATTTTTGCTACAGCATTTCCCACAGAGGAAACTCACAAAATGACATACTGAGTCCCCGTCCAGAAACACTGAAGTCCACTCCAGTTTTTTTCTTGTTCCCTTTTCAGTACCTTGTTCTTTTTGTTCAGATTCAAACTTTGTTCTGCTTTAGACCTAATTATGTTGAATTGCCACAGGTATTTTTTTTTAACAGGAAGGGAATTTTTGCCCTTAAGTTGTTTTCCTAGCTGCTTTTGTCTTGCAACAGCAGCCATTCAAATCTAAAATCACTTCTTGTCTTAAAAGACTGTTTTAGACACTCCTTTCCTTTCATGTGTTTCCAGCTTCTCATTTTTCTGAAAATGTTGGCATTTACATATTTTATTAAAAAATTAAGTGGAAGGACTTGGGATTCAGTTTAAATAAGACCTCCTTTCTGATTACATGAGAATTTACATACATGGGGAAGGTTACTTTTTTGAAATATTAATGCACCTTTTGTGTTACCTGCTTTAGAAGAAGTAAAGAGAAGGAACTCTTTTGTGTGGGTTGTTTTGTTTTGTTAGTTTTTATCTTTTCCTCATCAAAGCAATGAGATATATCACTGTACTCAATCACTTTTTTACTTTGGGGGCATTTGCAGAGAGCTCATTATTATAAACAAGAAAGCCACTATAACTAGCTTTAGCTATATATATTATATATCTAACATATCTGATATATATATATGAAAGAATATTTGCTAACTCTTAAAATTTTCCAAAGCCCAATGGTCAGGGTTGCAACTTACACAGCCAGAAGAAGAGTCCAGTTCAGAGCACATAACCTCTTCAGCAAACATACTTCTACAACCATCACTGGCCATAGGTACCACAGTTAACACCGCCAAGTCTCTCTACTGATCACTCTTTCTAAAACCTCTGACAGGATTACTTCTGGGGCAGCTGGATTTGACATTACATTTGTCAGAGGATATTCAACAAAAAGCATACTTCTTTGAATTCTTGCATCTCTTTTGAAGTTGGTATAAACAATCTGGATTGATGTAGTTCACATCAAGTGCCTGCAAGAAAGGCGGAGAAAGCACATTTCTGACTTCAAACAAAAGGAGATACAGTAATAAGATCTAGACATTTCTCACTTTTGCACAGTATGTTTCAAGAGTATAGGCAGCCAGGAACTAAAAGAACTATGCAATGGTCCACCATTTGCACTGCTAAACATCAACATGCACCTCTAATCCTATACTCAAATTTCAAAGCCACAAAAAATAATAACAATAGCAATAGCAGTACCTTTGCCTACCATCATATAGGAATCTCTTCTGTAATTAAAATCATTCTTATTCTGTCCCCAAAAGAGTTTCATGAAATCCCTTATTGAGCTAAAAAGCATACAATCTCTGTATGACATCACTTCTTCCTAAAATTCCCTAAATTCTTAGTTATGCCCCAATATCCTATGTGGTACTTAGTAATATATGGAATAAATTGCAAAATTAAATAGTTAATATGTAAATATATGCATAGTACAACAGAGAAGAAAATGACCTAATACTACATTTTTCATTTTTGCAATTGATTTTGAGATTTTTTATGTATTCCTGTTTTCCCCACCACTTTCCATATTCCCTTTACCCTTGCTGACATCTCAGTTGATGTCTGAGTTTTTTGGGGGGGTCTTTTTTACATGGTGGATTGATCCAATTTTCCCTGAGAAATATAGTCTTTAGAGATCATACACATGTCGTATTTTAATTTCACTGGTTCCTTACTTATTTCTTGCTCTATTTTGTGGCAAATATTCTATTTCCTCATGAAGTTCAGGATCATATACCTACCAACATTCTAGCTCTTTTCCCTCCCCCCCCCTTTGCTGTTCTTCCAGTGACCCAATAGGCATATACAGAGAGAGGGTGACCTCAATTTCTAATCTGCTGGTAACATTTTAGGGTACCTTGCTGGAAATATTCATTCTTTGAGTACTGAGACCTCAAACCCAGCAGAGGCCAGAACTATGATAGAGAGAACAGTTGCTAGTAGTTCATTAGCTGTAATAGTGAGAGAAGGCATTCTCATTTCAACTCCTTATTTGCTGAGAGGAGCTATTTACACTTCCTTATTCCCCTGAGCATGGAGAATCAGCATCATAGTTACAGATTCAGTGTCCTGTAAGTAAACATAGCACAAAGCTAAGAATGAAAACTGTATAATAATCTACTTTAGTCACTTAAACGCCATATTGTAAAATAACCTATTCTTTACCCTTAACCAAACTGAATGTGTGAACTCATTGTTTAAATAAAACAAACCTGGATTAATTAATTTGACCTGAAACAAAATTAAAATTTTTATTATGCTTTGAATCCATCATAATTGTTTTGCTTTTTTTGTCATTTAATGTAAAATAATAAGAACCTTGATCTTTCCTGTGAAATTATTTTTACGTCTGGGATAGTTTTTACTCAGTTGTATTATAAGCCTTCAGATGTAAGTGAATTGGTGAAGCACGCTTTAGATAATTGTGGGGATTCATGGCACATGAGTATGTAGTATCTAGTAATAACTCAGCAGGGGTCTTTACTGTCAGCTTCCTTGCTTGTACCTGAACTCACGGTGAACTCCCTGAGTTCTCAGTCCCAGCACTGTGTTTGCTTTCCACCTTGGCTATAAAAACCTCAGTGTAATTTCTGGGTTTGAAGAGCAGCCTACTTTATTGTCATTTCTTTTTGATGTTTAATAAAAGTGCTTCTGACAGTCTCAAAATTTAACACATTAGGAAGGTTTCTGTTTAGTTTTCAGTCCCTTTCAATACATGTTCACCAATCATCCCATATTTCTATTGTTTTAAAAATGTTTCTTTTTTACACACTTAGCGAGTTACTGAAGCTGAGCATAACCAGGATGGTGTTGAGATAGGAATATCCTTCTCTCTTCTCCACCTGTTCATGCACATACTTTTGAGTTGCATTTGCAAAATGGTTTTGCTGGGTATCATTTGGGGCTGATAGAGGGTAAAGAAAATTCATGCATGGGGACTTTGAGCTCAGATACAAGGAGAAACAGGAAAATGTGGCTCCTCTTTTTATGCTAATGGAGAGAAATTACACATCTGGAAGCAAAGAATTATTTGTTAAAGAACTTTATACAAACTCTGCTCTATCAAAGTCAAGACAAGATTCAATAATGAGTAAGGAAAGCGATAGTTACCTCATTTCTTTATAGAACACACTGGCAACCCATTCTAGAGTGTGTTACCTAGAAGGAAAGCAAAGGCTACTGTCACGGCAGAAAGGCAGCATCTATGGAAACACCTGCCACAGATAATGAGGCATAAAGTGTGCAATGAGTGTTCACATAAAGAAGCTGGAGCAGAAGAATGTGTGTGACATGTGGAGCAGCTAAGGCCAGCTTAGAGACTCTCTGTGGATGCCTTGATGCATTGCATCACCATGAAAGGCTTAATCTGGCAGTAAAATACAGATATTAGGATAAAGGAAACATTATCTGTAACAGACCGATATAGGCTCAAGGCATCCAGGTACATTTGAATCTTTTTCTCTACTAGTTGGTGACATAAAATTAGACTGCTAAATATTGGGAATAGAGGAATTTGAACTTTTTTTTCTTTTTTCTGATTACATAGCCTATATGTTTAACCAAATCAATGTATTAGTCATCATTACTACAGGTGGGAGAAGTCTAAACAGCATTTTGATCTCTTTGCTCTTTCCATTTAATTAGCATGTCCCAAATTTGTATAATTAGCATGTCCCAATATATACTACTATTAAAATCAGAACAAAATCTTTACATTCAGGAACTTAACATGCAATCCTTTTGATCCAATACTCTATGAAGTTTTAGACATACAGAACCAAGAAAAGCAGAGATTTGGGGATCAAATATGCAATTCAGTTGAAAGCTTTAGTGAAAGAGGTTTAAGTAAAGGAAGTAGATGTTGTATGTTAAATTTTGCATCATATATTTGCTTTCAAGTACCTACTTCATTGGCTACATGCATTATCTATACTATTTTTATGGAGAAGTTCTCTACAGTCATCTATGAATTATCAGAAAAACTTTTACTCAAAAAACATAGAGCCTTTTAGTAAGAATGTCCTTTGGTACATTCTTCATATCTCAGCTCATAGGTGCCCTCCTCTGAGAAGCTTTTTTTGAATGCTTCTGTCTGGTTATAAGCCCCTCCCCTGTGTTCTAGAGTTGTTACTAAACTCTCACTACATTGTAGCTGTTGCTTTACTTCTTTGCTTCTCTAGAAAATTTTAAAACTTGGGCTGGGTCTTATGCATGTGGATGACCACAATACCTAGATCTGTGTTCATAATATGTGACAAACAATACCCAAGTATTTAACACATTAGAGTGAATGCTTTCTGACGTCTCTTATTTGATTGCTAGATACTAAAGAGTTTGGGCATCTAACTTCTGATGAAATAACTATGCTTGAAGAATACCTTAGCCTTTATCTTTAAATTTTACATATATTTTTGGAAACAGAAAATTGAGTTGTTCTTCACTCCTCAGAATAAGAAAAAAATCTCATGAAAAGCAAAATTGGAAGTTGGGTAATAGACAGATGACTTGTTACTTATTGTATATACTTACACATGTCTAGAAATATTACTATAATACTATGTCTCAATAGTAGCTTCTGGAAAGAAGATCATGGTGGGGTCAATTGGATTGCATGTGTAATTGAGAGACTTGTCTCAGTCCTTCCCTTCATTCTGTAAACATGGCTGGTGAGTTTGCTGAGTTTGCCAATCTGACATGTATAAACAATATTTAAAATGTTTTATAAATTATGCATAAGAATGGCATTTCCTGATGAGACTGAATTTTAAATTCAGTTTTGTGAAAGTCTTAATTTAATTTACTATACTCAAAGCAACAGATGGAAAAACCAAACATACTAATTCCCATCCTAAACATTTCACATATTATAATACTTTTAGATTTTATAAACTATTTATATTTGCCTGCATTTAAAAATAAAATTAGCTTAAATTGCATCCAGTAAAAATCAATTCTCTTTGCCTTTTATAAAGAAGTCAAATAATTGTCTAATAAATCCATAATTTTCTCATCCCCTGACTCCAATTTCCACCATAATATTTTCAGGGACCAATTTCCTCTATTATTATTTCCTGTGATTTTATTAAAATCTATTATTGCTGGAAAAAAACCTCTGCTAGTCAATCTTATACTTTCTGATCCTCTAATTAACTTTGTAACCTGTATGCAAGGTATAACTCTTATCATATTATCACTTTATGACTGTTCAACACAATAATGAAAATGGAGATAATGATTCAACAACAGCAAATATTTATTCAGCACCCATACATGCCAAGTGCTGTGCTAAGATTTGACTGTTACCTGTAAGCCTATGTGAAGTCAGGGTCTTACATCACAATTTTTGTATGACTTCATTAATGACAATTAGATCCATGGTAAATATATCGGAGGTTTTTCAAGTATATCATGAATAGATAGTCTTGCTTTTTCTGTTTATGAGAAATTATTTAAGATGCTCATTATGGTGTCGTTATTTTATGCTTCTCCTATTAAGAGATAGGAACTATGTACTCTCTCCTTGGATCTGTCACTTCTCTAACAGTGAAGTATAGTAGAAGTGACATTAGGTGATTTCTGAGACTAGATAAGAAAAAGCCAGCAACTTATCCAAGTTATCACTTATATAAGCTGTCTGTCAGAAGTCTTTGATGTAAGAAGTCTGAATACTCTGAAGTCAATATGCTGTGAGGGAGCTAAGACCACAGGGAGAGACCATGTATAAATGCTCTGTTCAATAACCTCAGTGGAAGTTCCAGCCAACTTCCAACATTAACTACCAGATATGAGTAAAGACACCTCCAGATTATATCAGCTCCTGGCTATAAAATTATCCCCACACATTGATGTCAGCCAACTTCCTTCAGTTTCCCATGGCCCTGAACAATGGACTCAAGAACAATGTGTGCATGGTGGCGGAGACAGAGTTTATGAAGTAAGCATGAACTAAGCAATGTGAGCATTAAACCAACTGCAGGTGGGACCCTGTGCAATTGCACAGATCACATACACATGAAGCCAGTCCTGACCACAATTACATTGTACTCATTGAGAGTATGGTCACAGGATCCACATGCCTAAGCTCTAATTTTATTTTATTAACATTTTAGCTGCTTGACAATAGACATATTGCTTAATAGCTCTCTGCCTCAGTGCTTTTATCTATACAAAATAATGATAACAGTATCTAATTTATGGAGTTATTTTGAAAAATGAATTAATACATGTAAAAATTATAGAATCATGTCTGATATTAGTAAGTCTCAAAAAAAATTAAGTACTATTACTTTTACCTGAAGCAACTATTTATTTGTATTTGAAAAAGACAATTAATGAGTCAACTCCTGTGAACAATCCCTTATCACACCATTTCCATAAAATAGCATGTTTTGACACTAGTTATTTATTTTTTTTTTTTTGAGATCCACTGACATGAGAGAGGATCAGAGCAGGCAGAGTACATGTTTACAATATTATGGGTTTATGCTAGTTTGGCATTTACTTAAGAGACAAAATTAAGATCAATCCAATCATTATTTGCTGATGACATGACATGATATATGGAAAACCCTAAAGACTCCAACAAAAAAACTTTTACAGCTAATAAATTCAGTAAAGTTTCAAGATATAAAATTAATATGCAGAACTCTTGCATTTCTATACACTAATAATGAACTATCAGAAAGAGAAACTTGGAAAACAATTCCATTTATAACTGTATAAAAAAGAATAAAATACCTAGGTATATATTTAGCCAAGGTGGTGAAAGGCTTGTATATTTAAAAGCACAAGATATTAGTGAAGCAACTGAAGAAGACAGAAATAAATGAAAAGATAGTTCATGCTTATAGACTAGAAAAATGAATATTATTAAAATGTCCATCTTACCCAAAGCAGTGTACAAATTCAATGCAACCCCTATCAAAATTCCAGTGGAGTTTTTCACAGAAATGAAACAAATAATTCTACAATTTGTATGAAAGCACAAAGGACCCCAAGTAGACAAAGCAATCGAAAGAAGAACAAAGCTGAAAGCATCACACTCTGTAATACCAAACTATATTACAGAGCTACAGTAACTAAAATAGTATAATTTTGTTATAAAAGCAGACATAAAGAGATCAATGGAATAGAGAGCCCCCAAATAAACCCATGTATATATGGCCAATTAATTTATGAAGAAGGAGCCAACAATAAACATTGGAAAAGAACTGTCTTTTTAATAAATGGTTTTGAGAAAACTGGACAGCTACATGCACAAGAATGAAACTGGACAACTATTTTACACCATCTATGGAAATTCGCCAAAATGGATTAAAGACTTAAAGGTAAGACCTGAACACATAAAATTGTTATGTTACTGTCAAGGACAGTAAACTCCTTGACATGGGTCTTGGTGATGGCGTTTTGAATCTGGTACCAAAAGGAAAATAAATAAAATCAAAAATAAATAGGTGGGACTACATCAAAGTAAAAAGCTTCCGGACAATAATCAACAAAATGAAAAGGTAACCTACTGAATGGGAGAAGTATTTGCAAACTATATATCTGATATATATAGTGGGGCTAATATCCAAAATATGTAAAGAACTCATACAACCCAATAGTAAAAACCAAACAATCCAAATAAAAAATAAGCAGACGATCTAAGTGGACTTTTTTCCTAAGAAGACATACAATGGCCAATAGGTGCATGAAAGATGCTCAACATCATTAATCATCAGGGAAATGCAAATCAAAGTCACAATGAGATATTATTTCACACCTGTTAAATTGGCTGTGATCAAGAAGACAAGAAATAACCATTTTCAAAGATGAAAGGAAAGGAAACAGAAGAGTTGTTCATTTTTCTGTTCAGCTTTTTACTTATTAAGATGGAGTGGTAACTTCCAAGTTCCTCACATGATGGACTGGAAACTGTGATTTAATTTTCACTTCATTCCATTTTATTGTCAAATGATGTTTAGTTGTATGAATATACCCAATTTTATTTAACTATTAATCTTTTTTAAAAAAATTTATAGTTTTTATTTATTTTTGAAATAATAATTTTTTTAAGAATTTTTTTTAAATGTTTTATTTATTTTTAGGAGAGAGAGAGACAGCGCGATCCGGGGAGGGTCAGAGAGAGAGGGAGACACAGAATCTGAAGCAGGCTCCAGGCTCTGAGCTGGCAGTCAGCACAGAGCCCGACGCGGGCCTCGAACCCACGAACCGCGAGATCATGACCTAAGCGAAAGTCGGATGCTTAACCGACTAAGCCACCCAGGTGCTTCGAAATAATAATATTTTGAAATAATCCACAAACTGCACGATTGAGCACCCAGGCGCCCCTAATTATTAATCTTTTAATGGAGTTTTGACTTGTCTCTGCATTTTGGCTATTATAAATAATGCTGCTAGGAACATTTGTGTACATTGTGTAGGGGGCATATATTTTAATTTCTTTAAGAGTGGACTTGTTCAGTCATATGGTAAACTATGATTATTTTTCAGGAATAGCCATACTGTTTTCAAATTAGATGCACCGTTTTTACATTCCCACCAGCAGAGGTAAGGGATTCAGTTTCTTCACATCATCACCAACACTTGGACTTTTCCTTAATTTTTGTTTAAATTATAGGAATTTGATTTTCATTTTTTTCCTGATGGCTAATGATGTTGAACTGTTTTCATGTGTTTAACAGTCATTTGTATATCTATCTTTGGAGGACCTTCTGTTCAGATCTTTTTCCTGCTTCCATTTTATACATGTTATTTCTCTTTCATTACTGAGGTGTAAAGCATTTTTGTTTTGTTTTGTTTAATAGTCTCCATACGAGTTCCTTATTGTCAAGCAGAGTACCAATCCCAGAAGAGGATTCTCAACACTTCTGGCCATTGCATTTTTTAAATGTTTATTTATTTTTGAAAGAGAGAGAGAGAGAGAGCACACAAGAGTGGGGGGAGCAGAGAGAGAAAGAGGAACTGAAGTGGGCTCTGCACTGATAGCAGAGAGCCCAGCGTGGTGTTTGAACTCATCAACCAAACCGTGAGATCATGACCTGAGCTGAAGTTGGATGCTTAACCAGCTGAGCCACCCAGGCGCCCCTGGCCATTGCATCTTGATGTCAGAGTCCCAGGGAAAACAGAAGACAGTTAGGCAATGGAAAGAACACTTGCTATACTTTCAGAGAGAAGAGACTGCAAGATCAGCCTCAGTAGTGTGTGTTGGTCCACTGTGACCACCAGGTGTCTTCCTGTAGCTGATGCAGAGTCACCAGCACATGTATACCCTTCTCCACCACTTAGAAGGACTCTGTGCTCTCCTGGCAGAGAACAGACACAACATTGGGTTGGCTAGATGCCATATGATGTACAGACTTTGATCAGAGACAAAAGAGCACTCATTGAGCCCAAGCAGGGAAAGATGTTCCCACACAAGGTGATAAGCCTAGCATAGACTGTATGAACTCTTTATCTCTTGGTAAGGAAATGTTCCAAACCCAAAGCCCATTTTTATGTGGATAAAGTGGAGATCTGAAGACTATTAAGACTGCCTTTCGCAGCCCTTATTACCTACACATTTGTTAATATTTTCTTCCATTCTTTGAGTTTTCTTATCACCATCTTGATGGTTTCCTTTTAAATGCAAGGGTTTTTAATTTTGATATTGTTCAAGTTTTCTATTGTTTCCTCTGTTGCCTTTCCTTTGGGGTCATATCTAAGAAACTAGTACTTAATCAAAAGTAGAGATCATTTATCATGTATACAGTTTTACCTTTTCCTAAATGTCCTATAAATGTGATCGTATACTATTAAGCACTTTCACACAGATACCTTCTTCTTAATAATATACATTTGATATTTATCCATGTTTTTGAGTGACTTGATAGATCTTTCTATCGGATCACTAAATAATATTCCAATGTATGAATGTACAGCAGTTTTGTACCCATTCACTTGTGGAAGGACATCTTGAATTATTTCCAGTTTTCCATGATTATGAATAAAGCTGAAATAAACATTAGTATACAGGTTTTTGCATGGACATATGTTTTCAGATCAATTGAATAAATACCTAGGAGCACAACTGCTTGATTGTTTGGGGAGACTATGTTTAGCTTTGTCAGGCTCTGCCAAACTATCTTGCAGAGCATTTTTGCTATTTTACATTCCTACCAGAGATGCCTTTTTACTCTTCTCCAGGAAGTGATATTCTTGGGATTTTGTTGTTGTTATTATTAGATATATTTTTGCCATTTTCATAGGGCTGTAGTATTTTCCATATTTAATATTTATTTTTCACTGTTGTTAATAAGAGCAGAGCAAGACCCATGTTCACCCTCAAATCAAGAGTTTTCAAATGATGCTTTGCTGCAAGTGGCCATGTTTACGTAGGAATTACCTCCCAGTGGTAAGCTTCTATTTGGAAGAAAGCGTTCACTGTAAGAGGTTTTAAAAGCCCATTCAGTAGAGTAAAGCATTCCATGAATTGTGTAGCTCAGACAGATTCTGCTCTTTGTCCTTTGAGTTTGGTTCTCTTTTCACCAAACCCTTCACCTTGGTTATGATTCTTGTTCTTCTTCACACATTTATTTTCAATGCAGGTTATAGTCATGGTTTCTAAGATCTTCATATAATACACAGTCCACCACTGATCGATCATAATAGCATTCTCTTATCCCTTGCACTCTTTTATCTGAAACAGAGCCACTTTCACCAAGCACACACATATTTTGTGCGCCCTCTAGCTTCATTCTGAACAATTTGATCTTTCTTTTCTTTTTTTTTTTTTAATTTTTGAGAGAGAGACACAGAGAGAGACAGAAAGAGAGACACCAGAGTGTGAGTGGGGGAGATGCAGAGACAAAAGGAGACACAAAGCCCAAAGCAGGCTCCAGGCTTGGAGTTCTCAGCACAGAGCCTGACGTGGACTCCAACTCACAAACTGCAAGATCATGACCTGAGCCAAAGTCAGACGCTTAACCGACTGGGCCAGCCAGGCACCCCTAAAATATTCTTTCTTGAAATTGTTTTTGACCTTTTTTTCCCCCCTCCTATAGTTATTACATGTTTCTCAAAAAAACCTGACAAATATTAGCTAAACTCAATAGGTCAATGGCCTAGTTCTCATGAAAACCTCCTCTCCTGGATATCAAGTTGTGTTGAATACATTTTGTGAAATCTTGTAACTTAAGTATTGAGTCCAAATCTGCCACAGAAAGCTGTTTATTTGTTCTAGGTTTCCTGATCACCTGAGGGAAGGAGATCCTTTCACCTGGCCTGGTTTCCTCACTCTCTGTAAACTTTGGTGATTCTCCTAAAACTCAGCACTAAGTTGTGTGTGGGGCCCAGTGCCCTCCATTAAGCAGAACAATTGCAAAGGTGCAAAAGCAGAGATATTTGACAGGTATTCCAAATGACCTTCTCCTCCTCCTTCCTCTTCCTGCTACTGCTGGCCTTTGGCTTGCGAGTCCACAGAAACAGCCTTGACATTAATCAATGGACAAAACCATAATGCATAAGCTTAATATATCCTTTGTCTTTTAGCTAAAGCTAATTATATTCATATCCAAATTTTAAGTCAGTTATTACCCTGGGGTAGCAATTTATAGACTTTTGCTCAGTGGTCTAGAAAACATAACAAAAAAGGCCTATGTTTTTGTTTTACGCCTAAAAAATAACCTTTAGGGTTAGGATTATAATTTCTGGGTGGAATATTTAACATAGTTACATTCATATTCAATAGGGAATCTTTTAGAAAATCACTGCTTGGAATGCAGTTCTATAAATGTTCTATCTTGAGCCAAATTAAACATGTAAAATGCCAACTTCTCAATCTAAGGAAAAACGTTCCCATCTGCTATAATTATATAGAATGAGAAAGATAGTGAATATATTTGCATTTACCGAACACAAAAGAGACACTTATTTTAAGTAAAATTGTTGGGCTTTGTTGGTTGAGTTAGTGGTGTTTTCACTTAATCAGAGTAATGTGTACATTTACTCAGTGGAATACATTAGGCAGTTAACTATACTCACATTTTACTAAAATCTTGTAAATGCTTGTGGCCAGGGGGAGAGTGCAATCGGACATAATTCTGTCTGTAATTGGTTAGAAATATCCAAACTGACAGTTTGTTTTGGTGACAATTTCCTGGGGATTTAAATATTTCTTCAATGAGGTAAAAAAAAAAAAAAAAAGTAGTTTCCCTCAATTCAAAACTTATACTTAAGGGAATTTATACTTGAGGAATTTATACTTAAACTTAAAATATTGACACATTTTCTCCAACATTTCTTAAATTCTGAAGCATTTTATGCAGTGCAAATTTTTGTAAATTCTTTCTAAATTTCTTTGATAGACAATTTGTGTCCTAATAAAAGAGAAAGAAATAATGTGATCAAATTCAAATACTACTTACCAATGAACTAAAAATTTATGTTTGTTAGGCAAACGCAAATTATCCAGACTTTACGAAAAAGTAAGAAAAAGAAAAAGAAAAACATCTCATCATTCCAGATGCACACCTCATAGTTACACACTTTCTGTATCAAAATGAAGTATGGATCCCAGGAAACCCACTCTATTTTATTCTCGATGCCACTGGGCATTTCTCTTAGCAATCTTAGCTACTTTATGTAAATTGTTTTTTTTCCCTGCAACATCTATTTCTTTCCTTCATACTACAGAATACATTATTCATGTGTATGCCTAATTCGGTTATTGAAAAAGGGAAGTTAAATCTTAGAATTACTGATTTTACTTTGTCAGACATATGTTGTTCTTTTCTTCTTTTTGTGACTAAAACAAAAAGATACACAAAAGAAACAAAAAAGTCAATATTTCTCTTTAACTATGTTACTTTAAAATACATTTTGGCTCACAGAAGTATAGGAAATGAAGAATTACATGAAAACTGGATGTTCTAGGCTCCTTCCTTCAAGCAGCTTTCCCTAACCACCATTGCTCTGCTTCTCCCTATAAGTACCACTTCTGTGTGCTTGCATCACAGTGGCACTACACTTACTTCATTTATTATAGTTATTAGTGAGCATATTGTTTCCACCACATTATTAGCTTATTAGGGATATTAGATTCTATTATTGTTGTTAGAATATGCCATCCCTGGGGCGCCTCGGTGGCTCAGTCAGTTAAGCGTCTGACTGCAGCTCAGGTCATGATCTTGTGATTTGTGGGTTTGAGCCCCGCATTGGGTTGTGTACTGACAGCTCAGAGCCTGGAGCCTGTTCCAGATTCTGTGTGTCCCAATCTCTCTGCCTCTCCTCTGCCTGCACTCTGTCTCTCCCTGTCTCAAAAATAAACAACATTAAAAGTTAAAAAAAAAAAAAACACAAAGAATATGCTGTCCCAAGCATAAAAGAAGGGATATAATACTCATGGTATTTGAGTATTTTATATTAAAGAGCAAAGGGCTAAATTGTTCTAGTTTCTTCTTTCAATGGACTCACATTGTTTTTCTACATGAAAAAATAGAAAAAAATTTGTAGAAAACAAAAATATTGTTTTTCTACATGAAAAGTTGATTTAGTGGGTGTTTTTCTCCTTATCTCAGTGTGGATGGCTTTGGAAGACCACAGATTAGAAGGAAAAGTGCAGAAAATACAATACACATAGGTTTGGGCTAAGCCAAGGAATAAATATAAAAGGCTAATAATAATATTCATAATAAAAGCTCCTATTTATTAGGTGCTTACTATGAAGCAAACACCTGTGACACCTGTTATAAATGATACTAATGATGACTTTATTACACAGGTACTTTTAGATTGAGAACATGTCCACACTGCTCCTTTCTTTACACTCCTGCAGCAGACACAGAAGCGGACTTGCCTCTGTGTCTTTGGGACTTGTTATATTTCCTCTTGAAGAAGACTTGAGTTCCTGATTGCTCTGTGCAAGCACTATAGCTTGGGGCAGAAGGGAGTAGGTTTAATTTAGGGAGACTGTTCACCTTGGGTGCATTGGGCTGATACTGAAAACTTCCAAGGAAAGAGATTTAGTAGCAAAGTAAGAATGGGAACTTCTGGCAGTGACCTGATCAAATGAGTTTAAGTTTCAATGATGGGTTAGTAAAACTAGAGAATATGGATTTTTCACTTTGATGGTTTGCAAAGCAGCCCTGTGCACACTGCCCATCTTTAGAGTTGTGTGCTTAACTGTTACAGACTTGATGTGTGACTCTAACAAATGAGACCTTGTTCACAGGTGAGAGGTTATTTTTATACAGGTGAATGGCTGTTTTTATAAGGTATTGGACTTAATAGGAATGAATGAATGCATCCAAAGTATTAGTTTGTGACTTACTGCAACTTTGAGCTATTTAAGCACAGTCATTAAAATATACATGTGGGTGTTGAGATATATTTTAGTAAGCAGGCACTTCTGAGGAAAAGTTTAGGATACCATGAAAAGAAGAAAGATTTTGCATATTTAGAATTTTTAGACATCAAAAAATGAAACAATTATTTGCTACTTTGATCATGTTCTTTTCTGCCCAGTATGTAGGCAGGTGGAGTAAATGGTTTGTGTGTCCTAGAACACTAGTTTGTGAGGTTCTGGATTTTAAGTAGTAGATAGTAGAGCAGTTGGGTGAAATTCCATTCATTATTTGTGACCAAAGAGGGTCAAAGAGGTGTAATCTGAGGGGCAATTTGATCCAAGAGGCGATCCATGGCTTCAAGTAGCTTGTCCACAGGCTCAAGAGATATCCATCCTCTTTCTGTATGTTTATTGGCCTTGGATTGTTTACTTACATACATTTGGACCCTTGACCCTAGCTATGGAATTTAGAGTCCTAAATTTGGAAACTAGTCTTTGAAAACTGGTCTTCATTGGCTTCTAAGGGACCCATTGCAAAGGTATTATGACAACTTTATTTCAGAAATCTGTTGAAGATTCCTCTCCAGCTGAGCATTCTCCAGTGGACAAGGACAAAACTTACTCTAAAATGGAGGTTTCATATGGCTAAGAAATTCCATCGCAGCATGAAGAACATAGGAAAAGATCTGTTCAAAAGAGAGTGGATGCTGTGTCAATAGATCAACCTATGTTCAATTCAGCTTCTGGAATTTCAGAAACATGGAGAGTAAAGGAGACATGAATATTCAAATCAAGTGGTTTCAATAAGCCACATGAAAAAGGAATGGCATCTCAAGGGAAAAAAAAACAACAACAATATTTGGGAGCTGCTACCACTTCCAAGTTGTAAAATTTGCCAGAAGGCAGACACGCCTCAGTTGACACGGTCTAACTATTCTATATGTGATAATTAAATAATGACAAAATTAGCAGATTCATGAGAGATTCTTTCAATTGTATTAAAACATATAGGTCATGAGCTAGACGACTAGTACTGACTGACCAAAAGGCATCTATTTTTTAAATCTTCTACCTGTAGGAGAGAGGAGTATTACTTCAGCTTTCTTTTTGGACAAAAAGTGAGTCCAAAGAGAAATAGTCCTAAATTTTGGATGTACCTCAAAAAAATGCCTTATTTTTCTTTCTTCTTTTCTTCCAAACATGGACATCTGCTTATCCATCAGCCTGCCCCTGTATTATTGAGGCAAAAAAGGGGGACAGGGCATTTAGGAGAAATCATATGGTAGGGTATTCCCAATTAGATGAGAGAGAGACACCTCTAGATTCCAATGTATGAAGCCATTTTCCTATTTTTCCTGTCTCCATTTTAACTAAGCTTGGAGGGGCATACACAGACCAAAACAGAGCAAGTGAAAAAAATTCTGTGAAATTCAGCCCAAGGCTGCCTGCTTCTCTTTAAGTTACTGATGCTGAAAAAATAGAACACTGTTGGAAAGAGAAAAGAGAATGTCCATACTATTCAAAGCCATCCATATAAATTAACCATGTTTTTTTCAAAATTCCAATGGCATTCTTCACAGAAATAGAAAAACCAACCTTAAATTTTGTATGAGACTGCAAAAGACTGACAATAGCCAAACCAATCCTGACAAAGAAGAACGAAGCTGTGGGAATCACACTTCTTGATTCCAAGCTATACTGCAAAGCTGAAGTAATTAAAATAGTATGATATTACCATAAGAATAGAGAGACCAATAGAGCAGAATAGGGATCTGCAAATTAAGCCCCCACATATATAATCAACTAATATTCAACAAGAGAGCCAAGAACACCAGGTGCAACTAATGGTTTCTGAGGAAACTGGTAAACACATGGAGAAAAATAAAATTGGACTCCAATCTTATGCCACTCACAAAAATTAACTGGGAATGATTAAAGAGTTAAACAGAAAACCCTATATCATAAAAATTCTAGAAGAAAACATAAGGAAGAATCTCCTCAACATTGGTTGTTGTGATGATTTTTTGGATAGGACATTCAAAGCACAAACAACAAAAGCAAAAAGATGTGGAACTAAACCAAGTGAAAAAACATCACACACACAAACCTCAGCAAAATAAAAAGACAATCTAAAGAATGGGAGTGAACTTTTATAAACCATACATCAGATGAAGGTTAACACCCAAAATATATACAAAATTTATTTCCCTCAATAACAAGCAATCCAGTTAAGAAATGGACAGAGGAACTAAATAGACAGTTTTTCCCTCAAAGAAGACATCAAAAGGGCAAAAAGTACATGAAAAGGTGCTTAACATACTGGTGACGATGTGAAGAAAAGGAAACCCCTGTACAATGTTGGTGCAAATATAATTTGATTCAGCCACTGTGGAAAACAATATGAAGATTTCTCAAAGAACTAAAAACAGAACTACCATAAGATCCAGCCGTTTCACTCCTGGGTATACATCCAGAGGAAGGAAAAACAGGATGTTAAATAGATATCAGCATTCCATGTTCATTGCAGCACTATTCACAATAGTCCAGGCATGAAGACAATCCAGGTGTCCACCAAGAAATGAATGGATAAAAAATTCAGCCATTAAAAGGGCATCCTGCCACTTGAGACAACATGAATAAAACTTGAGGACATGCTAAGTGAAATAAGTCAGACAGAGAAAAAGAAATACTGTATGGTATCACTTATATGTGGAATCTAAAAAAGTAGACTCATAAAAAGAGTTAAACAGTGGTAACCAGGGAATCATGGGAAAGAGATAAGATAGATGTCTTAGAGGACACACTTGAAATTAGTAGTAAGTCTTAGAAATCTAACACACAGTAGAGTGAATACAGACAACATTGTTTTATTATAATCATCAAACTTGCTAAGAGACTAGGTATTAATTATTCCCCAAGAAGAAATGATAAGTATGTGACACGATAGGTGTACTAATTATCACTACAATGGCAATGATATTACAATACATAAATGTACTGAATCAACATGTTGGACACTTTGAATTTATAGAATGGTATGTATCAAATACATTCCAATACATTTTTTAAAAAAATTAAACCATTGGCACCTGGGTGGCTCATTCGGTTAAGCTTCTGACTTGGACTCAGGTCATGATCTTGCAGTTCATGGGTTCGAGCCCTGAATTTGGATTCTGCTTTGGATTCTGTGTCTCCCTCTCTCTCTCTCTGCCCCTCCCCTGCTTGTGCTTTCTCTATCTCTCTCTCTAAAATAAATAAACATTAAACAGTTTTAAACCATAAATAAATATGTTTTAACATAAGCACCTCTCAGATTGAGAAACATAATGAGACTACGCCTATAACCAAGTAACTGCAAATTATGGTTTAAGGCTAAAATACTTCCAATAAAGGAATTAACTAGAAGCAAATTTTGACACGGCATAATGAGAGTGAAATTTGAAAAAAATAAGCCATTTGTGTGCATATTTAAGTGAGTTGAGAGATCCTAGTAACCAAAATACTCTGGTGGACATTTTTAATGGGTCTAGTTTTGCATAAAAGGCAAGTAGTCCATTCCCTGTAGAATTCAGAAACAACTCAAAAAAAAAAGTAATTACTTATCTGAACTTTGAAAAGCCTGGAGACATTTGTTCTTGGCCAAACACATAGTAAAACACAAAGCATGGGCAAAAAGAATAACGTTGGGAAACTTTGAAAGGCTGCAGTGAAATGAGAGGACCGATTTCATGAATGTTCTCATAGGCCATACTAAGAAAATTTAACTTTATTTTGAAGACCATGGGGAGTTACCAAAGTGGTTAAGGCAGTAGGATTATAAAATATCAGCAGTGAATAGCTCTGACAGCAGTGTAAAGGACTGATGAAGATAAAGTCTAGAGGCAGACCCAAGAGGGGCGTTATTATGTGGTCCTAGGATGCAAAGTGACAATAGAAAGATGGAAGAGGAGGAATATCTGAGGTTATATATGGGCAATACTAATAGAAATAATATCTCATCCACTGTGACATATTAAGTAAAACTAAATATTGAGGATGGGTTAGTATTCAGGAGATTCTAGGTCAAACTCTTCTACTAATTTCTTTGAAAAGGGAAATTCAAAATATAGAATTGATGGTAGCAGATTTTGCACAGAAATAAAATTAAGTTGGAATTCAGGGAGATAAAGGTGCTAAAATCAATTATTTTGCATTTCCTGTGTGCCAAGGGTCACACTAGAGACCTTGCACAGGTAAGGACATGAAACCCTCCCATTAGCAGTATCAGGTAGGTAGGCATCATCCCACCTGTGCAGATAAGAAAACTGTAAATCAGTTGTTTTAAATGGCTCACCAAGTCTCATTGATCATAAGTATACAACAAAGCTTCTAATCATCTATACACTCACCAGCATGAAACACTGTGGTCCTAATTTAGAAAAGCATTCTTAAAAACAAAAATGACTCTATTCAGAATAATAGATTATAGATAAATTCTATGATTAGAGAGCCAAGTAAAGTGAATATGCAATACAATGTTTTTCTAAGAAATTGAAAATCTGTGAATGAGGTTCCACTGGATCCTTTGAAATACATCCCAACTAAGGAGACTGAGAGAGACGAGGCAAATTTTAAATGGTACATGCAAATTAGAGCTCCCTGCCCCATCTGTGTGACTTAGGTGACCACAAGCAATATCTAAATCTTCCTTATAGCAATTTTCGCATCTTGAAATGGGAACAATCACCATACAGAATTCCTGGTCTAGTTACACTGTTGAGTTTACAAAGTTTATTTAAAGTACTGACAGAGTTTGCTCTCTACAAATATTAAGTAACATTATTAGAGACTAAGAGACAAATGTCCTATTTCTTATAAAGTACTCAACTTCAGGACTTTTGGAAATAGAATCACCTTTCCTTTTTCTAAATTTTGGATTATATAAATTGTACACATTCTCAGATAGCATTCTATAGTAACAAGTAGATGAAAAAGACTGATTTTGAAGCAAAAGTGTAAAAGTAAACAAATATATTCTTTAGGTGAGGACATTAAAAAGTGACAAACATATGGCAAAAATAACTTTCTTTTATGATACATAAAGATCACAGGAATTAATCAACATTAAAAAAAATCTTGCCACTGCAAGCATTCATTTGTAATTGATAACAGGTTTCTTTTTATGAATTTCATGTTTACCAAGGGCAATAAAACATGCTTTAAAAAGTAATTCATCCAATCACTTTCATTCTTAGGATAACTTTTTGATTTTACTTCTAGCAGATGTCAATATTTTAGTATCCAGAAACTTGGATATTTGTTCTTAAAATTTAACTCACTGCAGCTGGTGTATTCATCCCAAAGTCTTCAGCCCAATAACATGACAGCTATCATTAGGAGGGTTTCCAGGCACCCTTGTAACACAATATTTTAGTGCATTTGTATGTTACTTCCTTTGAAGAAAATTGTAGAAGATATTTCTTCCAGGGTTATGCATTTGTAGGATCCATAAAACATTTCAGGTGAATGTTCTTAAAATCTTCCTTAGAAGAGAAAGCAAAGGTTCACTTAGTAGAAGCTGTCAGGATCAGTTAAATTGAGTGAATAAAATTTTAAAGTGATTAAATATTTATTACACACAATAGAAAGGAGAAAAGTAAAAAGTATATGTGCTTATATGATTGTACAACAAATCAATTTGGGATATTAGGGTCACTTAACTCTCTTATTTATTTATTTTTTTACATAATGGAACCCTCACATAATCCTGAACACTGTATCTTACTATTGAGAACTCTGCTTGAGATTTTCTGTCAATTGGGAAGAAATGTCAAATGAAGTAGATCTAATTCTCATACATGCAGATATTTAAAAATTGTGTCTTTGTAGAATCTTCTTTTTACTTGATGATTTGATTATAAATCAGTGAGTGGTTATTTTGCCATCTTTTTTATCAATTCATTTAGCAATGATGGAATATCTTCAGTGTCCCACACACTGTTTTCTGCAGACATTCAGATGGATCATGCAGTCGTTATTTCAAGAAACTCACAGTCAGTGGTGGAGATGACTAAATAATACAATACATTGATATCTAGTCCTCACTGCTCTTTGAAAAGCTGTGTCACTTTGCATCTGAAATAGTGGCTGTTAAACCATATACAGCTTCCCAACCACTTTGGTTCTGCTTTGTATTGTTGGTCCAGTTTCAGATGGTTCACTTTTTACCATACCCTTGGTGAGGAAGTGCTTTTCCATCTACTCTACCCTGTTGGGACTTGGAGACATTTTCTTGACTCATCTTCAGGTATGCTCCAGCCTCACTTTGAACAAACACCAAAGATGCAGGGAAAATCCCTAAAAGAAAACAAAGTCCATAGGGCTCCAATGTCCAAACATGGATTTGGCAGAACTGGTGCTGGGAGAGGCCGAGAAGTCTTGTGAAAGGGTGGGTTTACCTGTAATCTTAGGGCAGGCCTGGTTCTCCAGCCAGAAGAGAAGCCCTTGCAAGGTGTTCTGAGCAAACAGTGCATTTGGAGAGCTCAGAATGTGACTGAAAGTTGGAGTGCCCAGAGTCTGAGGTCATAGGGAAATGAAACAGCATAATAATGATTTAATTTATTTTAGAATTTGTTTATATAACCAAAGAAAGTATTCAAGGCAACATGTCTGAAAAAGCAGAAAAATTTGTAGAGCAATCCAGTGAAACATAGGTATATTGTTTTTTGTAAACATAGGGATATTGTTAATAACCAAATTAAATTACAAAATAAATGAACAAAAATGTAAGGCAGCTATTTTCATTTCTAAGTCAATGCTTGATTCTTATTACAAAAAGTCTAAAAATATAGGTGTGCAAATATGTTTAAAATAAGGGTGTACAAATATATTTTCTAGGCAACAAAAAACGTATTCTATATGGAGTAAAATTGTGATATGTCACTTTAGTTAGTATACATTAAAATATTTAGGCCTGTGTCAGGATGACTCTATTTCTGACAGTTATGTGGTAGATAGAATATTTAAAAATTTACCTTCTGACTGTTTGCTAGTAAATTTTGCAGAGCATATCATCTGTACATCCAAGTACAGAATGATATTTCTGCTGTCATATTTATATTGCTCTGTTTAGATGTGGCTAGGAAATAGAAGATGGAGAAGATAAATAGAAGAGAAAAGCACTCATCAGTGACAAAGAAAGAAATACATGGGGCAACAATAACAAGAAAGAATGAAAAGAACTGTTTGATGATGAAAGAAAACAGAGTCAGGCATAACAGGAAATTCAGAAAAAGAGCACTTCTTCCAGGTAATATGCAATGACCAAGTTGTTTACTAATGTGCCCTCTTAAATGAAGCTACACAGAGGTCAATAACAAAATGAAATTACTTGTAGCTTTGAAAAGGTCTACTGGGAAGCAAATAAGTGTTAACAAAACAAAACAAAACAAAACACAACAAAACAAAACAAAACCCAAGCCTTGCTTCATGGATATTTTGTCTCATGGTTTTCTCATGACAGCCTGAAAATATATTCAGCTCCTATCTTCTTTTTCAAAAAAAAAATGTTTTACCATACCACTGATCACAAACGATATCTTTCAAGCAAAAGGGGTGAAGGCAGCTAAAATATTCCCATCTGTTTCAAAATCTTGTCAAAATGTATCTATGCTACTTCATGGAGTATTTTATAACAAAATCATACCAAAGCATATTTTACATTAGATGGAGCACAGAAGGGCATGGAAAAAATGATAGGCTATGGAGATGTCTACTGTTTGTTTGTTTGTTTTAACTAGTGAAGGAACCCAAGGTACTGCATTTAATAGAGCTATCTTCAGGAAGATAGACAAATCACTCAACAAACACCAGTATACAACCTGTTGTATGGATTTTTGACTCCCTGGATACTTCTTCCTGGAGGAGGGCTTTCTCTGTATAGTGGTATTCAACTTGGTTATTTGCTTAAATTTACTTGCACTTAGGAAAATTTGTATCAACTGTTTATTTGTTTATGTAGTTTTAATTGAAGTGTAGTTGACATACATCATATTAGTTTCAGGTGTATAACATAGCAATTCAACATTTATATGCATTACTAAGTGATTAATCACTACAATGAATCTAGCTACCATTTGTTGTCATGTGAAGCTTTTCTCTGTTAACTATATACACTATGCTGTATACTGTATCCCATGTCTTATTTATTTTGTGACCAAAAGTTTGTACTTTTTAATCCCCTTCCCCTATTTTACACGTCCCTCTACCTCCCACTCCCTCTGACAACTATCATATTATTTTCTCTATCTATGAGTCTCTTTCTGTTTTTCAGCTGATCATTTTAAAGAAATAATAATAGTGTCTGTTTTTATTATTTTGAGGAGCTTGTGCATTTAACAGCATGATGGTTTAGCTTTATCTATCTATCTATCTATCTATCTATCTATCTATCTATCTATCTATCTATCTATCTATTTATATTAACTATAGAGTTGTATGTTTGGTGGGTGTCCAGGAAGTTAGGGTGTCTGATTTTGATCTGATCTACTCAGCATACATTCCAGTGGCGCTGTGTTCATTTCTCTATTAGTAAATTTGAACAACTGTTTCTAACCCTGAGGGCAAATGTTACTTGTTGAACTTAAGAATGACTGAAATAAGGGGATATAGTTGAAAGGAGTAAAGATGAGACTCCTATACACAAATTAATACAAGTCAATATTTAGTCTGAATTTAGCATATATACTGTAGGATTCAAAATTATTCAAATATGGTCAATGATAACACTAAGTACCAGTCTGTGCTTGTGTGTACATATGTATATATGTGTGTA
The DNA here is from genome assembly GCF_008692635.1 of Crocuta crocuta. Classification (NCBI taxonomy): domain Eukaryota; kingdom Metazoa; phylum Chordata; class Mammalia; order Carnivora; family Hyaenidae; genus Crocuta; species Crocuta crocuta. Next base: position 5,142,613 of record NW_027531875.1, on the reverse strand, counting down.
TATAAGAAAAAATGTCAATATACTTTTATAATATTTAAAAATGATACTGTAAACCCATGTAGATATCCTAGGGCAAATACTGTCAGGAATTCTCTCTTTCAAAAAAAAAATAGAGATGCCTAGGTGGCTCAGTTTGTTAAGCCTCCAACTTCTGCTCAGGTCATAATCTCACTTTTTGTGCATTGGAGCCCTGCATTGGGCCCCACCCTGTCAGCTTGGGATTCTCTCTCCCTCTCTCTCTGTCTCTCCCCAACTTGTGCTTTCTCTCTCTCTAAAAATAAATAAATAAACTTAAAAAATAATAACAGTTCTTACACCATTATCAAGTGAGATTTATTGCAAGGATGCAAAACGAATATGATACACCACATTAACAAAATGAAGGATTAAAAATAGTCCTATGATCATCTCAATGGATGCAGAGAAAGCACATGACAAAATTCAATATCAATTTATGATAAAAACTCTCAACATACTAGGTGTAAAAGGAATGTACCACAACAGGGATGCCTAGGTGGCTCAGTTGGTTAAGCATCTGACTCAACTTTGGCTTAGGTCATGAACTCACAGTTCATGAGCTTCAAGTCCCTCATCAGGCTCTGCACTAGGGATTGGGATTCTCTCTCTCTCTGCTCTTCCCCTACTCAGTTCTCTCACTCCCTCTCTAAATAAATAAATAAATAAATAAATAAATAAACTTTAAAAAAAAAAAGACACACAAAACACCACAACATAAAAAAGGTCATACATGAGAAGCTTCAGCTAACATCATAACTCAATGGTGAAAAGCTGAAAACTTTTCCTCTAAGATCAGGACTACACAAATATGTCCACTCTGTCCATTTTTATTCAATGTAGCATTGGAAAGTCCTAGCCAGAGCCATCAGGAAAAAAAAAAAAAAAGACACTTTTTAATATAGAATTTAATATAGAAAATGCTAAACTCAAAATTTACTACAGAAAATCTGTTAGAACTAATAAATGAATTCAATATACAAAATTAATATTAAAAAAACTTTTGGATAAAAAAACTGTTTCTATACAGTAACAACTATTTGAAAAGAAAATTAAGAAAACAATTGTACTTAAATTGCATCAAAAGGAATAAAATACCTAGGAATAAAGTTAACCAAGGAGATGAAAGATATGTACACTGAGAACTATAAGATAAAATAAATTAAAAATGATATAAATAAATGGAATAAATGGAAAGATATTTCATGTTTATGGATTTGGATGAATGGAATAATTTACATTGTTAAATGTCCATACTAATCAAGGCAATTTACAGATTCAGTGCAACACCTATTAAAAAATTCAATGGCCAAGCAACAAAAAATTAATCCAATGGCATTTTTCAACAACATAGAATAAAACAATGTAAAATTTGCATGGAACCACAAAAGATTTCAAATGGCCAAAGCAATCTTGAGAAAGAATAACAAAGATGGAGATATTATATTTCTTGATTTCAAACTGTATTAGAAACTATAGTAACCAAAACTGCATGATATTGGCATAAAAACAGACACATGGAAATATAGGCCTAAGTTCCTTGACTTTGGTCTTGTTGATGATTTCTTGGATTTTTTAAAATGTTTTATTTATTTCTGAGAGAGAGAGAGAGAGAGAGAGAGAGAGAGAGCGTGAACAGGCGCGGGTCAGAGAGAGAGGGAGACACAGAATCTGAAACAGGCTCCAGGCTCTGAGCTAGCTGTCAGCACAGAGCCTAACACAGGGCTCGAACCCAAAAACTGTGAGATCATGTGAGCTGAAGTATTTAACTGACTGAGCCACCCAGGCACCCCAGATGATTTCTTGGATTTGACACCAAAAACAAAGGCAACCAAAGCATGAATTAAAAGTAAGAATACATAAAAATAAAAAGCTTCTGCACACCAAAAGCAACCATCAACAAAATGAAAATGCAACCTATTGAGTGGGAGAAAATTTTTTGCAAATGATATATCTGAAAAGGGTTAATATCCAAAATATATAAAGAACTCATATAACCAAATAGCAAAAACACAAATAGTCTAATTTAACAAATCTGTGGGAGATATAAAGAGATGTTTTTCTATAGAAGCCATACAGATAGCCAATAAGTATATGAAAAGGTGCTCAACATCACTGATCATCAGGGAAATGCAAATTAAAAACACTATTACTAAAAGTTTATGGGATTGTTATAAAAAAGAGAAGAAATAAAAAGAGAGTTGTCAAAGATGTAAAGGAAAGGGAACTCTTTCTTATGTACTGGTGATGGGAATATAAATTGGTGCAGTTACTATTGAAAATCATATGAAAAGTTCTCAAAAAAGTTTAAAATAGAGTTACCATATGATCTAGCTGTTCCACTTCTGGCTATTTATCCACAATACCTCAAAAACACTTACTTAAAAAGATATATGTTCCTCTATGTTCAATTGCAGGATTATTAGCAATAGCTAAGATAGCAAAATAACCTATGTGTCCACTGATGAATGAATGGGTAAAGAATATGTACTATAAATAGATACAGATGTAGATACATAAGTGGAATACTCATTAGCCATAGAAAAAGGATGAATTATTACCATTTGTAACAACATGAATGGACTTTGAGGGAATTATGCTAAGTAAAATAAGTCAGAGAGAAACATATACATTATGATCTTACTTATACATGAATCTAAAATAAATAAATAAATAAACAAACAAACAGCACTTAAGTATGGAAAATAGATTGGTGATTTCCAGAGGTAAGGGGAATTAGATGTATGTACAATGGGTAAAGGGGGTAAAAAAAAAAACCAAACTTCCATTTATAAAATTAATAAATCACAGGGATATCATCTACAGCATGGTGACTATTTAATAATACTGTATCTCATATTTGAAAATTGCTGAGAGTAAATCTTAAAAGTTTTCATCACAAGAGAAATATTTTAGCAACATACGGTGATAGATACTAACTAGATTTATTATGGTGATCCTTTTGCAATACATACAAATATGAAATCATTCATTACACTGATTCCCTGAAACTATTATAATGTTATATATCAATTATACCTCAGTGAGTTTTAAAAAAGATAAAAGACTTTCAGTAAAAAAAAAAAAAAAAAGGAATACTTGGGAATTATCACAGATTGGGGAAGAGGAAGAAGACAAAATGATTAAATAGCAGAGTAGTATTCTGGAATGGACCTTGAAGCATAAAAAAGAAACATTAGTGTAAAAGGTGACATTCAAATAAAGTGTATACTTTCCTAATCGTATTGTACCAGTGTTAATATAACTTAATATTGACAAATGTTCCATGGTTTTGTAAGATGGCAATATTAAGAGAAACTAGGAGAATGGTATACAGGAACTTTCTATACTATCTTTCCAACACTTAAAATTACTTCAGAATGAAGAAAAGTTTAATAATCATCTTCCATAGTTGAGATTTCTATAATCAAAGATTAAAGTTATTAGAAAAAAGAATAGGAAAAATTGGACTATGACACATTCAGTAATTCCTAATTACCTTTCCACACTACACACAGAATAGGCAAGAGAAGTTCAGAATATTCCTATTAATTGGAGCGTTCAAAATTGTGTTGCAAAAGCAGTACTGATGTATCTGATGAATCTGATTGTGAAATGTTTCTGGTTCCAAATTGCAAAGGAAAAAGAGAAAAAAAAGAAAAAAATATGAAGGGGTCAAAAAATTAAATAATTATTTTTTCCCAGTAGAAATCTTCATTTTGCTTTCTTGGGCAAGATGACTATTTTAAATAGTATTTTACTGAGCAATGTGAGACTCCTATCATCAGACAGTGATACACTGACTCCTCATTAAGTATCCAGACATTGTTGTTCATAGAGATGATCTTAATTAAAAGGACGCATGTGGATAATAATGCAGTTAAAACCTAATCAGAGATTTCAGATTAATAAAATATAGATATATTTATATATTATAATAAATATTATATAATAAATATAATAAAAATATATATTTATAATAAATACCATATTTTATATTTGAAAATACATAGGTAAATGAATTTCAGATCAATCATTTGACAACTATAACATATCTAACACTCAGACACTTATTGGTATTCTTTTTGTTTATGGAAAATTTGATCAATCTCATGAAAATGGAAAAGAGAAGAATGGAAAATGTTGATAATTTTTCCCCCTAAAGATGTGTCATCACAATTTTTTTAATCTCTGGATTAGTTTTAAAAGATGCTCAAGAAAATGTGAATAACTGACATTTATTTTTTAATAATCTTTGTTTTTATTATGTCATTAATGCATGTCCACTGAAGATCTTTAGATAATAAAAAAATGTTAAAGATGGAATAAATATAGAAAATCTTTTTGCTTAAACAAAACTATCAGCAATTCTTATTGTTTATTATTTCTCAGTAATTTATTCTTTGAACCATATAGTGTTGGTGTTCATGAATATGTATATTAAAGGCTATATTTCCATTCACTGTTTAAAAATGAGACCAAAGGGGTACCAGGGTGGCTCAGTTGGTTAGGTGTCCGATCGGTTCAGGTCATGATCTCACAGCTCATGAATTTGGGCCCCATGTCAGGCTCAGTGTTGATAGCTCAGAGCCTTGAGGCCTGCTTTGGATTCTATGTGTGTCTCTCTCTCTGCCCCTCACTCACTCACACTCTGTCTCTCTCTCTGACAAATAAACAAACATTAAAAATTTTTTAAAAATTAAAAAATAAAAAATTTAAAAAGACCATATTTCTGGAATTTCCTTGTTCATAGAACGTTTTTAAAATAGTTCTTTTAGGGCCGCCTGGGTGGCTTAGTAGGTTAAGCATCCGACTTTCGCTTAGGTCATGATCTCTCGGTTCGTGGGTTCGAGCCCCGCGTCGGGCTCTGTGCTGACTGCCAGCTCAGAGCCTGGAGCCTGTTTCAGAGTCTGTGACTCCCTCTCGCTGACCCTCCCCTGCTCACGCTGTCTCTCTCTCTCTCTCTCTCCTAGAAATAAATAAAACATTAAAAAAATAGTTCTTTTCTATATATACATATAGAGAGATCAAAGAAATATATATGTATATGCACATATATGTATATGTATATGTGTGTATATATATAGAGTATACATATGTATATGTACATATACATATGTATATATATAGAGAGAGAGAGACAGACAGACAGACAGACAGACAAGAACAAGAGCCAAGAGGCATAGAGAGATTTTACCTGGCTGGCAATCTTCGTAAGTTTTTAAATGTTTGTTGTGTAGAAGTATTACTGTATTATGTCCACATATGAATTTATTTGTTTTATTCTGCTTGCTATTCGTTGACCTTCCTGGATAGATTGTAGAAACTTTGTAATTATTACATCTTTGAATATATTTTCATTCATTGCTGTTTCTTCCCTCGAGCTTCCCATTAGATAATTTTAAATCCTTATTCTTTTCTCATTGTCTTTCATGTTTTCCAATTCCCAGGGAATACCAATGCTGCTGATCCAAATATTACTTTGAATAATGAAATCAGTCTTATCTCCTATCTTTTACTTTTATAATTCTTTATGGAATTTTTTAAGGGAAGTGATATACTAATTATGTTTTCATGAAACCTGTACTACCTCCTATAAATCTGTTCATGGTATCATCATATAAGTTAGTCTTTCACTCATTTGGTCCATATAATCAAATAGTTATACCTATAATTCCTTCCAAATTGAAAATATTTTCCTATTTTATTAATTCATATGGATGCTACGTTATTCAGTTTCTTATCTTCTCAGGGCTCCTTCATTAAATAGCTTCTTAAATTATCCCTATAATTTTAATCTAACCCCAACTAATTCAGACTTGTCGATAGCATTATCTCCCAGAATTACAAATATGATTTCACCAAGGCTTAACACCATTCCATTTCTTCCCATTATTGATAAGATCAACAACAACAACAACAAATATGAAATAGGATATCTTGCTTTCTTTTTTTTCCATTTGCTTAAGCTGCCAAAATCATCTCTATAATAACTTCTCTCCAAAAAAATAATCAAATGAACAAAATGTCACTTCCCTTGAAGTTCTCCCCTTGCCAAATACAAATAGCTTCAGGCAATTCTAACAGGATAAAGTGATTGAGAATCATTGCAGAAATAGAGTGTGGAGAAAGCACATCATTTAAGATTAAGAATTTACCTTTTTGGTTTTCATAAAGGAATGTGTTTGTAAAATAAGTTACAGAATATCCTCATTTCTGCCACTTACTTGGTTTATTACAGGTTTGCCACACTAAAAATCCAGTTAATTGTAAAATTATCTTAATGAATCATGGCTAAAAATTTATGTACTGGATGATTTTAACATCATATCTATAATGCAATTAATAAATTGATACTTTAGTGTCAAAAAATCTAGCTGACTCTAATCTCAGAGCTGAGATCAACTCTGCCCGTCATCATTAAACCAATTCAACTTGGAAAATTTCCCATCCTGAACTAATTTCTTTTTTTTTTTATTTTTTTTAAATGTTTTTATTTATTTCTAGGAGAGAGCGAGAGAGAGCATGAGCAGGGGAGGGTCAGAGAGAGAGGGAGTCACAGACTGAAACAGGCTCCAGGCTCTGAGCTGGCAGTCAGCACAGAGCCCGACACGGGGCTCGAACCCACGAACCGCGAGTACATGACCTAAGCGAAAGTCGGACGCTTAACCGACTAAGCCACCCAGGCACCCCACTAATTTCTTATTACTATGAAAGGAAGTTCTTATGTTGATCCAATTTAAGAGTGCATAGATTAAACTCATTATATGATAGCTCTTTTCCTAAAAACAACTTCACATTTGAACTATGTCTTATATGGTTGTAATTTTTACTTCTATTGGCTAGTTGTACTTTTGTACTAGAATGTTTATTCTTCTTTGTTTTCCTTTGATATCTTGAATTTTTCAAAAGAATAACCTGGGGTAATCCCTGTTTAAATGCCCACTGTAATTAGCACATTGAAATATAATTTGAAAAGAGCTAAGAGCCATTGAAATATTATACATGGATAGAATATAATGCATAAAAATTAAGGAAATGAGGGCACCTGGTTGGCTCAGTCAATAGAGCATGTGGCTCTTGATAGGAGTTATGAGTTTAAGCTCCATCTTCGGTGTAGAGTTTACTTAAAAAAAATAAAGGAAACAACAAACACATAGAAAATAATGTATTGTTCATGGAAGACAAATAAGAAGATAGAATTATTGGATATGTCCCAGGCAATAGGGACGTACAAGTGGATAAAGAATAAAAAATAGTGCTTGTCTTGCTATTTTAGAGGTGATTTTATATTGGGCACATAGGTGAAGAAAGTGTTTTTTACATTTTCTTCTTAAAATATGATTCTACAATCCATAAAAGGTATAGTTATTCTTAATAATCTTGTTTTTAAAGTATTGTTAGAGCATTATTTTATAGGCGGTCCCTCTCACTCAATCCCTAGTGGGTAACTTTTCCCCTTCACTACTGTTAATTTTTTTTTTAATGTTTATTTTTGAGAGTGAGACAGAGACAGAGGGCAAGCAGGGGAGGGCCAGAGAGAAGAGGGAGATCCGGAATCCAAAGCAGGCTCCAGGCTTTGAGCCGTCAGCACAGAGCCCGATGTGGGACTCAGGGACTGTGAGATCATGATTTGAGCCGAAGTCAGATGCTTAACTGATGAGCCACCCAGGTCCCCCAACTATGGTCATTCTTTAGATTAATCCATCTTAATTTCTCAGCTAGAATGTTGCTATAAGCCTGTTCACTGTTCTTGCCAAACTGCATCCATTATTCTCACTGTTGTCAACATTACATTTCTCAAACAGAAATCTAAATTGTACTGTGTCTGTATCCACCAACCTATAATATAATTTCTGTTATGTAGAAGATCATATCTAAACTCCTTGACCTGTCATTTAAGGCTCCTTAATATTTGGCCTAACGTATAATTCAATCTTATTATCCTGCCACTTCCTACTCTGTCGTAGTGGTAGTGAACTTCTTGCTGTTCTTTGATGATGTTATCCATGCCTCTTCTTTGGTGTACTTATTGTCTCTACTTATATCTCCCTCCTCCCTTTATCCGTCATCATTTACAATTTAGTTTAAACGTCATTTACTCTCCAATGCATTTTATTACCACGAAAGACAGCAAAAGAGAACATTTTCACCTTCTATGTTTTCATGACATTTTTATGTCTCTCTGTCTGTGTCTCTCTGTCTTCTGTCTCTCTCCCTCTTTACATGTTGAACTAAAAATATAGGTTCTCATGCTATGTAAAACATTATTAACTTGTGTAAGATATAACTTGAGTTTAACAATATTATGTATGGAAGCTTCCTCATGTTTTATTTCTACCACAGCAAATGGGAAAATAGGCTTTATACTCTTTAGTTTCAAACAAATATAATTTGATTAAAATTAATTAATCTTGTTAAATCTCATTATTTGTATAATTTTCCAATTTATTTTTAGATTTAATTATATAATGTCATATAATATAGGATGTAGAAAATTTATAGCATTTACATCCTTCTGAAATTAATGTAAATTATGGAATCCTTAATTTTTCCCTTTTTATACATGAGTTTCTTGAGATTATATCTATTTCTTGATCATAACTGATCTAGGTGTTAGAGTATAGTAGCTCTTAAAGTGCTTGGCACATAGTAGAAAATCAGTAAATATGCACTGAATTTACTTGAATTAATCTCTCTGAAAGGACCAACAATTTGCATATTAATATAAACAGAACGGATAGTTGTCATCTCCTTCAAAAAGCATGGCTTAAGATTTTGCTGCCATTGAAAATATATTTATATTTATATGTAAGGAACCTTTGGCTTATCAGAGCATGTCATGATTTTATAATTGAAGTGAAAAGTCAATAGAAATTAGATTCATTTACAGAAAAGTGTACCTTTCAGAAAACGTTAAAGAAACCACTTTTTCGTTAAGTGATAAACAATTCACGGGTTAGTGCTTTCATCTGACTTACACATTCACACTTTCTTCTATCCTCACAGCAAAGTAATAACAGTAGGTTTGTAGCACAAGATATAGGAAAACATTCTATTCAATAATTTATTTCACAGCTACTCCAAACTCTTTAATAATTAAGTGTAATCTGGGGGTGTCTGGGTGGCTCCAGTCGGTTAAGCAGCCGACTTCAGCTCAGGTCATGATCTCACCATTAGTGAGCTCAAGCCTCCCATCGGGCCCTGTGTTGACAGCTCAGAGCCCAGAGCCTGCTTAGGATTCTGGGTCTCCCCCTCTTTCTGCCCCTCCCCTGCTCGCATTCTGTCTCTGTCTCTCTGTCTTTCAAAAATAAATAAACATAAAAAAATAATTAAGTGTAACCTTATATCATAATTTTTTCCCATCTTTTCTTTTTTTTTTTGGATGGGGAAAGGGAAATGAGACTGCTCTTTATTGGATACCTGCTTTAAGAGGGGCTCTATGCTTAGAGCTCAGTGAATTCTTACACGAATTTTCTGCTACAGACATTATAGTCCTTATTCCATAGAAGAGAAAATTGAGAATTGGAAAAATTAATTTTAGTTCAACAGTTGTGATACCCCATATTTGTTAATTTTGATGTTTCCCTTCCCCTCTCTTTCCTTTCAGCCACTCAAAACTTCTAAGTCAAACACAGACAAACACTCTGTTACCTATTTAAAAATGTGCATTTCCATGAGCTCGGTGGTTAGCTCTTTTTCTCTCTTCTCCATCTGGTAAAAACCTATTTATCTTTCAAAATTTATCTCAGATGTTACTTCTTTATAAAACCTTCCTTTGTTTAACCGGGCAAAAGTAATTTGTTCCCTCTGTTTTTTTTTTTTTTTTTAACCTTCCCATAAAAAAAAATACACGTACTTATAGTGAACCCTTTAAAATTTTTAATAGAATTTGTTTTGGCAGCTTATCTTCTCTACTAGATTGTAAGTTACTTGAGAACAATGCCTTTATACTAGTTTTCTTTGCTTTACTCCAATCTGTCAACAAAGATTCCAGAACTAAAGAATCAAAATGAGTGTAAATCAAAGAATCAAAATGATACCAATCAAAGACTCCAAGATTAAAGAATCAAAATGAGTATAAATAAAGCACCATATTCTAACTCTTAAATATCTTTTGATAAACTAGCAATATTTTGGTTATTTTTAATTTGAATGTTGATTTAACTCATTTGAAATAATTGAGAATGGAAATACTCCCTCCTTCATCACCCTCTCCTATACTGTGGCCATATTGTGTGGAATTATTCCCAGTAGGCTATATCATATAGTGTTGGCCAGGTTAAAGATGTGCTGCACTAAAAATGTCAACACCAGAGGCGCCTGGGTGGCTCAGTCGTTAAGCTCCGACTTTGGCTCAGGTCATGATCTCATGGTTCGTGGGTTCGAGCCCCGCATCGGGCTCTGTGCTGACAGCCAGCTCAGAGTCTGGAAACTGTTTCAGATTCTGTGTCTCCCTCTCTCTCTCTGACCCTCCCCTGCTCACGCTCTCTCCCTCAGAAATAAATAAGAGGAAAAAAAAATGTCAACACCAGGTCCAGTCTCTTACGGTTTTAATTTTACATATCCATCTATCTATGTATAAGAACAAGCTCATAAGGGGCTCTTGTACGGGGCAGATCCCATAAGGCATCACAGAAGCTAGGTACCAGTCTATTATCAGGTGTATTTTCTTTGCTATTTGAATGATCAACATAATACTCTACTTTGTCATCCTTTTAAATATCCATAATCATATTCTCATAAAAATATTTCTAAATGGATTCTGATTATCTTACTTGGTGAACAAAATCATATTTGATGATACATGTATTATTTTAAACTTCATTTTAGGGTAAACATAAATGATTGTGTGTTACTTTTTCAGCAGGTTTTCTGCCCATATTTTTCATTCTTTTTAGAAGGCTTTTTAAGCCTTGAGGGCTCAAGTGCTGACTTTAACTAATCTTTGAAACTTGTTTACTGGTGTTGATAATGGCATTGGGATTTATATGCTTTTTGGCCAGTGGATGGGATTCACAAATCACCTTTAGGTTCCTTCAGTAATAGGCAAACCTACATTGCATTTTCTCTCTTGACATCAACAATTGGCTGGTGCCAATATTGTATTGCCTCCTTTTAAATTAGACTCTGGATTTTGTGCTGCCACGTGGAACCACTTTAGGAAAAAAGAGGCTGAGTGAGATGTTGTGTGAGGCTGCCATTTGATGAAAAAGTTGGAGGATGGTTTGAATATGGATGAAAGAAATTGTTTGCTTTGGTGAGGTTTTTACCAAGTAAATATAGAACAACTTAAAAACAGGAAGAAAAACCTTGATAATGTTATTTTTATTTTATTTTTTTCTGCAAGCACTGAAAAGCAAGAGAAATATTGGCAACCTAAGCAATATTTTAATGTGGTTTTAAAAGCTGCATAATGACATATTACCTTTCTGTAATCTAAATTTCAAAGGGCTGTAATGATTCAAAATTGTAATCAGGTGTTCAGAGTCAGTTTCCCTGGGATTTTACCCCAATAAAAACAAATTCATTGGAACATGCTAGAAAAAAATGTTTAAAAAAGTTTTAAGGACTCTTTTTTCCCTGTATTCAAAGTAATGTTTTTACTACCACAGAGACACAAGAAAGAGGGCGGTGGTGGTTAATCTTCCTGGTTAGAAGAGAAATCTATGACTGAATGACTTATAGAATTAAAATTTTTTATGCACATACAGAAGTGAAAACAGATCATTCTCCATTCATTTAATTGAGCATTTTGTTTATAAGTATGATTTTAAGATAAATGATTTTGTAACAGATATGTAGTCTAATGAGCAAGTTAGAATTAAAAGCTTCATTTTACAGGGTACATTATCAAGTTAATACCGGCTTTGCTCACCTAAATGACTGTTTGGACCCAGAACCCAGCTTCACTATGTGTACAGACCAGCACTAGAGGAAGCCCAAAGTGATGAGAAGGTGATAGGTGAGTGTTCAAGTCTGATTTGGTGCCTAGAACACTACACAGCATGCAGGAAGAAGACAAAATGCCAGAGGAGGAAAGATAAAGCCTCAGAACCAGTTAAGCAGAACTCATCAGGGAAGTCCATCAAAGGAAATAGGGTTCTGACTGGCAGATTCGTGATATAAAAGGAGTTTTCCAGAAACTGGCTAGAGCAAGCTCAGACAACACCTTAATAATCAACAGCAGCAACAGCAGCAAAGGTGATGTAAATAATTATGACCGCCATTAAGAGAGACAGTCCTCTCTTAGAGGGAACTCCACGTGCTATCTACATTTAATCTGTAAACTGCACTTGTGAGATAGGCATGGTTTGTCCAACTACACAGCTTGTAATCAGTGAAGCTGGTGTTCCACTCTATTTCATTAGGTCTCTGAGAAGTCAGAGACAGAAAATATGCCAAGAGCATTTTTAACTGTATTAGATCACAAGCTGTGATTAAACTGTGGAAATGGTTTCTATATATCTCTATGTCTACCTGTAATATAATGGGAAATTTGTACTGTTAATTTTAACTCAACTAAATCAGTCACTTTCAAAATTATTTTTATCAGGACTAATAATATTTAAAAAAAATTTTTAATGTATATTTATTTTTGAGAGAAACAGAGACAGAGTGCGAGCCAGGGAGGGGGGGTGGGGGTGGGGGTGGGGGCAGGGAGAGCCGGAGACACAGAATCCAAAGCAGGCTCCAGGCTCTGAACTGTCACCTCAGAGCCCTACAATGGGCTCAAACTCACAAGTGGTGACATCATGACCTAAGCTGAAGTCAGACGCTTAACTAAATGAGCCACTCAGGTGCCCCAAATCATTTTAATTAATGAAATAAATATTTTGGTTCTCTAGTTTCTGAGCCACCACATTTTTGTCTCCATCCCCACAGCCTAAGGATCCTGTAAGCTTTTTTTTTCTGAAATCAGTAAAAAAAATACTCAACTACCATTTATAACTTAATTATCTATGGGTATAATATATACAGGTTTCACTAAGAGTGAGGCACAGGTCTATTTGCCTTGTCAGTGGATTCTCTGGCCTCTAGCATATATTTCCTGACTTTTCCTTTCTCTCTTTTTAACCCAAACAGGAGCTAGACAGGCAGCTATGCATAATTATAATAGATATCTTAAAAATATTTTACAGGATTTCAGATGCATTACCAGCACTATCTTTGACTTAAAAAAGAGCTATAGTATTTATCAATGAATTTATATTACCAAATACCCTGTTTCTTTTTCAAATTTCACACTGCACACATGAGTGCCTTTGCATTGGCATGTAGTTTGTTTTATTTGGAAGGATGGGTTTACAGGTAAATGGAAGAAGAATCAGATCCTGTATTTATTAACAAGGTAGAACTACTTTGCTCATCGCAGGGTTCATTTTCTTGCTAAACCCTGGTTTATTCAGAGACATTTGAAAACAGTTTAGATCTTCTCATGGTGACATAACTGAACTTAGTGGTAGAACTGATAATATCCAGTAAGTGGTATAAAGAATTGTTTGGCTCAATACATTTTTATGAAACCAAGTCCTTCCTTATATTTTAGTTCCTGCCATTCTTCTGTTCTACCAATTTGTCCCGTAAGCTTCCATCTATTTTGATTTGCTCATCTTCACTTTGACTGTCTTGTTATAGTTTAACTTAAAATGCTCCCACAATCTTTAAAAATATTATTAATGCTCCCACATTCTTCAAATCTCCAAATTAAAAAAAATGGTCACATGTGATTTCTCTCTATCTCTCTTTTCTATATTAAAGTTTTCTTACACTTTTTATTTATTTGTTTGTTTATTTATTTATTTATTGAATCTTACACTTTTAATGTTTGGTGTTTTTTTGCCATTTGTCTCTCTTATGTTTCAATTTTTTTATCCCCCATAGCAAAAGATCATACATAAGAGTCATTTTAATAAATATCAATTCATAATATAATATATCAATAATTAGATATATTAACATTCAAATTAAAATAAATAATATTTAACATATTCAATGTATATTATTTCTTTCCATTGAAAATTAATAGATTTTATTAGGAATATAGCTTCTTTAATTTTGTGGATGCTGAGTTAACATTGTCATTTAACATTAAATTGTTTATATCCACTCCAATTATTCAGCTTTGCATTTAATTTGACTCCCCACCTGTTCTCAGCTAGAGTTTTAGCTACTGTCACTTTAAAAATTGTGATCTGTGTATGAATGAAAAAGAACTCAGTAGCCAAAGGCATGATAGCACACCATTCTAGTAGGAAAATAGTTATATTCTAAATAATCCCTTTTCTATTTTATAAAATTTCCATATCTTCTTATGTGTAAGTTTGAAGGGTATGTCATAGGTTTACTTATTCTTTCTACTTTTTAATATAATTAAATCACTTGAATATCATTATCAGAGATGAAGGGAACCATGAAAAGAATGGGAGTAAATTAAGAAATAAATCTCTCTTCATCTTCCTTCCAGTTATAAACTTTTATCCCTTTGTTTCTAATGTGTGTGTGTGTGTGTGTGTGTGTATTCGCTTTCATTTTATCCACTATAAGCTGTGTCTTTCATGTAATGGATGCTTACTGTGTGATTATAGAATTCTTCTCAGATTTATAGCACATGTGACTTAGCAAAAGCAACTGCACTATTCCCTGGGTCTGAAACACTATTATTTCCAAGACAGTAATGTTTTGTTCCCAAATGACTGCTTACTACCATAAAGAAAGTGGCAAAGAAAGAGATTATTTTGAAAAAAATTCAATCAAATGTGAACATCAAGTTTATCAAGTCCTCAAAGAATGATAGACTCAACTACCAACTTTAAAGATTACACAGCTGTTTATTAAACATGTACTGCCTGATACCTTTATCTACATTATTTCTATTGTCAGAAAACACTCCTGGAGGGTAAATAGTATTCTCTTCCTCATACAGATAAGTAAAATGAAGTTAGTTTGAAGAAATTCCAGGTGTATACAACACAAAAATGCAAATGCTTTCCTCATGCCATGTTCTGATTAGAATTAATGGTTTACATTTTTCTAAGATAAAACAAAAACTATAAAAGTTTAAAACCTAATGAATCCCTTTAATATACATGAATGCCCAAAGAAAAAAGTTTTCTAGTCTCAGTAAGATACTTTGTTATTATTCACAGTGAATGTTTTATATATGGAATCTCCATAATGCCAAACTATTTGAGAGCCATAAAAGTTCTTTTTTTTCTACTTTATCACCCCTTTCCTAAGGCAACAGGAAGCTTTGTTCACTAAATAGTGGAAGTGCTTGTTGTACGAAGAATTATGAGTTTGAAAGAAACATAGGATAAATCTTTTAAAATACTATGTTCCCTGTTAGGGAATAGGAAAAACTAAAACTGGGTGTGAAAACAGAAAACTTGGTCTTCCATATCTGTCATTAAAAATGCCAATTTGCATAATGATAATCTCTAAATTTCCACAAAACCCAAAGAGACATAACCATTACTTTTCTCCATTCATATGTAGTTATTATTCTGTTTCCTCCCCACTTCCCAGGTACTTCTTTCCTACAGAGTATTTTAAGATTATAATATTAAGATTATAATAATTTTATATATGTGTCTATCACTTATTTTTATTCCTTTCAGTGCAATCTATAAGTTTCATGATTTTAGGAAGTTTGTCTTTCTCATTACTATGACCTCAGTGTCTAGAAAAGTGCTAGGACATCGCTTCTCAGCCTTTTGGCTAAGATCAAGTGTAGAAAAGTGCTAGGACAGTAATCAGAAGTAGTTTTTCCATGCAAAACTAGTACTCTTTCCCTCATACATATGACCCTAAAGTCAGAGTAGTTTATGGATATTTCATCCAGATGCTTCTTCTCATTATTTTATTTTGCTATTCCATATCTACTGTCTACCCTTTAGTAGAGTTCCCCATCAATCACGACTTTACTGAGATAGACAGCAGCAACAGATTCCCCAGTTATCTGCCTTCTAAGTAGATTCAGCCATTGGGAGGCCTCACAAGAGATTCAAGGTTGTATAAAATGTGAAGGCAGAGTTTAATTACCACAATTTCCTCTTAGTCATGTTGTTGAAACACAGTTTCTTCAGGTGGCTCATTTTACAGAGCTATTCAAGATTCTGGTAACCTGAGCTTCTCCTTTGATTTCCTAGGTCTAGGATAGAAACTGTTCCTTCTGTAGTTACCCCTAAGGCTCTATGCTATTCCTTGTATTTTCTACCTTTATCTTTGAAAATGAACCCTTTACTACACTCCCTTCAAGTTACCTGATTTGAGTGCATCACATATTCCTTGACAGATCCTAACTATGTCACTGAACCTCAGTTTTCTCATCTAGTAAATACAAAGCCTTGGTCAGATAATCTATGAAGACACATCTTGCTCAGAATTCTCTTTGATTCTTATGATGAGTACCATCTAAGTCAAGGGGTAGAGAAAATGTCAACCAACATAAGGACATATGGGTATAAACCAGAGAAAAAATGATGTTTCAGTACTAGCTGTGAAAAATAAAATCATGAAAGCCATGTTCTGTTATTAATTATTTAAAAAAGCAAGGCCAGTGGCAAACCTTGTCAAATGGTCAACCATATTGAATCTACAAATTATTCTAGATAAACAAGATCTTAGGGGTTGATCTGAGTTATTCACTGGAGTATTATTTGAATGATCCTTTTAATTCTATTATATTTATCTATCAGTTATTTATTTCATATCAGTATTGATATAAGGAAGAATTTAGTTTTTTATAACTCTAAAGTAATATTTCATAATTTTGTGCCTTCAAGGTTTCCTTGGTGTTCTAATAATCTTCTAACTTAATTTCCACATGGCATCTAAATTATTTGTGGACTCAAATGTGTATATATGTTTTAAAAACACATAAAAATATATTCACACAGACACACACAAACACACACACACACCTTCTCCACATTTAAAAAATAAATTTCTGCTCTATAAACAAAAGAGATTTAAAGGGCACCTGGGTGGCTCAGTCAGTTAAGCATACGACTTCCACTCAGATCATGATTTCATGGTTCATGGGTTTAAGCCCCACATCGGGCTCTGCTGACAACTCAGAGCCTGGAGCCTGCTTCAGATTCTGTGTCTCTCACTCTCTCTTCCCCTCCCCCAATTGCGCTCGCTCACTCTCTCTCTCTCTCAAAAATAAATAAACATTAAAAAAATATTTAAGAAGCTTTTTATTAGCAACATTAAATCTTATTATGTGTATAAGTTATTTCTTAGTATCAAAAATAGGATGTTTGGAAAATTAAAAAAAAATTCTACTTTTTTTTACATTAAGAAGATAATTATTCAATTATCTTCTTAAATGTTTAGTAAAAGTTTGGAAATTTACACTGGTTGGAGGTACTTCACCTTAGGTAGCGTACTTAAAATCTCCCTGCCTCATTTACCATATTCAAAAAAAGTAATAATGATAACGCACAAAAGTGTATTATGGGGATTGATTGGATTGATTGCAGTTATATGTGTGCAATACCTGACAAATAGTAAGTTCTATTTAAATGTTAGCTGTTATTGTTGTTTGTGTTATTGTTTATTTATATTTTCTAAGTCTCTAGAGGAAGAATATGTTGTTTTTGTAAAAAGAAAGAAAACATTTAAAAGCTAGTCTTTTTCTTCAGACTTTGAAATTCTTTTTTTTCTTTTAAATTGAAATACAGTTGACATACCATATCCTAAAAGTTTCACCTATACATCATAGTGATTTGTTGTTTTTATATATTATGAAACAATCCCCATGATAAGTCTAGTTGATATTCTTTAAGTCAAGGTGACACTGAAAATTTAGAATGTTTAAATTTGCTTAGACCAAATAGATCTATCCCTTTTTTCTAAAGAGACAAAAACAATGAATTCCCTTCCATTTACAAAGTTTTCTCCATGTGAATTTTTAGAGAAACATACTCCACAATTTGGAACTGGAGGACTGAAAAGTACATAATGTATATTACAGAACATTGTCTCTTTTTTTTTAATTTTTAATGTTTATTTATTTCTGAGAGAGAGTGAGAGCAGGAGAGGGGCAGAGAGAGAGGGAGACACAGAATCTGAAGCAGGGTCCAGGCTCTGTGCTGACAGTACAGAGCCATATGCAGGGCTTAAACTCATGAACCACAAAATCATGACCTGAGCTGAAGTCGGATGCTCAAACTGACTGAGCCACCCAGATGCCCCAGTACAACATTTTCAAGTCTTAAGATACAATGAACTCATGAACATTATATAAGTGGCAATTGCAAAACCAAGATCACTCAACCATCACATGGTCAAAACATTTTTTAACCAGTTTAATGTTTTGACTACATGATTCATATTTCAATTAATTGGGTTTTTTTTCTACAGGTATCTTCATTCATTTTCAGAACTGCTAACATCAATTGAATATTTTGATCATCATTGATTTATTCAACAAATATGAGTGCATATTTACATGCTATTCACAAAGCTAAAGTCTTACCTTAGAAGCAATATTCTGTAAGCATAGAAAACTAGATCATCCTCTGTAAGTGACTATCTATGTTAATTGGATGCATGTACCTGCTATACAAACACTGAGTTGCTGATTACTAAGGAGGGCTGACATAGGTTTATCTCGTTACTTGTGCACTTAATGTACAATCTGCCAGGAACAGAGACTAACTCTGGGTTTCCATTATAGCACCATTTCTAAAGGAGACCAACTGGCCACTTGAGTATAACTTGACTTTATTTAGCTCTTTCCGCAATGGAAGGACATAACCTTTAGTTGCTAGCAAAGAGATGGCAAAATGAATTTTAGTGCACATACTTTGGACCTCTTATAAGCTATAGCTACTCAATGTAAGACCAAATAACATCAATTTTATTAGTCTATTAAAAGTAATAGAGTTATAGGAGCACTTGGGTGGCTGAGTTGGTTAAGTACCTCACTCTTAATCTCAGGTCATAATCTCCTGGTTTGTGAGTTCAAGGCCTGCATTGGGCGCTGCACTGGCAGTGTGGAGCCTTCTGGGAGTTCTCACTCTCCCTCTCTCTCTGCTCTTCCCATGATTGCACCTTCTCTCTCAACATAAATAAATAAACCTGAACAAATAAAAATAATAGAGTATATCTCTCTCAAAATAAATAAATAAACCATAAAATTTTGAAAAAATTAAAACTAGAACTACCCTATGATTCAATAATTGAACTACAGGACATTGACCCAAAGAATACAAAACCATTAATTTGAAGGGATATATGCACTCCTATGTTTATTGCGGTGTTATTTACAATAGCCAATTATAGAAGCAGCCTAATGCCTATTAATAGATTACTCCTAAAGAGATTACTCCTAATCTATTACTCCTAATAGATTACTCCACACAATGGAATACTACTCAGTGATAAAAATAATGAAATCTTGCCATTTGCAATAACATGAGTGGGTCTAGAGACTATAATGCTAAGTGAAATTAGCCAGTCAGAGAAAGAAAAACATCATATGATTTTACTCAGATGGGGAATTTAAGAAACAAACTAAATGAACAAAGGAAAAAAAAAAAGAGACAAGCCAAAGAATAGACTCTTAGGTATAGAGAATAAACAGAGGTTTACTAGAGGAGAGGTGTTTGGGGTGATGGGTGAAATATGTGAAGGGGATTAAGAGTACACTTATCTTGATGAGCACTGAGTAATATATGGAATTGTTGAATTGCTCTATTGTGTACCAGAAACTAATACAACACTGTGTGTTAACTATACTGGAATTTGAAGATTTGAAGAGATTTTTATATGATTCATAACATAACATATAGAAATGTTCATTATGTTGCATACCTGAAATGGATATAACATCATGTATCAACTATACTCAAAAATTTCTCTTTGCAGTTTTAAAATAAATTATATTTACCAATAGATAAACTCATTTTTTTTTAAATCACCATCCACCTGTAGGAAAGATGCACTTCCAATACAATTTTGGTTTTTTCTTTAACAAGCATTTTTTTAAGCATTTATAATAATTATGCTGTCATAATCAAGTGTGTACTACTATTACTTTTAATTACAAATCAAACCTTAGTAAATAACACTTAAGCCTACAAATAAAAAAATTGATTTTGGTCCACTTATAATAAATCAGAACACATGTGGAGATTTTCTTTTTCCATTAGTGGTCACTATTTCACAGGAAACATAAAACCCAAAGTCCAAGGAATAGAGATATATATATAATTTGGACTCCTGATAAAGAGAAAATAAATGTATAACAATTCTACTTCTAAAGTTATTATCCAAGTGCATAGTGAGCTACCCATTGAAAAAGAAAAATTCCTGAAACTTTATTGTTTCTACAGTAATAAGTATGGAGGGGAATGAGAACAAAGGAAAATGTAGGTCAGATATTACTTTTTTTTCTGAAAATCTAAATGCAAAGCATGGGGCTGATATTACTATCTCTTTAAAAACAGTGCTTCATTTTTACAAACATAAAAGTTTCTACTAAGTTTTGAAAATGCAATCACTTATAAGATTGTTTTCTTTTAGAAAAGTTGGAAAATAAGTACAAATTTAATTCCAGAGAGTAAAAATTATGTATCTTACTTTTAAGAAAAAAGTAGTTAAATGGAATAATGCTCATCTCATGCTCTTTGTGGGTATTGTGAATAAAATCTTGGGAAACAGTGTCTGTATTGATAACCATGGACATAAATGGAGGGTCTGTTTTAGTGTAGAAGATACAACATGGATAATTCTGGCATTTGTGTGTAAATTCTCTATTCTTTCTCTGAGGGGAGCTAAATGTACGTGGAAAATTACAACAGACGTCTAATACAAATGAGGCAAATAGCTGCTGAAGGGAACCTGAATGAAGGCATAATGAGACACTGTCAGAAACACTGGAACTGAATGAAATTATGCAGTGGTGTGAAAACTGGCCTGTGTGTCAGAGAGTTCACATAATTTACTTGAGCAGAGCTATATATGAACAAATATTTATTAGAACAAAATACTAATGCAGTTCAGACTGCATTAGTAAGTGCTAAGAGGAAACTCAGTAGGAGAATTATGATTTTAGTTGGGTTAATTAGAAGAGAATTCCGAGTAGATGGGTTTTTAGAATAATTTTATAGCTGGACTGAGGAAAATAAAATCAGAAGGCTAAAAAATAAAGTAGGCTATTTCTGTTGGTTCCCTGAAGCAAGAGCAAAGAAACTGAAGGTCCTTAGTACTGATGGCATCACAACAACCGTAGCTAATACTGAGACCAAATATACCTTCTTTTCCTTATGCTACATAATACTAGAAACAGGTGTGATTTCCTCATTCCATGCTAAAATAGTAATGGCAACAGACAAATATGGCTCCTGTAAGATAATTGACCAACTAAACTCGTTTATCTACCAAAAATAACAGATCGCTTATCAAGACTTCTCCAGGAACCACACCTTACCGTGTACAGAAATCCAAAATTGTTATGCACTATATATGCCCAATTTGAATCAGCTCTCTCTTTTGCAAATTTCACCATAAAATCACAATCTTAGATATAAAGTCCTGGGACATCTCCTTTACATCCACATTTTAATAAACTCAGTTTTATTTGTTTAACAGCTTTTTCTGGAGCATTTTGGGGAATGTAAGGTCAGTAATCTGAGGCTAGGCAAATTATCTTGTTAATAATTTTGTTGGTAAACCACCATATTCTAAGAAGGAAAACAAAACAAAAACTAATGAAAAAGGAAACCAAATAACTTTCCATAATCTTTCTAGTTACTTAATAGTTCAACATGATACAAACAATTGCTTGAGGCTACCCGTAATTCAAACAAAAATAGTTGTTTCATATTTGTATTATCTACTCTCAGAAATGAAGACATTTAGTAGAAGAGGAAAACAGAATATGGAAATAATGAAAGGAAAAATGCAAGACATTACAGAGATGGCTATCTATAAGGCTGACCAACTACTAAAACTATTGCCATATTTTACACTCCTAGTACGTTAACACACAAGTTTTAAAAGACAGTATATTTAAAATTTACTTTTATGTCATGCGAGACAAGAAAGGACTCCATGTGGAAATTACATGTTTGGTGAGATAAAAAGAACCAGTCCCTGAGTGGCAGTAGTACTGACAGCTGTGGCTCATTATACCACAAGTTTTATTCTCTAGTCATATAATGTCTCAAATATGAGGAAATAAACAATTGAAATCAGAAGGAACCAATATTAACATCCTGGTGATAGTTGCCCAGGTTAATTCACAATATAAATACCCCTTAAATTTTATATTTCTACTTTTACAAATTGCTGATATTTTATCTGTTTAGACATATTAATACTACATATGTTTAAAAGACCATTTGCTCTATATTTAAAAACGAGAAAGCTAGACCAACTTGAACTCTAAACTTCATGCTCACACAAGACAAAGAAACTAGTTGAGGCACTAGAACTTCACTCAGGCAACTCTCTATTTTATTATCTTCTAAGCAGCAGAAGCTAGTTAATTTCTACGTTACCACCCCATTATTAAAAGCACCCAGGTAACTGCTTCTGGGTCCACTTCCCTCCATATGACTTCATGATTCTGTTCATTTACTTACAGAATATCTTCAAGTCAATCCCTGTGTTCAAGTATCTGATTCGTTTAAGTGATCATAATTTGTTAGTGCTTACAGATAATATGGAAGTAGTTAATATAAATGATATTTTGACAAAACAGCTTATATAGCTTTCTACAGATAGCATTCTAATGAACTTAAATAAAACACGCTTAGTAAGAACTAACACGAACAATATACAACCATGTGAGATCCATAATTACACTTATCATGGGAGGTAAGACCTACTAGGGAGAGCAGAACACTAAGGAAATAAATCCTAAGAATAACAGTAAACATTGAATAGATGCTTCCTTCCAAGGACTTAACTACCCGGTTCAAATCTGATCAGTCTGATTGGATGAAGGCGATCTAGGATTCTGCCACATAATGCCTAGGTGACCAACCTATGCTAATATGAATTCTTTCTGGAGAAACAAAACATCATCTGGATATTATGTTTGCTTCATTTGTTTTGTACACAGTCTGTACCTGTTTAGCTTTTGGATCTCCTGATGAGATGAAGATGATGTACCTGCTATAAATCCTGCCTTGTAGCCATCTGTAAAGCTACATAAATGTAGCATTAGATCAAAACCTAATTTTGTGTGATGAGTCTGACGGCAACCTGGAAGCCCAAATTTGGGTTGTGTTGCTGCAGTTTTTATAGGAGATGAGACAGAGGGGAAGCTAGAATTACTGATAGATATGGAAAAAAAAAATAGAACAGAGCATAAGAGAAAAGGGAAAGAAAATAACAAATTCATGAGGTGTGGGAAATACAGAGAAAGGGCTTAATATTTATTAAATTAAACTTCAAGAGAAGATAAAGAAAAATTGTATTATGGCTACATTTCTTCAGCTGTTGAGCACAGAGTATTCATCTTGTTCTTTAAAATGTGAATACTATTTATGTGTACTTTGTTGTCATTCAATATCTAAAACTAATAATTAAAATTTAAGATCCCTTCCCTCTGGCAAGCCACACAATCTAGAATAGAGGTTCTTAATTAAGCTTAATAATTATTTTTTAACACATTTTAGAGAGTGTATATAATCTCTGATGAAAAAATACATACTCCCATATAGCAAACATTTTGAATATAACTTAGGGGGTCATGCTCTAAAAACACTTCATGGAACAATAATAGCAATATACACAAAACGGAATTGCTGGTGTTAATTATGGGTGTTGGAGAAAACAAAGTTGGAGGAACAAATTCACTCATTGGCATGACAGGCTTTTGATAAATTGGAACTTGAAGAGTAGATAGTTCTTGCCAGGTACATAAAGAAGAAAAGTGTTCTTAGTAGACATATACTGTAAGTTGTATATTTGTATCTATTTATAAATTACATCAAATAAATTGACAGTTGATATACATTTGATATGCCCACAAAGTACATTTAAGGACGATGTAGTACATATAGTACATAAAAGTACTATATTAATCATTTAATTTCCAAAATCAAAAGAAAATATATTGGGAATTAATATAGTTCAAGTCTACTAGCATAGGTTGGCAAAATTGCAATATTCCTAATACATTATATTTAAATTTTTTATCATATATAATTTCTTATTAGTTACAATCTAAAATGTACCTCTTTCCAATATCCTCGCTTTAGTGCTTTGAATCATAATTACCCTGGAGCTACTAATCAAGTCTGTGTTAAGGCAGAAAGGGAAGATACTTAGGATTTCCACTTCACATTAGAACTCATTAAGTATTTTTGCAACAAGTTGTCTAATTAACATTCTCTAAAAATTAGTTGAAAGGTAAGAGCATGCTTATCATTCTGATCAGCAATGATACATTCTTTATTTTTAGCTATTCCAAATGCCCTGGGCATTAGAGTAAATGTAACAAAAGTTAGAATTACTTTCTGCAACATAAAAGCAAAATTAATTAGTTTAAAAATTGTTTATTTTATTCATCAATGTAATTAAGGACTTGTCAAACCATGTAGTTCTTCATCTCCTCAGTGACAAGCATTACCATTATGTATCTTCTGGCAATTTTTACTTAGTGATGCTCACTGTATATAGAAAATTAAAATTGAAAAGCAGAGGGCAACTATATATACCAAGATTTGTAAACATAAAAACGTATTCTTTAACAAACTCAAGTTAGGAGAGTGATTTTCTCGAATTAACTGCAGAATGGAGAATGATTAATCAATTAGATTTCTGGCACAGTTAGGCAGATTTCCATTTTGTTCAAATGATAAACTCTAATAAACATTTGCTATATTAGTTTATTAAAATTATTTGCTTGCATACCCGTTATTTCTGCTAAACTTTTAAATCCTGGATTTCCTCATTTGCAGCTTGTTCCCTACCCCTGGGATATCTCTCTTCACACAGTATCAGCCAAAGGTGTTAGGAAAGAAAACTTACATAATTCATCAACTTGGCAATAATATGGCCAGGTGGTGATTGATCTTTGAAGAAAGGAGACACTCTGGAGAAAGACAATGACTTTTTGAAAGCCAGAATTTAGACAGACATCATTCATTCACCTTTAAATGAGGCAATTCTTCTGGGAAATCTTTTCAAAGCACACTGGAAATATTCTTAATTGTGTTGCAGTAATTGCTATTGTTTATAGATAGTGGATTCACACCTTTTTATGTCTCCTTGCCCCAAATCCTTATCTTTGACCACAGGATCACATCTTTGTGATCCTCATCTTTGACCTCAGGACACAACTTCACTTCCTGCTTTGTAAAGTTATCCATCATAGGAAGGAGAATTCCTATTAAATCAGTGGGAGGCTTAAAAAAAGAACTCACTGAGGGGAGGCTTAAATAAAGAACACTTTACAGAATCAGTAAAATGTATCAAATGAAGACTTATGCTTTTCAGGATAAAGTGATAGAGATATTCTATATACTTTCTTGACATTTATTCTACCCACCTGTTTAGTTTTAAATGTTTGATTTGGATTTTTTATTTATTTGAAACCTGTTATCTGGTCTGCTATGCTAAATCTATACCATGTATTTGCTATACTAAATCTATACCATATATAGTAACGATACTAATGAAATATAAAGTAGGGTAATTAAAATTTGATTTAAAAAAGATCTTATTGGGGGCATCTGCATGGATCAGTTGGTTGAGCATCTGACCCTTGATTTTAGCTCAGGTCATGATCTCATGGCTTGTCGGATAGAGCCCTGCATTGGGCTCTGCACTGACAGTTTGGCATATGTTTGGGATTCTGTCTCTCTCTTTCTTATGCATGTATGCACATGTGCTCTCTTCCTCAAAATAAATATATAAACAATTTTTTTCAAAATATTTTTTATTTATTTCTAGGAGAGAGAGACAGTGTGAGCAGTGGAGGGTCAGAGAGAGAGGGAGATACAGACTCTGAAATTGGCTCCAGGCTCTGAGCTGGCAGTCAGCACAGAGTCCGACACGGGGCTTGAACCCACGAACCGCGAGATCATGACCTAAGTGAAAGTGCTTAACCGACTAAGCCACCCAGGCGCCCCAAATATAAACAATTTTTAAATAAAGGACCTTATTAGGTTTCCTAATGAATGGACCTTCTAACAATAACAACAAATTAGAAATGCTAATTTCTTTGAATTAATTTGATTCTTGGTGACAGTGTTTTAATTTTTAAACTATTTATAAATCAACAAGAAACTTCTCTCTTCTTTCTGTATTCTAATATAAAACACTGGGATTCTATGCATTGTTAAAATAAACATGAATGACTTCACCACTCCACTAAATTGAATATTGGACCATTCAGTTGTTAAATTGGCCATATGGTATAGAAAGACCAAGGATTTTGCCACTGCTCAAAACTATGTTTAACTTCTAATTTATAATTTCTATTTGGCCTACTTTGTAGTCAGACTTGTGGTGTGTGTGTGTGTGTGTGTGTGTGTGTGTGTGTGTAAAAGAATTTTTACTCTACCTATGGAATATCTCTACCACCAAATGAATGGATTTGTTTCTCATACTAACCAATGTTCTAACTTCCTGAGCACCCAGTTGGGTGTCCTATAATTCAGTTCTGACTTGGATTGTAACTAGCTACCTGGAGTTAGCACAGATTACACAAGTTAAGGGCTCAGCCCCACAAGATATTCCCCCACTCAGATAACAATTGCCAGTAGTAGGTCCCTAGGCTAACCTCACACCTGCCTGACTTGGCTGTAAATCACAGGTTACCATGACCACCAGTTTCATAATTTGTGGTCAAGAGAACTCCAGAATACACTTTACTATTATTGGTTTACCAATGATTAAAAAATGGGGAAACAATCTGAATAAATATTCTTTGAGGAAGATATACAAATAGTCAAAAAGCTACTCATTTTCCTTAGTGTTTACTGAAATGCAATTCACCATGAGATACTCCTTCACAGCAGCTAGGATGGCTATAATAACAACGGTACCACCACTACTAATGGGACATAGCAAGGGTTGATGAGGACACGAAGAAACTGGAACACGGATTCAATACTAATGAGATATAAAACAGTGCTGCTGCTGTGGAAATGTCTCATATGGAACTCAAAGGGGTAAACATAGGTTTCCCACATGAAACAGCAATTTCAAATTGATCTGAAGAGAGGTTGAAAACCTATGTTCACACGAAAACATGTACATGGGATGTTCATTGTAATATTATTCATAATAGGCAAAAAGGAGAAACAACACAAATTTCCATCAACTAATGAGTGGATAGACAAATATGGCACAGCTATTTATATAATGGAAAGCTATTTAGCTATGAAAAGGAATGAAAAACTGATATATTTAACACAGATGAACATTAAAAGCAGTAGGCCAAGTAAAAGAAGTGAAACCTAATAAACCTCACATTGTGTGATTCCATTTATATGAAATGTCCAGGATAGGAAAATCCACAAAGACAGAAACTAAATCATTGGCTGCCAGGGGCTGGGGGTAATAAGGAATGGAAAGACTGTTAATTAGGACAGGATGTGTCACTGATGATAAAAATTGTTCTCAAATTAGATAGTGGTAATGGTTTCAAAACTTGGGAACATATTAACAATCACTCAAGTACATACTGATATATTTCAGAAATACTGTAGAGGACAAAGATTGTCCTAAATGGGGAAAAACTGAGAGCTTTCCCCCTGAGATTAGGAACATGACAGAGATGTCCACTCAACACTGTTGTTTAACATAGTGTTTGAAGTCCTACACTCAGCAAACAATAAAGCAAAATAAAAGGCATCCAAATTGGCAAAGAAGTCAAATTTTCATGCCTCAAAGATAAAATGATATCTACATGGAAAACCTGAAAGCCTCCGCCAAAAAACTGTTAAAGCTGATATGTGAATTCAGCAATGTCACAGGATATAAATCAATGTACAGAAATCAGTTGCATTTCTATATACCAACAATGAAGCAAAGGAAAGAGATATCAGAGAATTGATCCCATTTACAATTGCACCAAAAACCATAAGATAATTAGGAATAAACCTAACCAAAGTGGTGAAAGATTTGTACGCCAAAAACTATGGATAGCTTATGAGAGAAATTGAAGAAGACACAAAGAAATGGAAAAACATCCCATGCTCATGGATGGGAAGAACAAATATTGTTAAAAGTCAATACTACCCAAAGCAATCTACATATTCAATGAAATCCCTATCAAAATAGTACCAACACTCTTCACAGAGATAGAATAAACATCTAGAATTTGTATGGACCACAAAAGACCCTGAAGAGCAAAAGTAATGTTGAAAAAGGAAACCAAAGCTGGAGTCATCAAAATCTCAGACTTTAACCTGTATTACAAAGCTATAATCATCAAGAAAGTATGATAGTGGCACAAAACAGACACAAGATCAATGAAATCAAATAGAGAACCCATAAATGGACTGACATAAATGGCCAACTAATCTTTGGCAAAGCAGGAAAGAGTATCCAATGGTAAAAAGACAGTCTCTTTCACAAATGGTACTGGAAAAATTGGACAGCAATGTGCGGAAGAATGAAACTTTTTTACACCACACACAAACATAAATTTAAAATGGATGAAAGACCTAAATATGAGACCAAAAACCATCAAAATTCTACAGGAGAAAACAGGCAGTAACCTCTTTGACCTTGGCTGAAGCAACTTCGTACCTGACATGTCTCAGAAGGCAAGGGAAATAAAAGCAAAAATGAACTATGAGATCCCATCAAGATAAAAAGCTTCTGCAAAGCAAAGGAAACAATCAATAAAAATAAAAGGCAACTAACAGAATAGGAGAAGATATTTGCAAATGACATATCAGATAAAGGGTTGGTATCAAATATCTATGAAGAATTTACCAATCTCAACACCCCAAAAACAAATAATCTAGTGAAGAAATGGACAGAAGACATAAACAGACACTTTTCCAAAGACATCCAGATGGCCAACAGACACATGAAAAGATGCGCACTCAACATTGCTTATCATCAGGGAAATACAAATCCAAACCACAATGAAATACCACCTCACACTGGTCAGAATGGCTAAAATCAACAACCCAGGAAACAACAGGTGCTGGTGAGGGTGTGGAGAAAGGGAAATCTTCTTGCACTGTTGGTGGGAATGCAACTTGGTGCAGCCACTCTGGAAAACAGTGTGTTGTTCCTCAAAAAATTAGAAGTAGACTCCCCTATGACCTAGCAATTGCACTATCAGGAATTTATCCAATGGATACAAAAATGCTGATTCGAAGGGGCACATGCACCCCAATATTTATAGCAGCACTCCCAATAATATCCAAATTATGGAAAGAGCCCAAATGTCCATGAACTGATGAATAAATAAAGAAGATGTATACAATGAAATACTACTCGGTGATTAAAAAAAAAAAAGAATGAAATCTTGCCGTTCGCAATAACGTGGATGGAAGTGGAGGTATAATGCTAAGTGAAAAAAATCAGTCCGGAGGGAGGGGAGGGAATCTGGTTTGCGTGCAGCTGCCATGGGTGATTAACCGGCGAGTGGTGGCAAGGTGCCACGAGTCCAGGGGAAAAGAAAGAAAAGCTGAGATTGCTCATAGAACCGTCCTTGGAGAAGAGGGGGGGAAAAACCTAGGCTTGGAAAGACAGTGTTTTTAGCTCTGGCTGGGGTGCTGACTTTAAACTAGGTGCCCTGGTCCCAGAAGGCACCGGGAGAAACTGAACTGCCGTGCGCCCGGCACCATCCATGGTGGCGGCCTGGTGAACCGGCAGCAATGCCTGCGGAGGCGGTCCCGGCGACCGGAAAAGCGGCAGAGTCGCGCGCGACATCGGCCCGCTGAAGCGGCAGTGGTGGTGACCCAGTGAAGTGGCGGATGCATGAGCGAAAAGTTGCCTGCTGAAGCGGCGGCGGCTGGTAAAGAGGCTGCGGCGGGACTTGGACTCTGCTGACTTAAAGTTGCTACCTTCCCCAAACGCACCCGGGTTGTATTGCTGCTTGACCCCGCTGGATCTGAGGCTGCGGCACTTCCCCCACCGTCCACTCAACCCCCGGCAACAGGGAAGCAGCAACCAGCGGGACTGTTAATGGTGGTATAACAAAGCCTCTCAGGGGTAATCAGACTAGGTAGTTTCTCTGGATAACACCACCATCTTTCTCTCACCTATCCAACCATATTCCACCCTTTAGCTCTTTGAAAAAAGCTTCTTATCCCTTCTGCCTGTTCATTCTATCTCCAATTTTGCCTCATCTCTGCTCTATCATCTCTCTCTTTCTCTATGCTCTTCAACAAGAATTGCATACACCCGTTTATTTAATTGTAGCTGGGAAATCCGGTTATATGCTTTAAACCGATCTTTGTCTATCGGTTTTCTTCTTTCCTCCTTTTCTTTCCTTCTTTTTGACTTTTTTATGTATTTTTATTTTATATCATTCACCTTCCCTCCTCTGTTTAGTTTTCCCTCTCAGTTAGCGTGATTGTTGGATTTGTCTGTACGTTTGTGTCCCGCTGTTCCCTGTGTGTTTGTCTGTATGTTTTCTTCTCCAGGGCTACCTCAAGAAACAAGCCAAAGTACACATGTGGGAGAGTCTCAAATACCACTACGAGTAAGAAAATAAAATAACCAAGGTCTCAACAAGAGATACCAAGAGATACCATTCAAAGAACACTTTCTGAAAGGATAGGCCCTGGACAGTCAAAGAGTCTTTTTGGGTACAGCGGCGCTCACAGATGCAGAGAGCATAACAAGCCTTTAAAACTAACAAGAATCAGAAAGCTAAACAAAATGATGAAACAAAAGAGCTCTCCTCCAAAAAAATTCCAAGAAGAAATGACAGCTAATGAACTGCTCAAAACAGATATAAGCAGCATAACTGAACAAGATTTTAGAAAAATAATCGTAAAATTAATCACTGAGCTTGCAAAAAGCACAGAGAAGATTAAAGAAACTATGGCTACAACCAACATGGAGAACAAAAATAGGCATGATGAATGAAAAAAAAGTGATAAATGAAATACATAATAAACTGGAGGTGTCCAATGCACGGATTGAAGAGGCAGAAAAGAGAATAAGTGATTTAGAAGACACCATTATAGAAAAGCAAGAAGCTGACAAAAAAAGAGACAAACTGATCCAGGAACATGAAAGAAGAGTTCGAGAGCTCAGTGATGCAGTCAAACGCAACAATATCCGTATCATAGGAATCCCAGAAGAGGAAGAGAGAGGGAAAGGTGCTGAAGGAGTCCTGGAACAAATTATAGCAGAGAACTTCCCCGACCTGGGGAAGGAAGTAAACGTGGAAATACAAGAGGCTCAGAGGACTCCCCTCAGACGTAACTTGAATCGATCTTCTGCACGACATATCATAGTCAAAATGGCAAAATATAAGGACAAAGAGAGAATTTTGAAAGCAGCTAGGGAGAAAAGGGCCCTCACATACAAAGGGAAACCTATCAGAGTGGTGACAGACCTATCTACTGAAACTTGGCAGGCCAGAAAGGAATGGCAGGAGATCTTCAATGTGATGAACAGAAAAAATATGCAGCCAAGAATCCTCTATCCAGCAAGCCTGTCATTCAAAATAGAAGGAGAGATAAAAACCTTTCCAAATAAACAGAAATTGAAAGAATTTGTCACCACTAAGCCATTCCTACAAGAAAACCTGAGGGGGACTCTCTGAGGGAAGTATTGCAAGGAACGAAGACACCAGAGACACCACCACAAGCATGAACCCCACAAAGCACACAATTACTCTAAACCCACATATTTCAATAATAACACTGAATGTAAATGGGCTGAATGCTCCAATCAAAAGACATAGGGTAGCAGAATGGATAAAAAAACAAAATCCATCTATTTGCTGTCTACAAGAAACGCATTTTAGATTGGAAGATACCTTCAGATTAAGTAAGGGGATGGAGAAATATCTATCATGCTACGGGAAGTCAGAAGAAAGCTGGAGTAGCTATACTTATATCAGACAAACTGGACTTTAAATTAAAGATAATAACAAGGGTGAAGAAGGGCATTATATAATAATTACAGGGTCCATCCTTCAGGAAGAATTAACAATTATAAATGTCTACGCACGGAATATGGAAGCACCTAAATATTTAAAACAATCACAAACAGAAACAACCTTATAGATAAGAATGTGCTAATAGCAGAGGACTTTAATATTCCACTTACAACAATGGATAGATCAACCAGGCAGAAGATCACTAAAGAAACAATGGACTTGAATGACACAATGGACCTGATGGATCTGACAGATATATTTAGAACTCTGCATGCTGAGGCCAAGGAATTCACTTTCTTCTCGAGTGNACCAGAGACACCACCACAAGCATGAACCCCACAAAGGACACAATGACTCTAAACCCACATATTTCAATAATAACACTGAATGTAAATGGGCTGAATGCTCCAATCAAAAGACATAGGGTAGCAGAATGGATAAAAAAACAAAATCCATCTATTTGCTGTCTACAAGAAACGCATTTTAGATTGGAAGATACCTTCAGATTAAGTAAGGGGATGGAGAAATATCTATCATGCTACGGGAAGTCAGAAGAAAGCTGGAGTAGCTATACTTATATCAGACAAACTGGACTTTAAATTAAAGATAATAACAAGGGTGAAGAAGGGCATTATATAATAATTACAGGGTCCATCCTTCAGGAAGAATTAACAATTATAAATGTCTACGCACGGAATATGGAAGCACCTAAATATTTAAAACAATCACAAACAGAAACAACCTTATAGATAAGAATGTGCTAATAGCAGAGGACTTTAATATTCCACTTACAACAATGGATAGATCAACCAGGCAGAAGATCACTAAAGAAACAATGGACTTGAATGACACAATGGACCTGATGGATCTGACAGATATATTTAGAACTCTGCATGCTGAGGCCAAGGAATTCACTTTCTTCTCGAGTGTGCATGGCACATTCTCTAAGGTAGATCACATAGTGGGACATAAAGCAGCCCTCAATAAATATAAAAGAATTGAGATCATANAAGACACCAGAGACACCACCACAAGCATGAACCCCACAAAGCACACAATTACTCTAAACCCACATATTTCAATAATAACACTGAATGTAAATGGGCTGAATGCTCCAATCAAAAGACATAGGGTAGCAGAATGGATAAAAAAACAAAATCCATCTATTTGCTGTCTACAAGAAACGCATTTTAGATTGGAAGATACCTTCAGATTAAGTAAGGGGATGGAGAAATATCTATCATGCTACGGGAAGTCAGAAGAAAGCTGGAGTAGCTATACTTATATCAGACAAACTGGACTTTAAATTAAAGATAATAACAAGGGTGAAGAAGGGCATTATATAATAATTACAGGGTCCATCCTTCAGGAAGAATTAACAATTATAAATGTCTACGCACGGAATATGGAAGCACCTAAATATTTAAAACAATCACAAACAGAAACAACCTTATAGATAAGAATGTGCTAATAGCAGAGGACTTTAATATTCCACTTACAACAATGGATAGATCAACCAGGCAGAAGATCACTAAAGAAACAATGGACTTGAATGACACAATGGACCTGATGGATCTGACAGATATATTTAGAACTCTGCATGCTGAGGCCAAGGAATTCACTTTCTTCTCGAGTGTGCATGGCACATTCTCTAAGGTAGATCACATAGTGGGACATAAAGCAGCCCTCAATAAATATAAAAGAATTGAGATCATACCATGCACACTGTCAGATCATAATGCTTTGAAACTTGAAATCAATCACAGGAGGAAGTCTGGATAACCTCCAAAAACATGGAGGTTAAAGAACACCTTACTAAAGAATGAATGGGCAAATCAGGCAATTAGAGACGAAATTAAAAAATATATGGAAACAAATGAAAATGAAAAGATAACAATCCAAAATCTATGGGATGCAGCAAAGGCAGTCCTAAGAGGAAAGTACATTGCACTCAAGGCCTATTTCAAGAAATTAGAGAAAGCGCAATTACAAAATCTAACAACTCGCCTAAAGGAACTAGAGGCAGAGCAACAAGAGCACCCCAAACACAGTAGAAGAAGAGAAATAGTAAAAATCAGAGGAGAAGTAAACAACATAGAGACCAAAGAAACAATTGAACAGATCAATGAAACCAAGAGTTGGTTTTTTGAAAAAATACACAAAATTGAGAAACCTCTAGCCAGGCTTCTCAAAAAGAAAAGAGAGAGCACCCAAACAGACAAAATCATGAATGAAAATGGACTTATTACAACCAACCCCTCAGAAACACAAGCAATTATCAGGGANCACCCAAATAGACAAAATTATGAATGAAAATGGACTTATTACAACCAACCCCTCAGAAACACAAGCAATTATCAGGGAATACTATGAAAAATTATATGCCAACAAATTGGACAACTTAGAAGAAATGGACAAATTCCTAAACACACGCTTACTACCAAAAATCACACGGGAAGAAAAACAAAATCTGAACAGACCCATAACGAGTGAAGAAATCGAATCAGTTATCAAAAATCTCCCAACAAATAAAAGCCCTGGACCTGATGG
>NW_027531875.1:5100527-5107745 GCF_008692635.1 Crocuta crocuta | reverse complement strand
ATGGGCAGAAGATATGAACAGATACTTCTCCAAAGAGGACATCCAGATGGCCAACAGACACATGAAACGATGCTCAGCATCCCTCCTCATCAGGGAAATACAAATCAAAACCAAACTGAGATACCACCACATGCCAGTAGGAGTGGCTAAAATGAGCAAATCAGAAGACTCTTGAATCTGGCGAGGATGTGGAGAAATGGCCACCCTACTACACTGTTGGTGGGAATGTAAACTGGTGCAGCCCCTCTGGAAAACTGTGTGGACGTTCCTCAAAAAGCTAACAATAGAACTTCCCTATGACCCAGCAATAGCACTGCTAGGAATTTACCCAAGGGATACAGGAGTGCTGATGCATAGGAGCACATGTAACCCAATGTTCATAGCAGCACTCTCAACAATGGCTAAAACATGGAAAGAGCCTAAGTGTCTATCAACGGACAAATGGATCAAGAAGATGTGGTTTATCTAAATGATTGAATACTACATGGCAATGAGTAAGAATGAAATCTGGCCATATGTAGCAACATGGATGGACCTTGAGGGTGTTATGCTGAGTGAAATAAGTCAGGCAGAGAAGAACAAATACCATATGATTGCACGTATAGGAGGATTAGGAGGAACTTAATGAAGGACCAAGGGGTAGAAGAAGGGGGGAAATAGTGGGGGAGAGGGAGAGAGGCAAACCATGAAAGACTCTTGAATACTGAGAACAAACTGAGGACTGATGGGTGTGGGGGGTAGGGGGAAGATGGGCATGGAGAAGAGCACTTGTGGGGATGAGCCCTGGGTGTTATATGGAAACCAACTTGACAATAAACTAATTGTAAAAAAAAAAAAAAGTCTGACAAAGACAGATATCATATGATTTTCTCATATGTGGAATTTGAGAAACTTAACAAATGACCATAGGGGAAGGGAAGGAAAAATAAGATAAAAACAGAGGGAGGCAAACCATAAGAGATTCTTATATACAGAGAAAAAACTGAGGGTTGATGGGTTTTGGGGGTGGGGGAAATGGGTGATGGGCATTGAGGAGGGCACTTGTTGGGATGAGCACTAGGTGTTATATGTGAGCTATGTTTCACTGAGTTGTAATCCTGAAGCCAAGACTAGACTGTGTGTTTACTAACTTGAGAATTAAAACAAAAAGGTTTTTAAAGAGGCCAATAATAAGTGGAGATTTGTTGATGAGAGAGAAATATCAGAAGACAATTTTTTCAGAGATAAGAACCAGGTCACACAGGGTATAGATTTTATTCAAATTTCATTTGGAAGATATCCAACTGATTTAAGCAGGAAAGAGAGAGAAGTGGATTTATGCTATACAAATTATTCTGGCTTTCCTTTGGAGAAAAGATGGATGGGATTCAAGATGGAAGCAGACGTAGGAGACATTCTGGGTGGTATAGGTCAGATGATGCAGGTAGCTAGACTGGAGGCTATGAATCTAAGAGGAGATGATATGTTTCAGGCATGTTTTAGAGGCGGCAGTGACAGAAGCTGGTTATGGAATTGAATGAGACAGGGAAATCAAGGATGATTCCTAAATCTCTGGCTTGAGAAACACAGCAGATTTTTGTGCTTTTAATTGGGATAAGGAAAACTGAGGATTTTGAAGGCAAAAAATGTTTAAAATGTTTATATAGCTTTCAAATAAATATATCAAGTTGGCAAAGAAATTGAAGAGCTTGACTCTCCGAGGAGTTGTGGGGTGGGGGGGGTGGTGTCTCTATCTTGACTGACATACTTGCCTATTAACATTTGCCGTTAGCTTAGAGTTCACTTTGGCCAGCTCCTTCTTATATGTTCCTCAGGCTAGGTTTCTTCTTTTACATATTCCAAGCTACAGAGGGCAGTAGTAAACGGAATTATTTCCTGGAGCTTCAATAGTCACCACCAAACCTATCTTACTTTGAAAATCATGTAATATTTTTGCTTCCTAGTTTTGATTGCTTCATCTGATTCAATGTTAAGGATTTTAAATTAATCCTGAATTGGACACATATAGTTTCATTCTACACATTTAGCTCAGCTGCATTTTCCAACTTGAACTCTAGAGCTGAAATGCTTACACTAACTTAAAGCACCTGATTTACCTCGGCTAGCCTCTCACCAATGTCATCATAAAACACCCTCAGGGCCAAGTCTTTCCAGATTTTGAAAAATCACACATATTTTTGGCATACATAGTCCTAAAATGCTGTGGGCTATTTCTAGACTATTGTTAAGTTTAGCTAGGTTCCTTAAAAATAAAAAAAATACAATAATATGATTCTGAGCATTAAGAATTAAGTTGTCGCCGTGATAGGTAACCAATAGAATATAATACATAGGCTGATAGTATAGTGTTTAAAAATGCTCTGAGCATTGATACTGGTAGATGAGGCCAATAATTACTTAAAATATTTATAATTTTTAATACAAATCTGTACATACTACAATTTTAGTTATTAATTAGTAACTACTTGTACAGTGTTATTTTAAAGAGGCTAATAAAATAACTAATGTGCTTTAAAATTTTAAAAAAAATGCTTAACTTTTTCTACAGGTCAGAGATTCTCCAGACATTAGTGACCATTCCATTCCATTACAGTTTTTTAAACGTAGAGATTTTCTGAATTTCAATACAGAAGGTCCACTGCGACTTTCTGAGTGTCCTGCAAAAAATGTTCAGGTGTTATTTCTTTTTTCTTAACATATCTTTTTTTTCTTCATCTTTATTGGAATATAATTGGAATATAACATTGTGTGCATTTAAGGTATATAACCTGATGATTTGATACACATAGATATTGTGAAATGATTACTGGTCCTTTCTCTTTTGATGTTGACAAAGACGAAGTCAGAAATCAGTTAGTAATTGCAAATGTATTATTCACCTGAGTAGCTCACAATTAGCATGGTAAATTCTTTAATGGTTTGTAAATTTATATAGGGATTGGTAAACCTAAGGATGCCTCTATGTGTGTATAGCAGCTGTGAAATCTCTAAAGATAACTTAATGAAAGCAAGCCATTCTGTCAACATTGGTATACAAATTGTGCCATTAAAGCTGATGACAATGATATAAGAGGTTTGATGGTTTCATTCATTTAACAATTATTTCCTGAAGTCTACATATGCCAAAAATTTTGCTAGGTGCCAGGAATTTAGGGTGGAATAAGAAATAGGTGTTACTTTAACGGGATCATTATTTAATGCGAGAGACAAATGCAAGCAAATAATTATAGCATAGTGAGGTAAGTGCTAAAATGAAGGATTATAGAAGGTGCTATGGAAGCACAGAGGAGGGACAACCTCACTCTCCTTGCTTTCAGAAGGGAAGAAAATCATAAATTAGCTTAATAGTGTTCATAAGACCTTTTTGTAACTTAGGGAGAGATTAATCAATGAAGACAGAAGCATAACTCATGCTTTAAGATAATTACAGCCTAGAAACTTCAACAATTTAAGTAAAATGTTATGAGACTTACATGAAGACACATTATTAAAAAAAAACATTGCCTACAGGTTTGTAGGTGTACACATAATTTATACATAATGATATTCCTTACTCAATACAGAAAATGGCTTGGAGACAAAGGTAGAGGTATGATTGCTTGAACAATGATCGGTTTGAATGACAGAATGACTGGATGGATGATTTGTGCCTTTTAGGCATTTCTATCATAAAAGTGAATTGTTTCCTATATTATATTTTGATCTCAATACATTTAAACCCAATTCAGTCTATATAAATCTTTAGAAGAAACTGGTTTTATTCTTTGCTTACAAGTTTCTATAATGAAAAAGTGACCATCAATGTATTTGTTATATGCTTATGCATATACACATACATATAAATACAACTCACATGGGGAAAATGAGAATGGTACACACCAAAATGTTAATAAAATATTTCTGATTTGGATTATGCAACAATTTTTTTCTTTGTGTTTTTCTCCTATAACTAACATAAGTTGCTTTTGTGATCAGAAAAGAGTAAAACTTTTAGTAAAAAAAATGTGGTCACCATAAAATCCAAACTGTGTTATCAAAAATGTTATCCTCTTCTGTATGGAGTAGTAAATGGACATGACAAATACCTGAAATATAAGGAAATGCTTAGAGAATAAGTATATTACTATGTAGCAAGCCATCCTTACTTTTTAGAGATTTGGTTTCTCAGCCTTAGGAAGCCTTCTCACCAATTCCCCTACAAACAAGGTTAAGTGATGGTGAAGTCAATCTCACTCTAAGACTCTACTGTGGACTGAATGTCTGTGTGTCCACAATTTTCACATCTTGGGGTTCTAACCCCTACTATGATGGGGTAGCGAGGTCAGACCTTACAGTATGTGATTAGGTCATGAGAGTGGAGCCTTTTTAAATATATTAGAGCCCTCATAAAAAGCAGCACAGCCACTCTGGAAAACAGTGTGGAGTTTCCTCAAAAAATTAGCAATGGAACTACCCTATGACCCAGCAATAGCACTGCTAGGAATTTACCCAAGGGATACAGGAGTGCTGATGCACAGGGGCACATATACCCCAATGTTTATAGCAGCACTTTCAACAATAGCCAATATATGGAAAGAGCCTAAATGTCCATCAACTGATCAACAGATAAAGAAGATGTGGTTTATATATACAATGGAATACTACTTGGCAATGAGAAAGAATGAAATCTGGCCATTTGTAGCAACATGGATGGAACTGGAGGGTACTATGCTAAGTGATATAAGTCAGTCAGAGAAAGACAGACACCATATGTTTTCACTCATATGTGGATGTTGAGAAACTTAACACAAGACCATGGGGGAGAGGAAGGGAAAAAAAGTTACACAGAGGGGGGAAGCAAACCATAAGAGACTCTTAAATACTGAGAACAAACTGAGGGTTGATGGAGTAGGGGAGAGGGGAAAGTGGGCGATGGGCATTGAAGAGGGCACTTTTTGAGATGAGCACTGGGTGTTGTATGGTAACCTATTTCACAATAAATTATATTTTTCAAAAAAGGAAATTAAAAAAAAGAGGCACAAAAGCTTGCATCCTTGCTCTGTCCTCCACCTGAGGATACAGTGAGAAGATGCCCATCAAAGAACCAGAAAGCAGGTTATTACCAGATACTGGATATGCAGTCCCTTTGATCTTGGATTTCCCATACCCCTGAACTATGAGAAATAAATGCTTGTTATTTAAGCCACCTGTCTATGACATTTTGCTATAACAGTCCAAACTAACCAGGACAAAGTCCAAGGAGGTTTCACTGACCACATAAACCCTTCTAACCATGACTGAGAGACAGCACCCAGGCAGGCTTCACTTAGGAGAAGCATATTTTTAGAAAGAGATTGTAGGGTTTACAAAATAAGATTTTCTTTGGTGTCCCTCTTCTTTTTAAGTTTATTTATTCATTTTGAGAAAGAAAGAAAGAAAGCACAAGTCATGGAGAGGGAGAGAGAGAATCCCAAGCAGGCTCTGTACCGTCAGCGCAAAGCTGACTCGGGGCTCGGACCCACAATCTGTGAGATCACATTTAACTGACTGAGCCACCCAGGCACCCTCTTTGGTGTCTTTTTATAGCATTCCTCTCCCATTATTTTGTTAACCCAGATTACAAAACTATAGGAAGGAAGTTTTTAATTTATAATTCCAAGATTCTAAGATTAATTGTTCCATCGTGAAATTCAAAATCGTGGGGGTGAGGGCAGAAAAAAAGGAAAAAATCAACACTGCAATTTGAAGAATAACATTACCATCATAAAAAGCTAGTTCGAATAGATGAATGGCAGTTTCAGAGTCCTTAGTTGAGAATCACAGACAAAAATAAAAAGAGGTCGTTGATAATACCTCGTCACTAAGACATGTTTCTTCAGTCTTTGCACTTAATGGCAAACAGTGGCAGATTCAAAAGATCTGTTATTTTTACTTTCAGCCTCCTTTATTATAATTAATGATACAATTTTTAAAGAATTAAAGTTTCCATTTTTGAACTTTGCATGTGTTGTTGCTGCTTTTTACCTTTTCGACATTTATAACTACACCTTTTTTCATTTCCATTTTAATACAATTTTATTTTTTCCAAGATTAGTCTGAAGGTTTTTTAAGGTTTTTTATTTTCAAAACAAATACTAGACTTTGTTGATTCTATTTTTTTCCTTTTCATTAATATGTGTCTGATCTTAATACTTTTAAAGAGAGACTTCTATCTATTTGTCCTGTTCTTCTTTGAGTAACTCATGTTTAAAGTTTATATCTGTATATTACAGCCACATTTTTTCCTCTAATATTGTGTTTAACAGGGTAATAAATTTTGCTGCAAACATTGTTTTACCAATTCACTAATATTACTTGTAGTGTTTTTGTAATACAGCTTTAAATATTTCTAATTTCTATTACAATTTCTTCTTGGAACCAGAAGTTACTTAAGAAGCAAAGCATTAAAATGGTTATGAGGGGCGACTGGATGGCTCACTTGGTTAAGTGTCTGACCCTTGATTTCAGGTCAGGTCATGATCTCATGACTTTGTGGGATCGAGCCCTGTATCGGGCTCTATGCTGATAGTGTGGAGCCTGCATGGGATTCTCTGTCTCACTTTCTCCCTGTCCCTTCCCCACTAGTGCTATCTCTGTCTCTCTCAAAATAAATAAATAACCTTAAAAAATAAACAAAATGGTATGAAAAGTTTCTTCACTTTTTGTATTTTATTTATTTTAACAATGATAGAAAATATGCTTTTAATGATGTTTGAAAATTAGTTGTATCTAGCTCAGTGTCTCATACATGGTCAATTTTGTAAGCATTCTGTATGCTAGAAATCATTGTGAATTCTCCATATTATTAATGGCACAATGTATACAGAAATTAGACCATATTTATTTGCTGTCTACATTTTCTCTTTGTTTACTGCATCCTTATCAGTTTGAGTTATTGGAGATACTGGGTTTTTAAAAACTACTATTGTAAATTTTATCCTTGCAGTGTTGTCAATGTTTATTTAAATATCTTAAATTTCTGTATTCTCTAAATATACTTGTTAAGTTATTATTATTTCCTATTTTGCTGAAACTTTTCTTAGTATATAATGAACTTCATGCACTTGATCAAGCTTTTCTTTTTAACCTAAAATCTATGTTTTGTGTTTCTGCTTGGCTGTTGTGTTTTTTCTTAATTTATTTTTTAAAGTCATATTTAATATATATAACTATATGTTATAGAATTATTATATATAACTG
>NW_027531875.1:4933158-5100476 GCF_008692635.1 Crocuta crocuta | reverse complement strand
GACTATATACTATATAATTACATATTATATATAATATATAATATTGATGGATATATTATCCTCAAAAATGTGCAGCATAACTCCCTGCCAATTAAGTGAGGCTATGCATGTTGACTTTTTCCCAAATAAGCAAGAAGCATTTATTATAGTGGAAGTAACAGTATTTCAGTCAGGTAATCAAGCTTAACATCATCAGTATTAAGTCATGTCAGCAAGTATCTTGATGCGATGAGCATCAAATGATGCTTTACTTCTATGATCTTTTCCCCAAAATCTGTAAAACCTGTCTAAACATGAGAAAAATATCAGAACTTGTATCACAGAACATTCTGCAAAACACCTGATTAGTAATCCTCAATATCATCCAGGTTATCAAAAACAACAACAAATAAACCCTGAGTCATTCTTAAGTCTAATAGAGCCTAAGAGAAAATGACTAAATGAAATGTATTATAGATAGAATTCTGAAACAGAAATTAACACAATCTCAAAAAAATCTATATTGTGGACTTCAGTTAACATTAGTAATTATTGGTTGGTGACAAATGTAATATAGTGATATTGTTATTGTGATGTAAAAATAATGTGTATTTGGTTATTTGCATGACCAAACTATTTTTCTCATATATATTTGATCTTTGTCCATGTTTCCTGGCTCACAACTCCCAAACCCTTGGAATTTCCTGAGTGATAAGAGCAGTGAAACATATTTTGTCATAATATTTGGTCTTTTGTTCTCAGTTCCTGAAATCTCTTCAGAGCCATAAAGGTGAAATGAGTGTCATGTTATGTATTCATCACAACTGAGTTTATGTTAACAAGGAAATTTTGGGAAGCACCTGAGAACGGGGGCTGGTTTTCAGGAGAAACAACTATGAAGAAAAGGTTGGAATGTTTAGTTCTACTTCCTTTAGCTCCTGTGAGGGGCTCAAGATGGAATCAGTTGCCAATAGCCAATGATTTGATTAATCATGC
Organism: Crocuta crocuta; assembly: GCF_008692635.1. NCBI lineage: Eukaryota > Metazoa > Chordata > Mammalia > Carnivora > Hyaenidae > Crocuta > Crocuta crocuta. Next base: position 5,099,501 of record NW_027531875.1, on the reverse strand, counting down.
CCATATAATGAAGCATTCATTAAAAACCCAAAAGGATCAGATTTGGAGAACTTAGGGGTCAATGAGCACATGGAAATTTAGAGAGAGTGGCACTCTCAGAGGCAAAATAAAAGTTCTGTTCCCTTTCCCCCATCCCTTCCCTATGCATCTCTTCCATTTGAATGTTCTGAGTTATATCCTTTTATAATCAACTGGTGATACAGTAAGTAAAATGTTTTTCTGAGCCACTCTCACAAATTAGAGGAACCCAAGGAGGTAGTTATGAAAGCTCTCATTTATAGCCAGTCTGTCAGAAGGACAAATAATAATGTGAACTTGAAACTGGCATCTGAAGTGAAGGGTGAAGGGGGGTAATCTTATGAAACTGTCCCCTTATCCTATGGGATCTGATTCTATCTCCATGTAGATAGTATCAGAACTGAGTAATCTGTTGGACTCCCAGTTGGTGTTGGATAATTGGTTGATGGTGAAGGATTCCCCCAACACACACACACACACACACACACACACACACACACACACACACACACACTGACATTGTTGAGTATAATCTTTAGCAAATAAGATATTAATAATAAGGAAAACTGGGTGTGAGTTATAGGAGTACTTTCTGTAATATTCTTGAAACTTTTCTGCAAGTATAAAAGTATTATGACATCTGAAACTTTATTAAAAAGTAAATTTAAAAATAAAACAGTGCACACACACACAAAATCAGCTTGAAGAAAATCCTGCTTGAATTTGGATTTTGAGTTCAATGAATCTGTAGTTCAATTTGAGAATTACTATCTTTACAGTATTAAATCTGCCAGTCATGGTATATCTCTGATCTCTTCATTCAGGTAGATCTTGTGAAAGTTTTCTCAGCAAAGTTTTATAATTTCTATTTTACATAGAGATGTTGGACATCTTGTATTAAATATGTAGCTAAGAATTTTGTTTCTCAGGTGTTGTCCTGAATGGAATGTTTTTTAATTTTTTAAATGTTTGTTTGTTTTTGAAGGAGAGAGAGACAGAGCATGAGCAGGGGAGGGGCAGAGAGAGAGGGTGACACAGAATCTGGACATGGCTCCGGGCTCTGAGCTGTCAGCACAAAGCCCAACGCGGGGTTCGAACTCATGAATCGTGAGATCATGACCTGATTTGCAGTAGGATGCTTAACTGACTGAGCCACACAGGTGCCCTGTGAATGAAATGATTTTAAGTCCCAATTTTCCTTTTTTTGTGGTTAACATGTAAAACTATAACTAGATTTATATATTGATTTTTTTCTCAACTGTGCTAAATTCACTTGTTAGTTCAGTTATTTTGTAGAGTTATCAGATTTTTCTCCTATGTAAGCAAGCATAACTGTAAATAAAGTCAATTTTATTTCTTCCTTTATCTTCATGTCTTTTAGTTCTTTTTATGACCTTCTTGCACTGGGTAATTGCTCTGGTACAATATTTACTAGATGCAGTGAGAATTTTCATCCTCGCTACATTCCTGATCTTAGAAGAACATAATTACCAATCTTTTATCATCAAGTGTATGGTTAGTTGGAGTATTTTTTAGAATATATATTTTTTATAAATTGTTGGATTCAATATGTTAGTATTTTATTGAGGGTTTTTATGTCTGTTTGTGAAAGATATTATGTATTTTTTTATTACACTTTGTAGTATATTCATTTTAGTTACACTGGCCTCATAAATTTTCTCTCCCTTTGTTTACTGAAATATTTATAGTTTCAAAAACTCTCCATTCTTTTTATAACTTTTTCCCCATTCATTTTATTTTGCTGGGTTCCCCCCCACACTGTGTACAGGAACAATATTCATTTTACTGAATTACCACAAAGTTTAAATGGGTTGTTATTTGTAAAAGATCTTGAAACCATTCACTGAACATACTAAGCACTATATAACCATGTCTTAAATAACTTTAAATTACAAAGAAAAGTTCATGCATGTGTTGTGGTCTGAATGCTTGTGATCTTGCCCACCCCAATTCTGATTTTGTTTATAAAAGAATCATAGAGTCTCCTGGTAGTATTTTCCAAAAGATGATAGGTTCTAAAAAGGGATCTACCAAGGGAAAAGTTTTCTCTCTCTGAAATTTTAACTGATTTNATTTTTTTATTTTTTGGTTTTTTTTTTTTTTTTTTTTTTTTTTTTTAGCAGGACCACCATGTCCCTGCAACTTATCCTGAAGCAGAAGTCCTATTGACCTTCATTCTAACCTCTTTTTTTTTTGTTTGTTTTCACATTTCTATTTTGTCCGTTTTCTGCACTGACTTTAAATTAATTACTTCAGAACTATTCCACTGTTCTGAATCATCTCTTCTATGGTATATAATCTAATATTTAATTCATTCAATATTTTTATTTCAATTAGTAAAGTTGATTTTTTTGTTTTTTCCATTAACTGTGGCCTGTTTTCAGGTTAAACACAATGAAATGTGTTTCTCATATTAGGCAATTCTCTTTTTTAAAGTACTGACACTAATGCCACTTCCAAAATTTTTCTCCTCTTGTTCACTATATAGAGCCCTCAGATGATATATATATATATATACCTTAAATTTTTAAATATTTATTTTTGGCAGAGAGAGGGAGACAGAGCATGAGTGGGTGAAGGGCAGAGAGAGAGGGAGACAGAATCCAAAGCAGGCTCCAAGCTCTAAGCTGTCAGCACAGAGCCCGATGCAGGGGTCAAGCTTGTGAACCCCCAGATCACGGAATAAGCTGAAGTCAGACACTTAACCGATGGAACCAGCCAGGTGCCCCTATATATATTTAAAAAAAAATTATCCAGAGTTTATAGCTGTCATCTAGGTGTGGGCTAGCTCTGTTAGGTGATATTCAAGAACAACAAAAACAGCACTATATTTATATGAAATACCTTAGAAATTAGTTGTTAATAATATTTTATCTCATGAAATATATTTCTAGGACTTGGTATCCTAGAGTGTTCTTGAAAGATTAAATTATTCTACTCACTATATACTGATTTTCATTTAAATCTTATTATTGAGTACATTAACTGTATCATTTTAGATCTCAGGCACCCCATTAGCAAAATTAGTTGATACTCTGGTAGTATTTCAAGGTAGCCCAGGGTTTATGAATGTCATTGCTTTCTGAGACAGGTTTTGGCTAAATTTCTAGATAAGCAGAGAACTGTAAATAAGTGTGTCACTCTGGATAAAAATTATTAATATATCTGTGCTAAATAATGAAAATAAATGTGTGTAGAGAAAATCCAGCATACATTTAAAGTTCATATATAGTTTGCTTAAGAATGAAATGACTTTTTAATAAAGGATTTATTTTAAAGAAAATTAGAATATATGGAAATACAGATTCCCAGAAATCAAATCATTTACTTTATTAGGAGGACTGTTTCTATAGCTAGGATATAAAAACACAAGATCACAATATTTCTCAGATTATCTATGGATAATTTCAAAAGCAAAAAGAAAAACAAGGAAAGAAATATGTTGGGACAAATTTTTAATTAAATTTGCATTTGGTTATAAAGAATATAAATAAATTGACCTATGAAAGGACTCATATAACTCAGGAAGATTAATTAAAAATGAGAAAATTCTGAGATGCATAATGAGATATAAATTTTTAATAAAAAGACAGTACCTACCAAAAAGTTGTATAAAATATAATATTTCTGACTGTGGTGTTAGCTCCTGGAGAAGAAAGGAAGTAATTTGATCATATCTTTAATGTCTGATAGTTTTTGTAAATAAAAAAAATACAGTGTTTGATTCTGAAACATTTCAAATTTATATGTTTTTTTGTAATAATTGTATATTTTGCATATTATATTTTTATAATTTATCCAAACAACTATATATCAGAATGATCATTTGTGCATCCAAAGACTTCTTAAATAAAAATAATATTTTTTGTTTTTCTACATTCACACATATGCATCAGCATTGTTCTATAGGAAACATATTTAAAATATTTAAATGAGAAAATTATGCTACATAAATGGAGAATAAATGGAGATTATTTTTGTGATCACTGTATGAAAACTATTTATAGCACTGAAAAACCCCAGAATTTTCTTCATCATTGTAAGAAAACAAAATGAGCCAAATAAAATATTCAAAATGTAACAACAACAACAACAACAACAAACTTCCAAGCTACACAAGCAGATTCATCCTCTTATACACTATGGATTGACACAGCCCTTTCTAGCTGGTGGCTTATAAACAACAAAAACCTCGTTTTCTCCCAATTCTGGAGTCTGGCAACCCCAAGGTCAAGGTGCCAGTATGGTGAAGGGCCTCTTCCTAGTTCATAATGAAAGTCTTTTTCACTGTATGCTCACAGGGTAGAAGAGGCTAGGCATCTCTCTGGACCCTCTTTTGTAAGGCACTAATCCCATTCATGAAGACTCCACCCTCATGGTTTAAACACCTCCCTAAATCTCTACCTACTAAATCACAACATTCGGCATTAGTACTTACCAATCTGAACTGGGGTGGGGAAGAACAAAAACATTCAGACCACAAAACTTAATGGATGAACTTTTCTTTGTAATTTAAAGCTTATTTAAGACACACTTATATAGTGCTTAGTATGCTCAAGGAATAGTTTCAAGATCCTTTATAAATAATAGCCCATTTAAATTTTGTGGCAACTCAGCATAATGAGTATTATTCCTACCCTGATTTTGGAGATCAGGAAATTGGGGCTCAAAAAATGTTGGTTTCTGAGATCTCCTAGCTACTAACTGGGAGAACTAAAATTAACCCAAGTGGTTTATCTCTACATCAGTTTTTTTTTAAATTTAATGTTTATTTATTTTTGACAGAGAGAGAGAGAGAGAGAGACAGGTGAGCATGGGAGGGGCAGAGATATATGGAGACACAGTCTCTGAAGCAGGCTCCAGGCTCTGTGCTGTCAGCACAAAGCACAATGTGGGGTTAGAACCCACAAACTGTGAGATCATGACCCGAGCTGAAGTTGGAACCTTAACAACTGAGCCACCCAAGTACCCTCCAGGTCAATTTTTAGCCACAGTGCCATCTTTCTTTGTCTGTGAATCATGACTGTGAATTATCAGTCTATAGAAATGCTATCAACTTTTGTGCTAGTTGTATTCATTGTCACTAGTATTAAAGGAAAAAAAAACCCCAGCTGAACAGTATTTAAGTGGTATTAAACAGATGGTAAAAGTGGTAAAAACAAATTTTACTTAGGAAAAAAATGCAATAGGAGAAAGACCTCAGGATAGAACAGGGCTCAAGTCCAAATACAGCATGGGCAAGTGGGAATTTATAGCCTATGAGTAAGGTAAGGTTAAGGAGATGGATATTTACTAAGAGATAAGTGACATTATGGTTAAACTGCCCCAACAATTTTTGCTGAAGGCAGACCAGAGCGATGGGAATCCAATTAGATATCTAAAGTAATCAAATAGAGGAGGATTAGGGCTTCTGGCTAAACTTGGTTGGCAGGATGCTTGCTAAAATTGGACAATGCAGAGACAAACATAGAAGTCCCAAATTCAAGGCCACATTGAAAAACAGATCAAAAGAGTCTAAGTTAGTTTGGTCAAAGAGAGAAGCTTTGCCACTCTACAGCAGAACAAAGCAAAAGAAGAAAATATGTTTAAAAAGTGATGATGGTCAAAGTTTATTACTGATTCAGGTATGGGGTGTTGAGAATTTGAGATACCAGATATGAATGCTGGGAGGCATGGAGAAAATAATACTGACATACTTTAAAATGGGAAACATAGACTTGATTGGTCTGGGAAAACCAAACAAATCTATAGTAGAAGTGGTTTTAAGAAATGAAGTTTCCGAATAAATATATCAGTCAATATCTTAATATAGGATAGGAACTTGAGAAAATTAGATTCACAGGATATTTTTTAGTGAAGGATATTTTTTCCTTTTCTTTTTTCTCTATTTTGATAAAAATAAGGTATAATATTTAAAATTTTATGTTACCAAAAGTAGTGGTGCATTAATGAGTTTAAAGAAGTTTATCCAGGGGAACCTGGATGGCTCAGTCAGTTAAGCACTTGACTCTTGTTTTTGCCGTTTGTGGGATGAGCTCTGGGTCAGGCTCTGCTCTGACAGCATGGAGCCTGCTTGGGATTCTTTCTCTCTGTCTCTCTGCCCCTCCCCCTGCTATGTTCTTCCTCTCTAAATAAAAATAAATAAATAAATAAATAAATAAATAAATAAACAAACATTAAAAAAAGAGGTACTCAGAACATGAAGACAAAAATCAGTAAATATAATACTTAAGCAACATTGTTAATAAAATTTTCCTTATTGATATATGCAAAACTTGGAACCCAAAAAGCACAGTAAACATTCTTTTCAAGCATATAAAACACAAAATTCAGCTTAAACTGAATCAATAACTAGAAGAAAATAAAAGATTAAAATCATGCCAAATATATTCTCTGTTCACTCTGCAATTATGCTAAAAGTAACTCAAAAATAACTAGAAAATGTATTTAACATTGGATTTGAATATGTAGATTTATAGCCTATGGTCAAAGAAGAAATCATAGTAAAAATAATTTTATTGTAATAATTATAAAATTATAGCATATTAAAACTAAGACAGAGATAGTGATAGAGAGTAGCCTTACATGTATACTATAAGAGGAAAGTGGATGATTATTATGAGTTTATCATCTATATAAAGAAAAAGAATAATAGGATTTCCAGTTCAGATGTAGAAATGTTGTAAGAGATCATTATGTTAAAAAGCCAAATGAGCCAGTTAATCTATAAAACCATAAAACACTACAAACGCGTCAGAGAACAGAGGACTCTAAGAAAGGTAAATAAAATGAATTCCCAAAAAGGCCTCAGCTTAATAACTCTGCAGTTATTGACATACTAGTGTTGTTTATACTAGGGTTGAAAAAATATGTAAATTAATGGTGTATTAACAAACCCTGTAGTGCTAGAACAAAGATGCCAGTATTAACTCATCTTTATTTTAATATACGTATATGCTGACACACACACATATGCTTGCACACATGCGTAAATAACTATACATAGGTCACTCTGTGTGTATATCTATCTATCTATCATCTGTCTACCTATCTATGTATCTATGTATCTATCTATGCATCTATCTATCTATGTATCTATGTATCTATCTATCTATCTACCTATCTATGTATCTATGTATCTATCTATTCATGTATCTATCTATCTATCTATCTATCTATCTATCTATCTATCTATCTATCATCTATCTATCTATCATCTCCTGGTTCTGTCTACTGAGAGTACCTATAAGCAGTAGCTATCAGCACAACCCAGATCTTGGTTTCTAAATCCCATTTTCCAATTAAAAAAAATACAGAGGTCCTTGAGAAAATAGCTGATTCCAGGTGAGGACAAGAAAAATAAAATATGACACTACAACACTATCTAGTGCCAGAAGGAGAGAGAATACTCTTGTCAATAACAGAAACACATCAAAAGGACAGAGAAGTCACACTAAAAGAACTCCAAACCTGGAGAAATTTTAGACAAAATTAATATTGACAATATTTTCTGACAACCCAAAGACAAAATAGATATTGATGATTATATAGTGGTATAAATGATTAACCAAATGAATGAGAAGAGAAAAGTCTTCTGGAAGAACTTAAAATAATATATTGAACTGATATATATTTAGTTTAATCCTGCACTATGACCATGGGCTGAACTTAGTGAGTACATACAAATAGAGTGCAGAGGAGAAAAAATAATACCAGTTACACTGGAAAAGCCTGTCAAACACCTATACCTCATGCTTCAGTTTCCCCATTTGTGATCTGAGGATAATGATAATATTTACCTCCATAGATAGCTATATGTATTTTTAATGAAGGCAAAAATGTTATAAGAAGGGATATGGGAAAGTCTGCTTAGAATAGATCTTAATTCCCACTACAAGAAAAACTAGGTATGGTGACAGATGCTCATTAGACTTATTGTAGTGGCCATTTTGCAATATATAAAAATATCAAACCATTATGGTGAAATTAATATAATGTGATAAGCCAGTTACACTTCAGTTAAAAAAGAGAAAAAAAATAGAAAAATACAGGAAAAGCAGATGGAGCCATGGAAATTGAAGAAGCAGAGGCTGGTAAGCTGACACATCAATTGCAGTGGGGAAGGCTAAGCAACCAATAAATTAAAATAATTTTAAAAGATCAATAAAAGATCTTCCCCCACTGCACAAAAGAAAAAAAAATACTAAGTAACTCAGCATAGCTTGGCAAATACCATCAAAAGCAGCAATCAAGGGTAAGTTCAGCAGTGGTCAGTGGTCAGGTGGTCAGTAGTGAACCCCTGACATGATACAAAGGGGAGCAACAGCTCACCTCTATGACATTTTCTCCAAAACTTATCACCACAGTCTGATTGGAGAAATCATCAGTTACCATAAGCTGAGGGCTACTATATAAAATATCTAGGGGCACTTGGGTGGCTCAGTCCAGTAAATGTCTGGCTTTGGCTCAGGTCATGATTTCACAATTCTTGAGTTCAACCCCAGGTTCATGAGCCCCACAACAAGAGCCTGCTTCAGATCCTCTGTATCCCTCTCCCTTTCCCCCTCCTCCACTCTGCCCTCCCTCCCTCTTTCTCAAAATTAACATTAAAAGAATCTAACCAATATTCTTTAAAAATATCAAGATCGTGATTAGGAAAAACTGAAACACACAGACTGGAACATACTAAGGAAAAATGACAAATGCAATGTGAAATCTTGAAGCCAAGCCTAGAAAAGGATGGCTATCATTTTCTTAGATTTACAAAATGTTCAATTTCATTTAAATTAAAATCTTTTTTCATCATTGAAAAGACAAAGGAATAGGATGGGGAATTTATATATATACACACACACATCCATTTATACCCAACAGCATGGGCAGGGCATAGAAAATAATGCTATAATTCAACTGATAAAATTAAACCAATAGAAAAGTAGGCAAGGGTCTCAATAAAAGTATTTCACTGGAGAAAGTATCCAAATGACAAATGGACATATGAAAAGGTGCTGAAATACTTAGTCAACAAGGGAAAACAAATTCAAACTACAATGGCATACATACATTCAAACTACAATTACACACTCTCTTGGATGGCCATAAAAAAACATGACATTTTCTGATGGCTCACAGGTGAATTTATTGAAAGATGCATACACTGCATGAGTTTACAGTTACTTTGGAAAATTCTGTTAGTTTCTACTACTGGTGACTATTTATCCGCCTTATGATCTAGCATTCAAACTTTACCCAAAAATACCTAAAAGAATGTCATGACTGCATTATTATCAATAAACAGAAGATGAAAATAACTCAAATATCAATCAATAAACATATTTAAACATGTTTTGATAGATTTATACATTGAATTACTATCATGCAATTAAAATAAATTATTACTACACAGAAAGATGTTGACAGATCTCAGCATAACAGTGTGGAAAAAAAGGTAGTCAGAAAAAGAATCTTTACTGAATAGTTAATTTATATAAAGTTGCAAAAAATAAATGTAATCCATGGCATTAGACATCCTGTAAATGTTTGTTTTCCCAGGTAATGACTGGAATGGGACTCAGCACGGGGCATGGGAACACTCCTGTGTTGAAAATAGTATTCATTTTCTCCATTTGGGTGGTGAAGACCCAGGTGTACTCATTTTGTGTAAAGTAATTGTGATTTCTATTATTTTATTACTTATTTATTTTTATTTTTAAATTTTAGTTATTTATTTTGGGAGAGAGCATGCACATACATGAGTGGGGGAAAGAGAGAGAGAGAGAGAGAGAATCCCAAGCAGGCTCCCCACTGTTAGCACAGAGCCCAATGTAGGGCACAATCTTACCAACAGGGAGATCATGACCTGAGCCTAAATCAAAAGTCAAGTGCTTAACCTACTGAGCCACCGAGGTGCCCTCTTTCATTTTTGATTTTTGAGAAAAATACACTTTACTCAGTCCTACCTGGCTGTAAACATGTCAGTGCCACTCCAACTCCCAGGCCATGCAGTCGGTGGCTAAGAAATGACTGGGTAGATGGGGAGGCTCAGTGGGGATGGGTGCCAAGCAGGTCGGGGGCAGGCACATGAGGCAGGCTCTGTGTTTCTGGAAGGAACCCTCAGGGACAGGGGTGGTCAGGGTAGGAGAGTAGGCCCAACATGCCAGGAGGCTCAGACTGGGGGCCCTAACGGACCTGGTGTCTCAGGAAGCCTCTTCCTGAAGGCTACCTGATAGGGCCTCAAGCCCCTCTGCCCCCTAAGAGAGGTGAGTTTAAAATAAACTATGTGTGTTCATTTTAAGTAATTAGAGTACACAAAGGAAAGATAACGATGTGTAAAGTCACAACAGAACCAGAAAAAAATATTTGGAAATAATTAAATAAATAAATAAATAAATAACAGTTAAAGGGACAAGAATGAATGCTATCAGAATAGTAATGAGTTCAGGAAAAACTTTCTTATTCATACATTCATTTTTCAATTATGTTCTTCAAAGTCTCTCTCTCTCTCTCTCTCTCTTTTTTAATAGTTTATTGTCAAGTTGGTTTCCATACAACACCCAGTGCCCATCCCCACAAGTGCCCTCCTCCATGCCTGGAACAAGAAAGTGAATAAAACATAAAAGCACTATGCATTTTATATTGACTTTGGAACACATATAAAACAATAATATTAGAATATTTGAATGAGTTTAAAAATGTTTAACTTCTGGGGTGCCTGGGTGGCTCAGTCGGTTGAGTGTCCGACTTTGGCTCAGGTCATGATCTCATGGTTCATGGGTTCGAGCCCCACGTCAGGCTCTGTGTTGACATTCAGCTCAGAGCCTGGAGGCTTCTTTGGATTCTGTATCTTCCTCTCTCTATGACCTTCCCCTGCTCACGCTGTCTGTCTGTCTGTCTGTCTGTCTCTCTCTCTCAGAAATAAATAAAACACATTAAAAACATTTTAAAAAAAGTTTAATTTCTAAAATGGTGCATATATTTTCTTCTTCTTATAATGGAAAGCCATTCTATTGCCTCTTTTCATTCCCCAGTTGCTAAAATAAAATAACTTTGTGGAGCTCCATTTAAAAATGTTTGAACTATCAAGTAAAATACAGGTTCTAAGACATAAGTAATCTTGAGCCTCTGCCTGCAGTTGGCTGGCTTTTAAAAAACATTATGATAAAATTAAATCTTTGTATTTTAATATTTCCCAAAGAGTAAAATTGGATGAATTTAAGGCATGCATATTTGGGGATTGAATTACAATCATGAGCAAAAATATGTGCTCTGGCAGATCTTATTTTATAATAAAAACATGTTTTCCACTATGGTCTCTAGAATATGCTCATGAAATAGTGTGGAAATTAGTGAAAATTAATGTGTTACAGTCTAGTTAGCTTCTTAAACCTGAGACAGATCTGAGTTTTCCTTATAAATTATTTGCAATATATTTTGAAAAGCGTGGTAAAAACTGAACAAGAAACATAACTGTCACAGGTGTCTTGTCAAAGAAAACAAGGCATGTCATTTCTCATGCCAAACAATTTAAGTTCATTCGCAGAGAAGATAAAAGAATTTGAGTAAGAGGAGTCAGCTCTTGAATGAGTATGCCAAAAGTCTATATTCTAGTTTCCTTGGTATGATATAGGTCTCTTCAAATGACACATCTGTTTTGTCATTCATTCATCAAACAATTATGGGGTTTTGCAGTGCTAGATTCCATTCTGGGTGCTCACACAAATAAACAAAATGGACCAAGAATCTGGGCTCTCCTGAAGTTTACATTTGAATGGAAAAAAACTGACCAAAAATGTAGCATAATTATCAAGAAATGTATTATATTAGAAGATAATAATTCATAAGAAAAAATATATAGCAAAGCAGCAAAGGAAGGCCTGGATTGGGTAGCTGAAAGGCAATAATATTTGGGGAAAGGAAAATCATAAAGTGTGTTGTGTAGTTCCTAAAACAGCAACCATTATAAGGTGCTGGGGTTTTTTTTGTTTTTGTTTTGTTTTTGTTTTTGTTTTCATAACCAGGATGAGGATTCAGGAACCAAGGTTCTGACTAAGGCTAAAAACAGAAGTTGAACAAGTGTGAGAATAAGACAGAAGGGCAGGCTGACTGCAGTGTTGTAGCAGGTAGATGTGGGTAGAATCCAAATTACGTTGGACCATTCAAGGTTTGGGTTTTATTCTATGTAATACCAGAAACCGTGGAAAGGTTTTGAGTACCTAAATGAAATAATAATATTTGAATATAAAGAAGGTCTTTAAAAAAACCATTTATTTATTTATTTTAGAGGGAGCAGGGGATAGGCAGAGAAAGAGAAGGAGAGAGAGAATCACAAGCAGGCTCTGTGCTATCAGCACAGAGACCAATTGGGGTTAGATCTCATGAACCATGAAGCTTAACCACCCAGGTGCCCCAAGAAGGTCTTTTTAAATGTAGAATTAGGCTAAAATAGAACAATGAGAGGATTAAGGGGGCTGATGGAAACTGATATCGGTGGCCTGGGCTATGATGCTGTTGGAGGGGGATTTGGGAAAAGAAAAGAGACAAGCAAACAAACAAACAAACAAACAAACAAACAAAACCAGAAAGTCCTGAGAATGGGATGCTGTGGATGAGGGAAAGCATGTGAAAATAACACTTGGCTCCAGGCTTCTAGTTTGAAGAGTCAGGCAGGTAAACATACCCATTATTGAGATCAGACAGAGTGTGGGAGTGTGGGGGTAATAAATAGAGATAAAGACACTGTGATTTGGTGTGGAAAATCAAGGTTAATATTTAAGATATATTTAGTTATAGATGAATGTGAGACTTTGAAATGGACAAGATGGATTAGAGACCTCATAGAGTTACAAATTTGCCTATAAGGTAGGTAAGTGCATTTTTACTTTTTAATCTATGAGTGAACATGGAGTCAAAACTGATGCTAAAAAATTCCTTCACCCAGCATTCAAGTAGAGGAGCTGAGTCTACAAAATAACCCAAAAGCTTTATTGAGATGAAGATGAACACCAAGAGAGGAAAGTAAAGGAGAAAGAGGAGGAAGAGGAAGAAGGAGAAAAAAAGAAAACTGAAATAATAGTGTAAAGGTCAGTTAAAGGAAGAACATTTATGAAAAGGAAGGGGTGGTCTTTTGGGTTTAATACTGAGAGACTGAATAGGATCTTTGGAAATCTACATATATCATTGCTGTTTCATGGTACCTGATGCAGATCATTGATAATATTAAAAAAAATATTTTCACTGGACTGGTTTGGAGCCAGAAGCCAAACTGAGGTAGACTGAATTATGGCTGGGTAGTGAAGAAGTGGCATCATTTCATTAGACACTTTTTATTTATTTTTAATTTTTCATTTTTTTAAATGTTTTATTTATTTCTGAGAGAGAAAGAGAGAGACAGTGTGAAGAGAGGAGGGTCAAAGAGAGAGGGAAATACAGAATCTGAAACAGGCGCCAGACTCTGAGCTGGCTGTCAGCACAGAGCCCGACACGGGGCTCGATCCCACGAACTGTGAGATCATGACCTGAGCCAAAGTCGGCCGCCCAACCAACTGAGCCACCCAGGCACCCCTCATTAGATACTTTTTAAAGAGGCAAGGTGATATATAATAGAGAAATGCAATGACAATTAGAGAAAAATATGGGACAAAGGAACTATAACATCTGAACTCTTACTATAATTCTTTGCTACCTAAGAAATTTTATTCATTGTATGTTTGACAGAGAAGAATGTATAATTGTTAAGTAAAAGGACTTGAGTTAGACAACTGGCACAAATGTCAAATCTTTTACTGACTAGCTATGTGATGTTGAATATGACACTGAAAACTCAGGCTCTTTATCACATACATGTCATATCTACCTCCTAGTTTGTTGTGAAAATTAAATGAAATATTGTATGTGGAGCATTTAACACAGTCCCTGATACAAGGTAAATGCTCAATAAATTTCTCTTATTCCTTTTACTCATATATGATGATGATGATGATGATGATGATGATGATGATGATGATTTTCCCTCCAGTTTAACAAGGCAACTAGTCCACATAAAACCCAGGATAAATTTAGAAGAGCCTATCTGTGGTCAAAAGTCACTTTTTATGATATTTTCAGAGAATATGAAATCATTTTCTATGTATTTTGCCTACAGAATCTTTTCCTCATTTTTAATCCTGCTGTACAGAATTTGGGACATTTGTTTTGAACATTGGATGGTTCAATCTTGAAATAAGGGTGAAGTAATTCTACAGACTACCACTAGAGGACAGAAGAGAGTCAGGCAACATCTGAGAGGAACTATTGAGGGACCAATGTCCTTGATGCCAGGACAGGCTTCTCTACTGTGGAAAACTCAGATACCAGAGCCAGAGAATTGTTTTGATTAAGCTCATTATTTTAAAGTTAAATAATGTAGAAGAAATCTATCCCAGAGACATAGTTTGTTTGCATTACAAAGGCATTAAGGGGTCAGTTTTTATTTTACCACTCTGCTCTTCTACTTCTATTATAGCTTTCATGTAATTCTGCATTATATTATTTTTATTTCATGCTTGTCACCAAACACCATTGTATGTAAAATTTTTGAAGGCTGGGGTCATGTCTCACTTGGACAGTTCTTTAGCTTAGCATACTCTCCAGGGACTTACTTTCAAAATTCATTATCATCAACCTAGACAGAGGCAATAGCAAGATTCTCCTAGATTAATGATTAGGGAAGCAGAGATACAGATAAGGGGCATTCACATTACTCTCTACATTTGATGGGCTCAGGTGTGTTTTAAGCACAAAATCAGTGCCAGAAAATTCAGCGAATGTGCCTTAAAGTATATTCTCTTGATGAAGAAGAATAAAGGAAATATTTATTCAATCTGTAATGTGTATCAGTGTTATGTGCTTTGACAGGCATTATTTAGTTTATTAATCTCAACAGTTTGGTTAGATAGAGTTCTCACTTCATTTTACAAATGAGGAAATCGAGGCACAAAATGCAACTTGCTAATGTCACAAAGCTCGTGTATTTTGAGCTGTTAAAGAAAAACTACACCAGAAAAAAATGAGAAAACAAAAACTGATTTTGTCCTGATATTATGGCCAGCAGTAGGGGAGAAAGCACAGATCAAGTCCCATCTCACAAAGGTGATGCGAGAGCATATGGATCATGAAATTAAGAAAATAAATTTTTAAATGTCACAGGTGTTTTTTATTAAGCTAGACAATATGAAGCTTCATTTTTGTAATACAGTTACATTTTTATATTTAATTTTGTAATATAGATAAACACAAAATTACCAGTATGAAAAATAAGCAAATAATAAAAGAGGCAAGAAAACATATGCATAATCTTCAGAATATCACCTCTAAACATATGCACACAACTTTATAAACCGTATATCCCACTTTTGGAAATTCAGGGAAGTCACATATTCATATAAGGAAAATGGTTTCAGAATGTGTATCTTGTAAATATAACTCACTATTGATATTTTCATATAGGACATTGAGTCACACATTAGACACTTTTTCTCCCTTTAAACCTCTCCCCCACATAATTATGGGGGCATAATGGTTATCAAAGAACTCTGTGCTAGCCCATTTTTCAATACGTATTTGATTAATACTTATTTTAGTCAGTCCACGGCAAAGATCTTCTAGAACAATAAAGGACAGTTTATAGTTTTTAGAGGTCAGATATGTACTCTCACAAAGAAGATGTACTGCTCTAAAGTCTGAGGTGTTACGTGTGTTAAGGTAGATATTGTGACAAGCTATTCATGTTTGAAAGTAAATACTAAAGTTATTTCCAGCAGGATCTAGACTACTTCTCAAAATAAAACTTTAAATTTAATCTCAGAACTTAGTTAGGACATAGTAGAAAAAGCAGACATCTGTATGAGACATGGAAATGCGTGTGTTGGAAATAGGAATAGGACAGTTACTCTTTAAACTTCATGGAAACTATATAACAGTTGTAACTATTAACTTATTTCCAGAATGATGGATTTATTGTATTCAGAAAGATTTTCACAATCAGGAAGGAAGGAAGGAAGGAAGGAAGGAAGGAAGGAAAGAGAAAAAAGAGAAAGAGAAAGGAAGGAAGGAAGAAAAAGAGAAAAAAGAAAAAAGAAAGAGAA
Source organism: Crocuta crocuta (assembly GCF_008692635.1). Classification (NCBI taxonomy): domain Eukaryota; kingdom Metazoa; phylum Chordata; class Mammalia; order Carnivora; family Hyaenidae; genus Crocuta; species Crocuta crocuta. The sequence continues at coordinate 5,083,341 of NW_027531875.1, read as the reverse complement.
AGGAAGGAAGGAAGATATTTTTACTTATATGAAGAGACCTCTGTTTGTACTGCAGTTTTCATTCTGTACTGTTTCTCCATCACTGTGTATTATTACCTCTCTATATTCATATTTAAGCATCGATTTAATAGCTCTGTACCATAGAGTATCCTCAAGTGTTCTGAAGAATATCTGTTTCTAAATTTCCACCTTCTAAATAATGTTGAAATGTGTATCTTGGTGCATGGAGATGTTGGCTATTGGTATTTATTTCAAAAAGGAAGAGGTATGGTTTGTAAAGTTGTGTGCATATGTATGGAGGTGATATTTTGATGATTATTCATATGTTTTCTTGTCTCTTTTATTCTTTGCTTATTTTTCATACTGGTAATTTTGTGATTCTCTTATCAATCAACTATATTACAAAAATGAAGCTTCATACTGTCTAGCTTACTAAAAAACAATTGTGACATTTAAAAAGTTATTATCTTAATTTCATGATCCATATACTCTCACATCGCCCTTGTGAGGTGGGATTTGATCTGTGCTTTAGATCTGTGATATCGATGGGTAATGGACAGATGGCCCTTGGAATAAAGTGTTAACTCTCTTACAAGATACTTATGGTTTTAATAGTCTGGATTCAACCTACCTTTATACTTTTGCTTCAGAATTCATGAAGCTCAGGGACAAAATTAATTATTAATTGCATTTCCTTACCTATTTTGCCTAAAATCTATTTCTGTTCTTATTTAATAATTTTACTAATAAGAATTACTAATTAATTACATTTAATAAACTATATAATTATAAATAATTGTATGTCTTACATACTGAAATAATAAGGAAAGTGAAACTAAGGAATTAGAAGAGGTTACCAATCTAATAAAAGATATGTAATATATACAAGAATATTATTTGAGTAAATAAACACTAAGATATGTACAGCCAATACATACATAAAATTCTTCATGTTTTATCTATTATTTCTGCAAAGAACCTGTGCTGATAGGTTATTTCCATTTTTATTTTGTTATGTTTACTTGGAGAAAGCATCTGCAAACTTTAATACTCTAAGCCTCTCCAAATCATGTTTTTCGGATGTAGTATCAGAAATAATTTTGATCAGAATAGCAAAGCTAATACTAAGTTGCTAAATTCCCTTATTACCTATCACTGCAGTATGACTCTAATACTCCTGCAGAGATATTTCTTTCCAGGACTTAGAAGGGAGATAATGAATTGTGGTACCTCTGCTTATTATGGAGTTTCTATTCCTGAGTGCTCAACTCCATCTTTAGTCTGTCTGGGATACAATCAGGCTTGATTACCAAACAATGGATACTCATTAAATGTTCTTAGTTTCCAGGCAACCACATCTGTCAATCAGTGAAGCCTGAACAGAAGTTCTTCCAAATAATCTTTCAATTTTTTTTCTTTTAAATATACCCTCTTCTCTTCACAGCCATTATTTTTTCAACAATTCTTTAGCACTAAATTGTTTTAACTATCATGTAAGTGATGTTCTTCCCTTCAATCTTTTCCTTCTCATTCCCCTCTTAAAATTAAACATCCTTTTGGTCATTGGATTTAGTATTCTACATATATATGTATATATAAAGTATCCCTTATTCACAAATTCTACTTATTTGTTAGCTATCACTAACTATAATCTTGATATCTTAAAGTACGAACATTTTTATTGCATTCAAAATGCCTAAAGTACCTGTAGTATAAGATGTACTCAATAATGATTGTTGCATTAGATGAATGCAGATGGGGATGGATAAATAAACTGAAATGCAAGCTCTCTTATAGAGAATTTATGTTTCTTAATAATCTGAGTGACATTGCAGGCAATTCTTCAGGCATTTTTCATGTTGCTATATGGGGTTTCTGAACAAAAGGCACTGACCATCTTTCAAGAAGGTTTACAAGAAGGTAAACATTCTTCAAAGCTAGAAATAGTATCTCCCTTTAGGTCAAGGAGAAGAATTTTATCCTCTCCAAAGTCATTTTGGGGTAAGAAAGTCAAAGATAAGTTGTTTACATTCAAGAGTAGAGGCAAGATTCTCTTATTCTGGAGGGAAGAATGGGCAGTTTACCAGCAGTCCTAATATAAGATCAGAACCAGATTGCAATTTCAGAATTCCTCTTCTGTACCTGTACCTACATGTTCAGGTCACGTTTGGCCCTTGCCAAAACATCAGGAGAATGGATTGGGGCTTGAGGATCTGGAGTTAGGAGTTTATTCAGATTGCTGCTTTGGCCATAAGTAATGAATTGCACATGTGTCTAGTCCAGAGAGGTAAAACCTCAGATTTTGTTTTGCAAGAAAGGTAAAATCTCAGATCCTTCAGGGTCTGAATCAACAGACCCACTCTAGCATTCTAATCTAATTTGTACTATCATTTTAGTTTAATTACTTAAGCACTATACACACAACTCATGTAGAGTATTTCCCTTTAACACATACAAAAAATGTTTCTAAGACATTAGGTTCACAGTAAAATTAAGAGGATTATAGAGAGATTTCCTAATTATCTCTGGTCCCACATACGCATAGCTTAACCCATATTAGCCTCACTCAACAGAATGGTACATTGTTTACCAAGAATAAACCCACATTGACACATCATAAGCACTGAAAGCCTATAGTTTATTTCAGGATTCATTCTTGGTATCATACAATCCATTGGTTTGGACAAATGTGTAATATTATGCACCTATCATTATGGTGTCATACAGAGTAGTTTCATTGCCCTAAAAATCCTCTGTGTTCTGCCTGTTCACTACTCCACCTTCCTGGCAGCTTTTGATATCTTTACTGCATCCACAGTTTTGCCTTTTCCAGAATGATCCAGTTTACCTATATCATTGCAGGCATTTGTCATTTGTCATTGTTCCTACTTTTTATTTTAGCCATTCGGATAGAAGTATAGTGATATCTCACTTACTTTTAATTTTTAGTTACCTAATCAGTAATGAAATGGGCACATTTTTCTGTGCTTATTTGCCATCTCTACCTACATCAGTGAAATGTTTGTTCATATCTTCTGCCCATTTTTATTTGAAGTATTTGTTTTTTACTTTTGTTGATGTTGAGATTTTATGTGTTTTCAATAGTAGACAGTGGTTTCACATGTGATTTGCCAGAATATTCTCCTAGTCTTTGCATACCTGGAAAACTCTCACTCGATCACGGTATATAATTATTTGTGTATATTATTGGATCCAATTTGACAATATTATGTAGAGTAAATTTGCATGTAAAGTTATAAGAGATGTAGGTCTATTTTTCCTTTGGTGTGTATGTTCTTTCTTTGTTTCTAACATCATAATAATACTGGTCTCATAAAATGAGGTGGGAACAATTTCCTCCTCTTCTATTTTCTGTATGAGATTGCTTAACATCAGTATTAATTCTTTCTTAAATTTTTGGTGCAATTCTCCAATGAAACAGTTTAGGCTTGGAGATTCTTTTATCAAGATCTTTTTAATTAAAAATTTAATTCTTGCTATGGTCATAAGACTATTCAGGTTATCTATTTCACCTTATTGGGTTTTGGTAGTTTGTGGTTATTATGAGAATGGTCCATGTTTTCTAAGTTTTTGCATGCATGAGCGTAAAATGGTTCATAGTTATTATCTTATCACAGTGGTGACACTCCATAGGTAATATCACTTTTTATTTATTTTTTATTAACTCTATGCCATGTTTTCCTCAATGGGAACCAACACCCGCCACATCTTTGACATGAACTATCTTCAATAATATCCACATTCCTAACCCCCAAACACTTCAAAGATGCCATTAAAAGGTCACTTTCTATGCGACCTCCTTTTCAGATTTGTCAGATATTTTCCTCCTGTTTTTTTCTCTTCTGATGTATTTTACTGTCAAATTTCAACTCAACAGAGGAATATCATAAAAATCGATTGGTCAGGCAAAACTAAGTTTATTAGACTTATTGTAGTAAAGGAGAATGCCATTGACTGAGTGATACTAGTGTCTATAAAAGGATTAAAACAGTTTTCCCAATTTCATTGGTTTCAAGTTGTGCTTTCTTAGAACCTTTTGTCTTTTTCTTTTTCCCCACTCCTTGCCTTTTTCTGAATATCAGTCTGTCCTTAGTACCTTGAAAAATTTTAACTCTTGCAAAAACAGTTCTCAGAAGATTGTTCTGACAGTTACCTGAGTAGTACTGGATCCACAATTCCTAATAGTAAGCATGGACCTCCACAACAATTTCCATATGGCCCAGCCACAGGTTTTACAGCAATTAGAGATGAAGAGAAGTTCTACCTCAGCCAAAGCACAAGGACACTCTTCTCTCCTCTCCTCACCCGATAAAACTCCAGTATTGCTTGGCTCAGGGAGTTATTTGGTCTTTAGCTGCTCCCTGATGCATATCAGCTGAATAAAGTTTTTAATCTGAAGGGAAACAAAACATGCCACCCCGAAATATGCCATTTTGGCATATTGATTATTTTGAATTAAAATTACTTAAGAAACAGCTAGTGCAAGAAGGACACTGTGACCCTTCTTCATCATGTGAAAGCAGGTAATAAATCTTCCATGTGAATCTACCAATATTTTTTTCATTATGTTTTGTTTCTTTTTAAACAATGTATTTTCATTAAATATTATTAATCATTACTGATCTATTAATTGATTCTACATATATATTTTGAATGTATCAGTTATATTTTATATTCTAAGTTAAAACAAATATAAGGCCCTGTTTGTGAACTTTAGACATATGTAAAGAATGTTCACTTTGTTAAAGTTTTTTTCCAAGTTTTTCTTTAAATTCAGGTTAGTTAACATACAGGGTAGTGTTAGTTTCGGGAGTAGAACTCAGTGATTCATTACTTTTACATATAACACCCAGTGCCTTCCTTATCACAAGTGCCCTCCTTAATGCCCATCATTTAGCTCAAACTCCCACCCACCTCCCCTCCAGCAACCCTCAGTCTGTCCTCTATAGTAAAGAGTCTTTTATGGTTTGCTTTTTTCTCTGTTTTTTTTTTAATCTTGTTCTATTTTTCCTTCCCTTCCCCTGTGTTCATCTGTTTTGTTTCATTCATTAAATTCCACATGAATGAAATCATATGGTATTTGTCTGACTTACTTCACTTAGCATAATACACTCTAGTTCCATCCACGTCATTGCAAATAGCAAGATTCCTAGTTCATTTTCATAATTGCTTACTGAGTACCATTATTTGTCAGGCCATGTCAGGTCCTGAGACAGGCATTGTAGGTAAAATAGGGACCTACTATTAAGAATAAAATGATAGTAACATAAATAAGTAATTTCTATAAAATATAACTCTGGTTGAGAATTCTGTGCTACAAAAATCCCAAGTAGAGTTCCATCAACTGTTCTGGATGATTAGAAGTCAGATGGAGAAAATTCTGATTGCTTTACATCAATAAACATTTTTTTCTTTTTTTCTTAATTTTTTAAATGTTTTACTTATTTCTGAGAGAGAGAGAGACAGAGAGAGAGAGAGAGAGAGTGTGAGCAGGGGAGGGTCAGAGAGAGAGGGAGACACAGAATCCAAAGCAGCCTCCAGGCTCTGAGCTGTCAGCACAGAGCCCGATGTGGGGCTTGAACCCACCAACCGTGAGATCATGACCTGAGCCGAAGTCGGACGCTTAACCGACTGAGCCACCCAGGCGCCCCTAAACTGTTTTTTATTTTCTTAAATAGTGTATTGTCAGCCCTCAGTTTGTTCTCAGCTTTCAAGAGCATTTTTAGAATGTTCTCTGTAAATGGAAAGTCCCCAGAATAAGCTGGAGCAATATACTGTGTCCTTCCTCCCATGTTCTCCAGTAAGAAAATTCCCAGCTTATTTCAGGGAAAACATTGGGTGAGAAAGTGGAAGAAAGATAATAGTGATGGTGGAAAAAAACAATATATTCTTCATATATTATTCTTTCTATATTTTCTATCCTGTGGGTGCCTTAATCAGGTTAATCAGAGCTGTTCTTTTCCTGATTAATAGTCAAGCAAGACAGTCCATTAACCTCTTCATGAGATTCTTGTGCCATTACATCATACCAATCCCTGCTATTTTAAATGTCCCTTGGGGATCATCCTTGAAAAGTTTGAAATTTGTTATTAAAAGTTTCCAAAGTGGGTTCAAATAGTTCAGCAAAAAAATGTAGTCCTTAATCTATTTTTCTTCCAAATTTACCTGCATCAACTTTGCTTATTATAGCTCACCAGAGGTTCTGAAATGAGATCAGAGGGCAGTATAAATACATTCAATAAAAAAAAAAAATTCCAAGTTTGAATATAAATATTTCTATTATTAATTTTCCAAGAATAAATTAAACCACCAAAAGTAAACCCTTGCAAAGTTAAAATTCAAAGGAATTAAAGGAAAAAGTGCATTTTCTCTGATGTTAATTCCACTCAGTCTCTATTAGAGGAATTTTCATTGAAAACCCTGTGTAGAGGTGGGATTTTGGAACCAGTGTAGCTTGGTTCATTTTCACTCTGTTTAAGGGTAAGGTTATTTCACGACCTCAGGAATTGAATTAGTGAAAGGTTCTGTTTCTCTTGTGCCCCACTTTTAAGGGGTTCTATGAATTAATAAGCTAAATGAAGTTACGATATCAGCCTAATACAAAGTTTAGATATCAAGCCAAAATCTAGGGTCTACAATAGTTATACCAAATGAATTTATTTACTCATATTGAGTCTAACAGAAGAACATTTGCCAAAGACCATAAAAATAATTATTTTATATAAAGAAAAGACAAGATAGACTGTTAGCTTAGTTTCAGTCTACCATTAAAAATTAATCTAAGACAGCTATCCAGAGAGTAAGACCTTTGAACTTAAAATAAATTAGGGGACATCTCTTAGCATGAGATTAATTAGGGACACCTTGCTTTTACCAAGTTGGGAAGAGTCTTCATTTTTTTTATTATCTTCTCACAGAGAATGGAAACTGAGATATGCCTGTCTAGTTGCCAAACTGTGAAATTAAAACAAAAATGTGTGGCCTCAATCATATGAGAAGTCTTTTTTTTTTCCCCCTGATAATTCAAAGCCTCTTAATTTCTATTTCACCGTTGAGACCCATGTGTCCTATATAATTCACTGGGAAACTGTATGTGCATAAAGTGCCCTTCATTTTGTCATGAGCATATGTTTTTAATCCAGAGACAATGTGATTACTACACTGGACTCTAAAACTCCAAGGGAAAATTATCCCTTAGTTTCCCCATCGGATCTTATGAAGAAGCACCCTCAGAAGACTACAAACTCACCAGCTGTGGAGAACCAAAAGCATTGACATATGATCCTCAATATACCTCATTAATACCTCTAGTATTGAGTTGCAGGTGGTTTTTTTGTTTGTTTTGTTTTGTTCCTGCTAAAGCTTACAGCCAAGAGTTATACCTCTTGGGTACCATGGGCTTCTATAATTCCTTTTATTTCTATCAGTATGCCTGAGCTGAGAATTGAATAGTTAAGCCTAATTCTTCAATTAATCTTGCTCTTAAATTGGTCCCTAGTCCTATCTACTTGACAAAAAAAATTCAGTTCAAGCAAGAAAAAAATACATCTTAGCTTCTAATGTCCTAAAAATCCAGTATAAGTAGATGAGAAAATTCAATTGTCCATGGAAAACAGATGAAGCCTAGCCTTTCAGCTGGTCTTTCTTTGATTCTCAATGACATTTTGTTTTAAGAGTTTAATCACCAAGGGAAAAATGACAGGTATAACAAATATAACACACATGAAGGGAGTATTTATAATGAAAAGATGATAATCCTAGGATATCATAATTTTGCCTTAGCTATAAGTAAAGAAAGGTAATTTTGGATGCTGTTAGACACATGATACATATTAAAAATATTAAGGGAAAAGAGAAGATTGCTGATACAAGTAGTTTTGAAAATGCAAAGCCTAAAATGTATTTTTCACCCTACAAAAGGTGAATTTTAAAAATAATATGAATTCAATTACTACTAAGATGTTAAAATATAGCATTAGTTAAAGGTCACTTATATTGTCTTCAATGTATTCTGCAGTTTGTCACATTTAAAAGTGAGTTTCTGGCCTGATTGTTTTGTCTTTACTATGATATTCTCCCTTTTAAAATTTATGGGGCTAGCCTAAAATATAGAACTCTTTAACTCAAAAGTATACTTACAGGAAAACTATTTTACATGCATTTATTTAAAAATACTCCTGGCACCTTATGGGGCAATATCATAAAATCTGAAACCCTAAATTATAAGTAGTCTTATTAGATTCATTTATGCATATATAGAAATATATATGTATATATGTACACACACTCATTACATACATATAGACTAACATGTATTTTGTGGACTATCCAATCACTCCAGAAAAAGTTTTGTCCTTTTCTTTTTTTATTGAATATGTGGATCATTGGCATTACATGAAATCTTTCACCGATTAATTATAATAGGTATATAANATATATATAACTTAAAATCCTATTATCTATATATTAATATTTAAATTAATATTTTTAAGCTTTGAATTAGTTATAATTTTTCTTTCATTATTTTTTAAATTCCCACTGCTTCTTATCTAGGACCTTTATTAACTGCAAAAACATGTTTCATAGTAGTAATAATCAATACAACTCTTGAGCATACACTGCATTGACAATCTTTTAATGCTTTGTATGAACTATCTTATTTGTCCTCCTCACCATGCCAGGAGGTAGGCACAGTTATTCCCATTTTGCAAGTGAGAAAAGTGAGCACTGATACATCAAGTAAGTGAATATATAAAGTCCCTAAGCAAGTGAGAACCAGAATTTGAATTTGGATGATCCATCTTCAGACCTGATGCTCATAGATGCTGTATTGTATGAGGTTAGTGTGGGAGTTTCCCAGAAATACACAGGATATCGCATAACCACTTACAACTTGTTTTCACATTTTGGAAACTGTGTTCTTGGTCCCAGACTGATGCCAATCCACTATATCTGCCTTTCTAGAGATGGGACTAGTTCAAGCAAGTGAATTGCATCTCAAGATTCAGTGTTTTCTCTAAAACAGGTGATATTCTTCCAATATAGTTTATTTATGGGATTTGAAATTACACTATGTAAAACACTTGATACAATTTCAAACTTATATAATTATGAGTTATTATTAATAGCAATAAAATATGTCTAAAAATAAAAAAGATATTCGTTTCCATGGTATATGAAATCTTCTATTTTGGATAATTAGCTAAATAATATGTTTATTTTTTTCTTCTTGAATATATTTACTTTTAAGACCTAGGAAAATAAATATGAAAACAGAAACCTGAAAAGGTTTATATGCATTGGCCAAAAAAATAAAATATATAGGAACAAACTTAACCAAGTTTATTGGTATTTAGTCCAGTTTTAACCAACTCTGAAATGTTGTTAAATTGTTAAAGTGTCTATAATACCCAAAGCAATCTACAGCTTTATCACAATCCCTATAAAAATACCAAAGGCATTTTTCACTATATTAGAATAAATAATCTTAAAATTTGTATATGACCACAAAGAACCCTGAATAGCCAAAACAATATTGAAAATGAAGAACGAAACTGGAAGACAAAAGACAGAAGACAAAAAGATAGTCTACAGACGTATGAAAAGGTGCTCAACATTACTCATCACTGGGAAAATGCAAATGAAACCAATGGGATATCACCGCACACTTGTCAGAATGGCTAAAAACAACACAGGAAACCACAGGTGTTAGTGAGGATGTGGAGAAATAGGAACATTTATGCAGTTTTGTTGGGAATGCAAACTGGTGCATCCAATGTAGAACACAGTATGGAGGTTCATAAAAAATAAAAAAGTAGAATTACCATATGATTTGGTAATTCCACTAATGAGTTTTACTGAATGAATACAAAACACAAATTCAAAAAGATATATTTTTATATGTTTATTAAATGTTTATTAAAGCATTTTTTTACAATAGCCAAATTATGGAAGCAGCCCAAGTGTCCACTGACAGGTGAATGGATATAGAGGAGGAATGGATAGATGGAATATTATTCAGCCACAAAAAAAGAATGAAATCTTGCCTTTTACAACAACATGGATGGATCTAGAGAGTATAATGCTAAGTGAAATAAGTCAAAGTCAGACTCAGAGAACAACAAATACCATATGATTTCACCCAAATGTGGAATTTAAGAAATCAAACAAAGAATAAAAAGACACACACACACACACACACACACACACACAGGAGAGAGAGAGAGAGAGAGAGAGAGAGAGAGAGAGACTCTTAACTATAAAGATCGAACTGATGGTTACCAGAAGGGAGATGGGTGGGGAGATGGTTAAAATAGGTGAAGGGTTAAGAGTACACTTACCATGATGAGCATTGAGTCATGTATTGAATTGTTGAGTCACTATATTGTATAACTAAAACTAATATAAATTATTTTAACTACACTGCAATTAAAAAAAATTGCACCTGGGTGGCTAAGTCAATTGAGTGTATGACTCTTGATTTCAGCTCAGGTCATGATCTCATGTTTCTTGAGTATGAAACCCATGTCAAGTTGACAGTGCAGAGCTTGCTTGGGGTTCTCTGTCTCTCTGTCTCTCTCTCTCCCCTGCTCTCTCTCTCTCTCTCAAAATAAATAAATGAACATCAAAAGAACCTTTGTATACATTGATTATGTACAGAACTAATTTGAAACATTTAAAAATAATGAATATTAAACAATTGGCCAAAAGTCAGAGATCTCATTGTTTTTGTTGAGCGCTAATTGATCTTATTTATAGGATGATAAGTGAGATATTAAAAAATTTTGGAGCAGACTTTATTCAAAATAAAGTTTTCCAACCATGTTCATATAGTTTTCTAGTTCTGATGAAACTAAATAGGGCTCACATATTAGCTCCTTTGGTTTCTTAGCTCTTTTCCAGTAAGCTATCCTTGAATTCATTGGTATATGAAAAAAATGCCTTATATTAGTTCCGTGGATGTGAACTGGCCACCACTTGCTTTTGGAAAAAGTGACATTCCTTTATACCCTCTTTAAAACCCCAAATGATTGCTGGTGTTGACTTCAAATCATTCATTACATTTATTTATTCACACAGACTGAGAATAGTATATTTCCTATACTAAGTAGCAAGAATTAAATGTTTGTAATGACAGAACTATGTATAAGGTTTTGAAGAACATATTATGCATTCATCTCATCTAATTTATAATGAGTGATGCAAATTATCTCAGGTTCAAAATAATCTGCTACATGTTATCATGCTGTAGGAGTGACAGTTTAAGTCCATCTTTTTTTTTTTCTCTCACAAATTAAGAAAAAAATATCATTGGGAAAATAGTGACTAGTTTTAGATTATTGTTTGGGATATTTAAAGGTACTTTTACACAATGGGTGCTCTGTGCTAGAAATTGTACACTGTGTTCACAAATTAGTATGTTGTTATATTCCTAAACGTGAATGATCTCACCCCTATTGAAATATCATGCATGCCTGTCTAAACTAAGTCTACCAGTATAATCGGAGAAAATTTTACTTGAAAGCACATGACTTCTTGATAGATTGTCTTCAGAAATGAGAAATCCTGTGGCGCCTGGGTGGCTCAGTTGGTTAAGTGTCTGACTTTGGCTCAGGTCATGATCTTGCGGTTTATGGGTTCAAGCTCCATGTTGGGCTCTGTGCTGACAGCTAGCTCAGAGCCTGGAGTCTGTCTTCAGATTCTGTGTCTCCCTCTCTCTCTGACCCTCCCCTGCTCATGCTGTCTCTCTCTCTCTCTCAAAAATAAATAAAACATTTTTAAAAATCATTAAAAAAATTTAAAAAATAAGAAATTCTTTGCTCTACAAATGTGAGTTAATTTTTAATGTCATTACACTTATATTCCTTTTGCTTATACAGTAAGAATGAATATCCCTTAGGCAAGGCATTCCAGTAACTTTAGGGAAAAGAAGGTTAAAACAAGTTGAGCTTAGAACTTATAGTAGGTTGAGAGTATACTGATACTTAATAGGAAAAAAAAGAACTATAAAAATAATGTGAACATTTAACTTGTCATCTTAATTATAATCTCTGATTGTACAGTCTTTTATTCACAAATAAAATACTAAGCAATATTTATCAAACAAGAATACACATTGGAATTACCTGGGGAACTTAGTGTTGGGTCCCAACACTAAGCATTCTAATTTAGTTCTTGTAGTTTGTCATTTTAACTATCATGAAATTTATAATGTAAGTGATTCCAACTTATAAAACTCTAACCCTTAATGTGCATGTACTATTATATACAATATGGATATTATTGTACAGTATTTTATAATAATAATAAAATTAATAGAAAAGGAAAATACATAAATTTTAATAACAAAGTTGCCAAACACCAAAACCTCTCATTGTTTTCAGTGCCTATCTATGCTTCTTTTCCCAAATCTTAAGTCAAACTCTGAAATCCCAAAACTATTATACTTCCCATGTCATGTATTACATTCTTTCTCATGTTTTAACTATTTGTACTCTTGTGTGATCTCCCACTATACTATGAAAGATAAAGGACAGGCAGAATGTCATTCTTTTGGTGTTGCTATTTTGTTTTGTTTCGTTTCATGGTTTCTTACCTTTAGCACCTAATGCAATCACATGACATGTGGTAGTTTCTGAATAAATAGGTGTTGAATTAATCCTTAGTAGATTCTCTGAAGTCCTTGTCATTAATACTAACCCTGTACATTGTTATATGTACTATATCTCACACAGATTACAGGTAATTGAGGATAATCCAGCCTGCTATTGATTATGGGATTCTTGAAAGTGAATACATTAAAAAATATCTTACAAAAATAAGCCTGGGTGTCTCAGTCTGTTAAACGTCTGACTTCAGTTCAGGTCATGATCTCACGGTTCTTTGGGCTCTGTGCTGACAGCTCAGAGCCTGTAGCCTGCTTGAGATTCTGTCTCCCTCCTTCTTTGCCCCTTCCCTGTTCGTGCTCTCTCTCTCAGTCTCTCTCTCTCTCTCTGTATCAAATATAAATAAACATTTAAAAAAATAAAAAATGAAGTGATTATAGTGGGGACAGACAAATTCAAGGCATTTATCAGATCATCATCATCTGTCAGTGTAATCAGTTTTGAAGACACTGATAAAGTGGCAGAGATCAAGTTGATGTAAATTGCAAGATATTTTTTTCAAAATTGCATTATTTATAAACTTTATCATCTAATACATCTGTAAAATTCTAAATACTAAATAATTTTAAAATAATATTTAGTTAAATTCCAAATAAATTTTGAATTACATTGTGAAACATTCATCTGCTTTCAATACTTGTATATTCTTCATTATTGAATGATAATTAACTCTGGAATCACAGCAATTTTTTTCCTCAAAATTCTACTTAGGCAAGGCTATTTACATATTGAGTGTATAGAAGTTAATATTCACATATATTGGGATAAAAGAGGAAATGTCCAGTAGACTGAAAAAACACAATATGCTCATGAAAACACTTGAGAATAATATATCAAATAATCATTTCTTATGGCTTGATTTCTTTAGATATTCATGTTGAATTTATCTAATTTCACGGTCTAATGACACAACCTTTGCATTTCTTGCTGTTGTCTGCTGATTTCAACTTCAATAAGTTTTCTGTTTAAACATACTATGAATTGATAAACATTCTCTTCTTGTCGGCTGACATACTGAGTCATCAAAATGAATGCCTCTTTTTTCATGAAGGCACTTACAGAGCAAATCAAAAGCATCTTGAACATCTACTTTTCACACTTGTTGCTGAAGTGTTTGAACTTTTTAAAAATAATATATCCTTGGAGGCCTGGGTGGCTCATTGGTTAAGCGTCGACTTCGGCTCAGGTCATGGTCTCACGGTTCGTGAGTTTGAGCCCCGCATCGGAATCTGTGCTGACAGCTCAGAGCCGATTTCAGATTCTGTGTCTCCCTCTCTCTCTGCCCCTCCCCCACCTGTGTTCTGTGTCTCTCTGTCTCAAAAATTTTTTTTTAAAATTTAAATAATATATTCTTTTNTCTTGTCGGCTGACATACTGAGTCATCAAAATGAATGCCTCTTTTTTCATGAAGGCACTTACAGAGCAAATCAAAAGCATCTTGAACATCTACTTTTCACACTTGTTGCTGAAGTGTTTGAACTTTTTAAAAATAATATATCCTTGGAGGCCTGGGTGGCTCATTGGTTAAGCGTCGACTTCGGCTCAGGTCATGGTCTCACGGTTCGTGAGTTTGAGCCCTGCATCGGAATCTGTGCTGACAGCTCAGAGCCAATTTCAGATTCTGTGTCTCCCTCTCTCTCTGCCCCTCCCCCACCTGTGTTCTGTGTCTCTCTGTCTCAAAAATTTTTTTTTAAAATTTAAATAATATATTCTTTTTTTTTTTAATTTTTAAAAATGTTTTATTTATTTTTGAAAGACAGAAAGAGACAGCATGAGCAGGGGAGGGTCAGAGAGAGAGGGAGACACAGAATCTGAAGACAGGCTCCAGGCTCTGAGCTGGCTGTCAGCACAGAGCCCAACGCGGGTCTGGAACCCACGAACTGTGAACTGTGAGATCATGACCTGAGTCGAAGACAGACATTTAAGGGACTGAGCCACCCAGGCACCCCTAGAAGGTTTATTATGACATACAATACACTCCTGATTAAAACAAAATAAATTTTAGTTTTTAAAGTTTTATCTTTGACATAATCTCTTTTCTGTTAACATAATTTATATGTAAAATGCCCATTCACTTTACATATGGTATACCATAATAGTCCTCACTTTGCTGGGTTGTGGGATATATGGATTTCAGCTCTCATAATTGAATTAATACCAGTCAGTTAACACCACAGCCCAAAATCTACTTTTTAATCTAGATTTCCTTCTTTTTGCTAGTTTGCTAACATCACCATCATTATCATCAGTGGGTATTGAGTTAGGCAAACACATTTTGCCATCACTGAGAAGATTATGTGCTTTACATCTGTAGTCTTAATAATGTGAATTGTATTTATTGATATTTAAATTTTAACCAGACTTGCTTTTTTGGAATGAACTTAATTT
Source organism: Crocuta crocuta (assembly GCF_008692635.1). NCBI lineage: Eukaryota > Metazoa > Chordata > Mammalia > Carnivora > Hyaenidae > Crocuta > Crocuta crocuta. The sequence goes on along the minus strand of NW_027531875.1, from coordinate 5,068,267 downwards.
CATGCTCATATATTATCCTTGTTAGCATATCATTGCATTTGGATCACTAATATTTTAAGAATTCTTTTCTGTGGGGCACCTGGGTGGCTCATTGGGTAAAATGTACAACTCTTGATTTCAGCTCCGGTCATAATTTTATTGCTTGTGGCATCAAGCCCCATGTCAGTGGCTCTGCCCCTCCGCTGCTCATGCTCTCTCAAAATAAATTTTAACTAAAAAATAAGAGAGAGAGAATTCTCATCTGTTTTCATGAAACAATATTTAATATATCTTTCTTGTAATATCTTTGATTTTGCTATAAAGGATATGGAATCCCCATAAAATAAGCAAGGGATTCTTTCTTTTTTCATTATGTTATAAACAAATAGGAGTTTTTAATACTGTAGTGGTTTGTCAATTTTATGTAAATATAATATTGTCCTAATATCTATTATTGTATCTATGACTAGCTTTTTTAATGTGCCTAGGATCCTGATGGCATTTAATTAATTCCCTGTACCATTCATGTGTGCTTTCTTCTGTATTTCTCAATCATGCTAGAAGATCATGCATTTTATTATTCTTTTATACCAAATTCTAATTTTTTTGTGTTGCTCTATTGTATGTTCATTTTCTAATTCATTAATCTTTATCTTTTCACTTTCTATCACTTACATAGTGTTAATTTATAATCTTTTTATCTTTTTGAGATATATATTTAAATAACTGATTTCAGCTTTTCTTTTTATAATAGATGCAGTTAGATTTTAAAAAATCTCTGCAAGTATGGCTTTAGCCGAATCCCAGAAGTTTTCATATGTATTGAGTTACAGTGCTTACAAATTTCAGTTGTGATTTTTGCTTTGACCCTGTGGTGACCTAAAATGTGTAGCTGAATATCCAAAGATGTAGTATTTATTATTATTTTTATTTATTTCTGATTAAATTCTAGTNCTTCATGCTACCAGCACAGAGCCTGGTGCAGGGCTCGAACCCACAAAACTGAGACCATGACCTGAGTTGAAACCAAGAGTCAGACCCTTAACCTCCTGAACCACCCACAGGCCACTGTAGATACCTTTTTAAACTTAAAAACTGTTGAGCTTATATTATTATGAGTCTGTTTCTCTGTCTTATTTATTTATTTATTTATTTATTTATTTATTTATTTATTGGTACAGTTCATTTATTTTGGGTTTTTTTCAGATTACACATATAAGTGAAATCACACGTTATTTGTCTTTGTTTTGTGAGTGTTTTGTAATGTTTATAATTATTGAATCACTAATTTAAATTATGTGTCAATTATACTTCAGTTAAAACATTAAAAAAACTATTTAAAAATGCTATTGGGATCAAATAACTTGAAAGTTGAAATGTGCTTTTGGAATTAGTAACAGGAGAATTCTCGGTGATTAGCAAGCACTACTTTCATAGCATCACAGTTACCATGGAATAAACGGTAAGTAAGTGTGGAGATGGCATCTGCAAAAACATTGTTTAGAAATGGCTTTGTGGGGGCGCCTGGGTGGCTCAGTCGGTTAAGCGTCCGACTTTGGCTCAGGTCATGATTTCATGGTTCATGGGTTCGAGCCCCACATCTGGCTCTGTGCTGACAGCTAGCTCAAAGCCTGGAGCCTGCTTCTGATTCTGTGTTTCCCTTTCTCTGACCCTCCCCTGCTCACGCTGTCTTTCTCTCTCTCAGAAATAAATAAAACATTAAAAAATAAAAAAAAAAAAAAGAAATGGCTTTGTGAAAGAGAATGAGTGGGAACCTGAGGGAATTGACACATCATAGTTCTGGTAAAATTGCTTACTTTGCTGTCAAAATCAACTAGGCTCCACCAGGTGTGATATCTGCTACAACTTAAGGTGTCAGAAATCAAGAGAGTAAAGAGTGATGCTGCCAGATGATGTCACCCTGAATTAGCGATGGTTTTACAAGAAGATGGACAAGTAATGATCCGTATGCAGCATGGGGAGGGAGCTAACAGCGCACTGACCTCATCTCCAACCTGTGACCGGCACGTTGTAAGGAAAATAAGCAACCTCCACTTGTGATGGATTCAGTTTTTCTTTTTCTTTCTTTCTTTTTTCCTCATGAGTTGCAATCATGAGTTGGACACAGGATGTCAATAGAAAATCACACCTAAGAGCAGAGGTATGATGCACCAAATCTCACAACTAATATGAACTTCCCCAGTTTTGCCGAGTTCACATCGCAATTTCCTCATTTATAAAGTAAAAGCAGCAAATTTCTTTGTTGTGAAGTGTAATATCCTTGTAGTGTTTGAACAGCCTCTGGCATTTGGTAAGTGTTATACATGTGTTAGCTATTACTAAATATGTTTGTTTGGAAACTTAGTAAATTACCATGAAACACATGGCTACTGGAAAGAAGTAGTGATTATCTCTTTACCAAAAAGACACGTGTTTTTTATTCAATGAATATGAGAAGACATGTATTGGAAAGAAATATTAATCAGGAGACTAAGTTTTTCCCCCAAATTTTTTAAATCAACATTTAGAAGTTTGGAAACAAGTTGAACCAAACATTAATTGGATATGAATGTCCAACTCTAACTAGGAGGAAGAAATTTCTCCTATGATACAAAATTAGAACAAAATTGTTGCCATTAACAGAAAATTAACATTTAAGATAATGAAACGTGGAGGTTTAGGGTTTCAACATATGAATTTGGGGGAGAATACAGAGTCCATAGCAGAATGGGAATACAAAAATGAATAAGAAAGGTTTATGTACTTCAAGAACATCGTTGTAGGGCTTTCCTAATTAGCTTCAAGAAAGACAATACACAGAAGTAATGAGAGCAATAATTTAACCAAGTAATGATTATCAGTGCTCATAAATGATGAAATGACAAATAAGTGAATTTTCACAAAATGAATGATTACAATTCCCCTGTATATGTGAATAACACCGTATCTTAAATATCTGGAGTTCTTAGAAGAATATATACCTTAACAATAAAAATTGTATCTGAATGTTTCTTAGCATTAAATACTTCTGCGTTATTAAATGAACTTAATTGGATATCTAAATTTTTCCCTTAAATGACTTTGCCAAAGAACTAAGTGACCTTGGGTGACTTTGCATTACTTTCCTGTGCCTCAGAGTAAATGGAAGACTGAGAGAGCAGATGGTGTAAACATATCAGCTGTTAACCAGGCATACCCTTGCCTCACCTGGACTCTTCCCCCACCCCCAGAGTGCAATGCTGTCTGGTGGCAGGCTTTGCTGTCACACAACTCCCTTTCCAGTGCTTTGTCCTCCACTTAGAACAATGGTATATTTGTAAAACACTCTCTTGGTGAGAGTTTATTTCCGCAATTCATGTTCAGCAACCTTCCAAAAAGCTGAGACCTTTGTGCAAATAGTATCACATTAATCAAATCAAATAAATATTTTATGTATAATTGCATGTGTATAAATTTTCCAAGAATTAACAGCAGGTATTTCCTTGGTCAGAAAATAGATACAAATGTAATGTGACATTTTAGTGCACTCACAGAAAGATCAAAAACTATTTAAATTTAGCAATCTTTATGGTCTTATGCATATCTACAAGTATTTGTCAAAAGTAATAAAAGTATTATAGTAATTATAAGAGTAAATTAAAAATGATATTATGCACAAACTAGAAAGAAAAGAGACAGCTACCTCCACTGAAGAAAAAAAAATACTGTGTGTTTACTTGGAAAGGTAGGACAGTGTCTCCATGAAGAAATAAAAAAATGGACTTTTAGTTTGGGCTTATCAGTTAAATGATCAATTAGTTCAAAATAACCATGGGTCTGTCACCAAAAGTTAATGAATTTACCCAAAGAATATTCATTGGATATACTGTAAATGCTAGATGTTAAGGTAGACACTAGAGATAAAATAATGAAATAGAACCCTAGAAAATAGACCATAATTTAAGAAACACCTTAATAACTATAATTTTTATATATACTTAAAAAACAAGTATTAGTTGTTATACAATTTTAGTACAGGAGACTCTTCTGTTTTAGAGTGGTCAAAGGCAGGTTATCTTTGTAAAAACATATAATATAATATTGGAAGGAATAGAAAACATAGTCAGTAAAAAAGACAATCAATGAATGTTTTTCAGGCAGAAATGACAATATATATGAGATTAATACATTAAGGTCCTTAGTGTGCATTTTGAAAACAATGGCAAAAATACCTGGTGTAGGAAGAGTAAAGGGACTTAAGACTGGAATAATAAGCCAGAGCCAAATGCTGTATAAGACATTATAAATAAAATGGGGTTTATTTTAAGAATAATGGAGCATTGGGAAGCCTGGGTGGCTCAGTCATTTAAGGCTCTGACTTGGGCTCAAGTCATGATATCACAGTTTATGAGTTTGAGTCCCGCTTCAGGCTCTCTGCTCTTAGCACAGAGCTTCTTCTTTGGATCCTTTGTCTCCCTCTGTCTATTTGCCCTCCCCTATTCTCACACATGCACTCTCTAAAAAATAAATAAACATTAAGAAAAAGAGCAGTATAGCATTGAAAAGATTTTAGACAGAAAAGGGACATGCTTAGATTTTTCTAGTTACTTAATTTTGTTTTCCTTGAAAACTTTTCATCACACACAATGTCAAACAACTAACAGTTGGCAATATTGCAACTGTCCATCAGCAGATTAATAGACATGCATTTCTTTAGAAGAAAAATAATATAGGTCAGAAATTGGGAACTACCTCAAAAGGAAGAGCACATAAAAAGTAATACATTAAGGTAAAAAAAAAACCTTATTATTCTTATTGATTTAAAGGATAACTTTAAAGTAATTAACTTATAATAGCTAAATTAGTAATTAACTTTAAAGTAACAAGTAATTTTAAAATAATTGTAACAATGTATTCAGTGATTAGAGCATATGGATAAATGAAATGAATGAGAGCAATGCCTTTATGGATGGAAGAGGGGATCTGGAAACAGGTTGTTATAATGGATCTGCACTACCCAGGAAATGGTGCAGTATTATTTAGAGGTGAACTTAGATTAGTTGTAAATGGAAATGGAAAACTATACGGTGACCACTGAAAACAACAAAAAAGAAGGATACTTCTTTTTTTTTTTTTTTTAAATGATCAACAATATGTATTTCCTTGAATTCAAAGAAAAGGTAGTTGCAGGAGCAAAGGGGGTTCCCATTTCAAGTTCTTAGGACCAAAATGCTCCCCAGAAGAGTTGGCTGGTTGTACCGTGCTGTCATCCATACATAAGTGTCTGTTTTCCCAACATCCCCACCAAGTTACACTATAAAATCTCTTTTTTTTTTAATAGTTTATTGTCAAATTAGTTTCCACATAACACTCAGTGCTCATCCCCACAAGTGTCCTCCTCCATGCCCATCCCCCCCTCCCCCCACATCCATCAGTCCTCAGTTTTTGTCAGCATTCAAGAGTCTCTCATGGTTTGCCTCTCTCCCTTTCCCCCACCATTTCCGCCCTTCTTCTCCCCCTTGTTCCTCCGTCAAGTTCCTCCTAATCCTCCTATACGTGCAAACATATGATATTTGTCAAGAAGGATACTTCTTATGCTTAACAGGGGAGATATAATAAACTCATAAAATGTTCGATCATAACCAAAGAAGGTTATGGTATTTTCTCTCAAAAATGAGAGAATGAAAAAAGAAACAAAGAATGAGTACAATTAATTAGAAGACTGTTACAAACATGGTAAATATTAATCTAACAAATCAGTAATTACTTTATTTATGAGTGGTCTAAACACACCAGTTAGGATGGAATTTGTCAAATTGAGTAAGCAAACAAGATATACCTATATTTTATCTACAACAAACTCTCTGATTCGTTAAAAGTAAATGTATGGAGAAAGTTATCTCATGATAACATTAAAAAAAGAAAGCTAGAATATCTATACTAATTACACTAAAAGAGGACTACAGAACAAGGAAAGTTATCAAGTATAAAGAAGAACATTACATAATGATAAATGGCAAGTCTCCCAGGATTCCTAACAATTATTAACACAGATGCACCTTTTGAGTGTCAAAAGGTAAATAAATGGAAAGACATCCAATTGAATAATAGACAATTCCATTATGATAGTTGGAAACTTCCAGACTTGTTCTTTAATAATTTGAAAATGAGGAGGCAAAAATCAGAAAGGATATGTTTTCCTACATTGTACTATTAACTACATCAGAAACACTTTTGAGTAGTTCCTTGAACAACATAATACACAGTCTTCTTTACCTCACATGGAACACCCTCTAACAACATATTCTGGGAGATAAAACACACCTTATCAAAAATTTATCAGGGACACCTGGGTGTCTCAGTCGGTTAAGCATCCAACCCTCAGTTTTGGCTAAGGTTATGATCCTGTGGCTTCATGGGTTCAAGACCTGCGTTGAGCTCTGTGCTGATATTGTGGAGCCTACTTGGGATTTTCTCCCTCTTCTTCTCTCTCTGTCCCTCCCCACTCATGCACACACACTCTCTCTCAATAAATAAATAAATTTAAAAAAACTTTATCAAATTTAAAATAATAGAAATCTTACAAAATTGTTCTCAGATGACTATAAAATTAAACTAGAAATCAATGAGAGTAGGCTGAAATATCTTCAAATATTTGAAGAATCAGCACCACATTTTAAATAATGTGTGTACCAAAAAAAAAAAAGTCTCTAGAGCAACTAAATACGTTGGTCAAAATTAAGATGAACATATATTACCAAAATTTGTGAAATCCAGAGAAAGTGATGCTTAGAGGAAAATTGATACCATTACATGCATATGCTAGAAAAGGTGAAAGATCTGAATTTAATAACAAAAACACCCACCAGAGGAGAGGAAAGAAAGAATAGAAATATAAGTCTCAAACAAATAGAAGCAAAGAAATAATAAAAATTGGAATAGAAATCAACAGAATTGACAATAGAAAAATCATGGTGAATTCATTAAAAGGAAAATTTCTTTTCTAAGATAAGGAATTAATAAACTTCTGGTGAGGGTACCTACGAAAATAATAGAAGAAATGCCAAGTAATAATATGAGAAATGAGAGATGCCATCAATATATATTGTGTGGATATTAAAAGCATAGTAAATGAAAATTATGAACACTTCCTTGAAAGACACGACCAACCTAATGTCATATGAGGTAAAGTAAATAGGCAAAACAAAACAAAACTCATAGATACAGAGAATAGATTGGTATTTGCCAGAGGGGAGGGCATAAGAGATGAGCAAATACGTGAAGGAGAACAAGAAAATAAGTCATGGGAATGTGATGTGCAGCAAGGGGATGATAATGAATGATATTGTATTGAGAAGTTAAAAGTTTCTAAGAAAGTAAATCTTAAAAGTTCTCATCAAAAGAAAAAAATGTTAACTTTGTATAGTGACAGACTTAATGTGATCTTTCCACAGTGTATACAAATGTTGAATCATTACGTTGTACAACTGGAATTAATGTAATGCAGTTTCTCAATCACACTTCAATAAAAAAAGTATTCTGACAAAAGCTCATCTTTCGTTATCCTATGTATATAAAGTGTTAAATAATGCAAACTGATATATAATGACAGAAAGATCAGTAATTGCCTTAACATAAGGCACCTGTGATAAGATGTGGGGAAGAATCACAAAGGGGCAAAAGGTAACTTGTTTCAATGATGGATATATTCATTATGTTGATTATGGAGATGGTGTCATGGTGTCATGAATGCATATTCATGTCAAAATCATCTATCATAGTATTCACCTGAAATATGTGCAATTTATTATTCAACCATTATACCTCAGCAAAGATGAAGAATATCAAAATGAAAAGCTAATTCCTTCTCATTTATTCATGATGCAAGTTTTTAAAGGACAGTGTGCAAACAAAGTTTAGTATATATTACATATATATTTATAATGGTGCTAAGGTTTATGAAACCACAGAATAAATCAGTACCAGCAAATATAACTTCTCTCTCAATAAAAATATGCCTAATTATTTGGGGGAGGGAGCATAATAATTCATAATGCATTAATTTTTTTGTGAAAATTCTCCTTCCATGAGTTCCATCTACGTGATCCAGTAAATCCTTTAGTAACTCAATGAGGATGACTGCAGTAAGATAAGTATCATTCCTGCTTTCATGGTTGATCTATTGGTTAACAGACACAGAGATACATCTTAATACAGTGCAGTAGACACCATAGTAGATGCGTGATCAAGTAACAGTCATTATCAAGTACTTTGGAAACATGGAGGAGAGTACCATTAGCCTCTTGATTATGTTTGATGATGTTTGCTGGTAAAGTTGGCACTGATGTTGGAACTGGAAAAATTGTGATTACAGTTCCCTGTGGGGGATACAATATGAGAACAAACATTAACACATGAAATGTTGCCTAATGAAGGTTTGCTTAGATGCTGCCACAATCAATATCTTCTTTGTTAGGTAAAATATAATTCCATCTGTGGAATAAGAAGCACGCTAGTGAAATATGTGATGTTTTCAATTAAAGGTAGGGATAATTATTTTTAAGTAGAATACACATTAAAAACTTTGGATATGATTTGAACTTATACTATAAACTATTCAATTTGCTAATCATTGATGTATGATAAGAATGTAAAGATGCTGGGGCACCTGGGTGGCTCAGTTAAGCTTCTGACTTCGGCTCAGGTCATGATCTCTCGGTTTGTGGGCTCGAGACCCGCGTCAGGCTCTGTGCTGACAGCTAGCTCAGAGCCTGGAGCCTGCTTCAGAATCTGTCTCTCTCTCTCTCTCTCTCTTTTTCTCTCTCTGCCCCTGCCCTGCTCATGCTGTTTCTCTCTCTCTCAAAAATAAATAAAACATTAAAAATATCTTTAAAAAAAATAATGTAAAGATGCCTAATTAGTGTAATTAGTTGCAGGAAATATAGAATGGGAATATACTTTCTAATGAACATAGTTCTATATATATATAAGATTTTACTATTATAATTCAATTCCCTTTTTACATCTAGCTGCCATTATATTTTACTCTTAACTGCAATGTATTAAATAGTGTTTTGTGGTTTAACAATAATGTAGATATTACTAACAGAAAGTTTTTGTCAACTATTGTTAAGTGAAGACTAAAGCACAGGCTGCTCTGATCCCTGCTGTTTTATGATTTTTATAGCTTTATTTGTGCACAATCTTTCAGGGAATTGTTTAATTGTATGATAATAAACAATATGAAAATTTTCTTGATTAAACTCCATTTCATTATAGTTAATATTTAATATTATAAAGTATAAACCCAATGACACGTCTGGTCAAAAATGTTTTCATATGTGAAAGTAAAAGGGGTATTATTTGACCTTCCATTAAATTGTATTAAAAATTATCTCTTCAGAAGTCTAGGTGCTCAGTTAGTTGAATGTCTGACTTCAGCTCAGGTCATGATCTCACGGTCTGTGAGTTCGAGCCCCAGATCCAGCTCTGTGCTGACAGCTCAGAGCCTGGAGCCTGCTTTGGATTCTGTGTCTCCCTCTCTCTCTGCCCCTCCCCTGCTCATGTTCTCTCTCTCTCTCTCTCTTTCTCTCTCTCTCTCTCTAAAGTAAATAAACATTTAAAAATGATCTCTTAATATTTATCTATACAATATTTATTTTTATTATTAATCTTTATCTTTATATAACTCTATCAATGCTTCTGTGCAATTAAACAGCAGCATCTTCCATTAGATACATCTAATTAGACTTGATTCAAAACATTTGTGAGCTATCTGATATTGTTGTTTCTGTTATTATTTTCATTATTATTGGCAGTAGTATTTGTAAAAGCAATGTTATTATGCATTAGGCATTTTAAGAATATATATATTTAGGCATAGTAACTATTAAGCAATTCAGTCATGTTATTTATCTAAGGATGTACAATATGCAAAACTTACTTCAGGTAAGCATGTCTTGAATTAAAATTTTCATTTTTTTAAAAAAATTAATTTTTTGTAAATGTTTTTTATTTATTTCTGGGAGAGAGAGAGAGAGAGACAATGTGAGCAGGGAAGGGTCAGAAAGAGAGAGAGAGAAAGAGACAGATTCTGAAGCAGGCCTTAGGCTCTGAGCTGGCAGTCAGCACAGAGCCCGACATGGGGCTCGAACCCACGAACTGTGAAATCATGACCTGAGCTGAAGTCGGATGCTCAACTTACTGAGCCTCCCAGGCGCCCCTAAAAATTTTTTTAATGTTCACCCATTTTTGAGAGAGAGAGATGGACACAGAGACAGAGTGCAAGGAGGAGAGGTACAAAGAGAGAGGGAGACACAGAATCCACAGCAGACTCCAGGTTCTGAGCTGTCAGTACAGAGCCTGATGCGGGGCTCAAACTCACCAACTAAGGGATCACAACCTGAGCCAAAGTCAGATGCTTAACTGACTGAGCCACCCAGGCACTCCTTGAATTAAGAATTTCTTTGTGGTGATCACAGTTTGATATTTTGTTATGCATGACTATGTTGCACTGTGTCTTCAAATATTGCAAAATGAATAGAGAACCACTGTAAACAAATTAGTGTATTAAGATCTAAGTATAACATCTGACATCAATATTAAGCTTATGTTACTAAAGAAGTACTGGTGTTAAAGACACAAGAGTATAGTATCTCTCATAGAAATTTTAGTCTTATGTTTTCAACATTGTATACAAATAATTATGAAAAAGATAAATAACCAGGAAGAGAAATAATGAAATGTGAAAAGGAATCAGGCTTTTTACTGACAAAAATGCTATTTGTATGTGATGTGTATGTCTAATCTCTGCCTTAATAAAAGGCAAATTGTATGTTTAAGTCACAATATGTGACGAAATTTTGCCTGTTATATTTAAAAATACACTTTGTTAATTCCCTGGTTTAGGGAGACTATTTGTAAACAGTCACCCATTTATAATATTGATATGAATGAATGTTTAATCAATTAAGAAGATGAATTTCGCATTCTCTATTAAAAAGTTTTTCTTTAAAAAATTTAATCTTTATTTTATTTTTGAGAGACACAGACTGCAAGCATAGAAGGGGCAGAAAGAGAGGGAGACAACAGAATCTGAAGCAGGCTCCAGGCTCTGAGTTGTCAGCAGGGAGCCAGAGGCAGACCTTGAACTCATAAACTGTGAGATGATGACTTGAGCCAAAGTCAAACACTAAACTGACTGATCCACCCAGGTGCCCCTCTATTAAAACTTTTAATATTAATTTTTATGAGAGATTTCATTTCCAAGAATTTATCTCTCAGATCACTATACACACAAAGACTCATTATTAGCCAAATGGCAAAACAAATTATGTCACCCTCGTAAAGTAGCGTATGTAATTATATGCCAATCTGAGAACCCAATGTGTAATGATACACTTTTCATGCAGAACAAATAAATATCTAATCTGATTAACACACTATACTAATTTAAGACATTTGCTTAATCTTGAAGATATATACATTTTTAAAATGAGATTACCTTGGTATATAATTATTATATAGAAGTATATTTTTAAAGTATTGTCATATATAAAAAGATCTTATACATGATGCAGAGTATGTTTTCCTGTAAGAAGGAAAGAAGGGTATGTATATATACACAGCTGTACATGTGCAAAATACCTCTGTGTGTGTGTAAAATACCTTTCTATCATTTCAAAATGTTTAAATTGCATATAATATGTATGCAGAACATTATACTAACAACATGAAGAACTCAACACGTTGCTGCAAAATAAATGCATGTATACTCACTTTCTTACATCATAAAATAGATATTATTGAAACCAAGCAACACCACTCCCATGCCCATCTTTATAACTCACCTCACCCTCCTCCCCAGATAATGACATTGTTAACTTAAAAAAAAACTGTGGAAAATGATATACTATTTACAGATAAATAATGATAAAAGTGATAGGTTTCTTGTCTAAAGCTTTGCCATCTAAAACTCAATGGAGGACATCTTCTATGAACCTGCTTTAAATATAATGTACTGAAACTAATGTAGTAGGTGTTCCTATGCATGGGCAAGTACTTTTCATTCCAGATAGCTATAGCTTATTTTTGTTGCTAAATAGTGTCCTTTTATATAAATAAACCATATTTATTTAAACATTCCATTGTTGATAGATATTTGGGTTGTTTCTGTTTTGGGTGTACTATTCATATGGCAGATATGAATATTTTCATTCAAGTCCAATGAAGTTGTTATATATTCAGGTATATTTCTGTTGAGTATCTCGTTAAAAGTGAATTGCTGTGTAGTATGTGCATTTGTTGGACTTAAATGGAGAATACTATACAGACTGCCTCTTATGTGCTGTCAAATCCTGAACATAAAAATCATTATTTGTATTCCTTAATAAAATTAAAATATGTTTATAAATATGTGAACAGTCTATAATATATAAGAATGCATATATAAATATGCATATATAGAATATGCATATAGAATATGATTACCATACAAGTTATTTGGATGTGGGTGTATGTATATAGAAATACAAACCCAAACCATACAAAATGGTATGTCTCAACACAATAATTCTTTCACTGAATGCCCAGTCAAAACTAGAAAATCTATCACATATACAAATCAGAAGTAGAAATGATATTGACTTGATAGTACCATCCAAAAAGTTTAATCCTTAAGAGTCAATCTAATAAAAGAAGGGCAAAGTTAACATAAAAACATATCAAACATTTCTATAAGAAAATAAATAATGTGGAAAAATGTTTACCAATTTTATGGATTAGAAAACTCATTATTTAATGTCAAACCCATCCATATCTTTCTACCTATTTCAATGAAAATCAATTAAACATATTACAGTTTTTTAAACATTCACAATTTGAATAAAATATATATACGTATATACATTTATATATTTGTATATATGTATACATATTGTGTATATATTTATTTGTATATATGTATATATTATACATACATATATTTGTGTGTACATACATATATATGGCTTGCCAAAGGTCAGTATTACCCAGGACGATCTTTAATAAGAGCCACAGAATTTTAAAAATCATTCTTTCTATTAAAATAGGCATAAAGAGAGCAAATCAGTAATAAAGGAATAATGTTAATAGCAGCCAGAGGCAAATGACACATTACTTACAGATAAATAAGTAAAAAGTGATTGATTTCTTAGTAAAAAGCTGTGCAAGGCAAAGGTCAATGTAGTACTATCTTTGAAGTAGTGAGGAATATCTTAACTAGCTAGGATTCAATAAGCTCTCAAATGCCATTCAAATATGAAGATGAAATAGAGACTTTCTCAGGAAAAAAAGCTGAGAGTATTCATTGTCAGTAAAACTCATCACAAAAAAAATAGTAATGACTGTTCTTTAGGCAGGAATAAAATTATAAGGAAGAACATGAATGCAAGTGGAAAATTTAACCTATACTCATGAGTAAAGATTTCTGGTAATGGCAAATATATGAGTAAACCTAAAAGACTTTTGATAATTTTGTTAAATACCCTTAAATTATAATGGTTTAAAGCAACATAATGTGAAGCCTATACAACTAAATAAAATATATAACACACACAGTACAATGGATAGTAGGAGAAAAATACTACAGGTTTCCTAGATTATGTTTAATTTGCACATTATTTGGAAGTAATAGTGAAAAGTTAAAATATATATTGTAAACCCTGGGCTAAGCAGTAAAAAACAGAGAAATATAGCTCTAAACTCACAGTGAAGATAAAAAGGGAATTATTAAAAATAATCCAAAAGAAGGCTAGGAAAGGTAAAAAGGAACTGAGAACAAATGAGACAAATGTAAAACATCATAAAATGGTACCTTATTCACAATAAAATTGTTTGTAAAAAATTCTAAAGACAGAATAAGTAAAAAAGCAACTTCCAAGTATGTAATTCTATTTTAAAAAGTCACTTTAAACATAAAGATATAAGTTAAATCTGGAAAAATAAACCTTACTCTGAAGTGGCTACATATTTTCTTCTTTTTTTTATATATATATATAACTTATTGTCAAGTCAGCTAACATACAGTGTATATAGTATGCTCTTGGCTCTTGGAGTAGATTCTTGTGATTCAACATAAAACACCCAGTGCTTACTCCAACAAGTGCCCTCCTCAATATCCATCACCCATTTCCCTCTTCCCTGCCCCCACATCAACCCTCAGTTTATTCTTTGCATTTAAGAGACTCTTATGGTTTGCCTCCCTTTCTGTTTGAAACTATTTTTTCCCTTGCCCATGGTCTTCTGTTTCTCAAGTTCCACAGATGAGTGAAAACATATGGTATCTATTTTTCTCTGAAGTGACTACATATTTTCAAAGTAGATTGAAAAATCAAGGAATATTATGAGGGATAATATGGGATATTTCTTGAAAATCATCCAGAGTTTATAAAAATATTAATATACATGTACATAAAATACTTCAAAGAAAATCCATAAGTATTAAAATAGTAGACATATCCACCATTATAGTAGAGAATATAAATAGTCTGAATAAGCAATAGGACAATTTGACACACATACACAAAATCAGTGAAAATATGACTTGAACTAATTGACATATTTAGAACACTCCACCCAAAATTGCAAGATGCAAATAGGACATTTACCAAATTAGACTAAATGATTTTAATGAAATAAGTCTCAATGAATGTAGTAGGATTGATAATTTACAAACCGCTTTCCCTGCTCAACCAGAAAAAAATAGAAATGATTTTCAGGATGACTTTTGGAAAATCTCCAAATATGTGAATTAAAAAAAAAAAAATACGTCTGAGGAACATGCAGGCCAAGGAAGAAATCACTAGAGAAATAATATTATGTTGAATTAAATGAAAATGATAACACACCCTATTATGGATTGTGGATACAATAGTACACAAGGGAAAATATTTAACAATAAGTGCTTATAGTAGAAAAATACAAATGTTGCAAAGGAAATGTTTAAAATTTTATATTCTTCTTTTCAAATTTTTATTTAAATTCTAGTTAGGTAGCATACAGTGCAATATTCGTTTCATCACTTACATACAACACCCAGTGCTCATCACAAGTGCCCTCCTTAATACCCATCACCCATTTAGCCCATCCCTCACCCACCTCCCTCCATCAACCCTCAGTTTGTTCTCTATTGTTCTCTTATGGTTTGTTTCCCTCTCTTTTTTCTCCCTCCCATATATTTATCTGTTTTGTTTTTAAGAAGCGAGAAAAGGGTGGGGCGCCTGGGGTGGCTCAGTCGGTTAAAGCCTCCGACTTCAGGTCAGGTCATGATCTCACAGTTCGTGGGTTCGAGCCCTGCTACGGGCGCGTCGGGCTCTGTGCTGATAGCTAGCTCAGAGCCTGGTGCCTGCTTTGGATTCTGTGTCTCCCTCTCTCTCTGACCCTCCCTACTCACGCTGTCTCTCTCTCTTACTCAGAAAAAAAAAAAAACATAAAAAAAAAAGAAGCTAGAAAAAGTAATAGATTAAACCTAAGGTAAACAAGACCATGACAATACTACGGAGTAGAAATCAACTTGTTAGTTTTTTATAAGATGAAAATCTATTTATTATTTCTCCCCACAAATCCCCTTTTCTTTTTTTCTCTCCTATTTAAAAAAAAAAAACTTCTTAGTTAAAAAAAATACATGGATGATTAATTCTAAAACTATTCTTTTTTAAGGACAATTCTGGTGTATCTAAATATTTCTCTAGAGGTAGGTGAAATATAGTTTATATTAAAATAAATCATCTTAACATACTTAGAAGAAAGATACCATAAAGTTTACGTATTTATAGATTATATATGGCTGAAAATCAAATCTTGCCTTGAGAGCAAGAAAAAAAGAGAGGAGGGTCAGAGAGAGAGAGGGAGAAACAAAATCTAAAACAGGCTCCAGGCTCTGAGCTGTCAGCACAGAGCCCGACGTGGGGCTCGAACCCACGAACAGTGAGATCATGGCCTGAGCCAAAGCCGGACATTTAACCGACTGAGCCACCTTGGTGCCCCATCTTTTTTTAAAAATATATATTCTTAATGTTTATTTATTTTGGAGAGAGAGAGAGAAAGAGTACCAGAGACAGAGTGTGAGTGGAGAGGGGCAGAGAGAGGGGAGACACAGAATCCAAAGCAGGCTCCAGGCTCTGAGCTGTCAGCACAGGGCCTGAAGGGGGCTCAAACTCACGAATGGTTAAAATCATGACCTGACCAAAGTCGGCCTCCCTACTGACTGAACCACCCAGGCACCCCAAGAAGTTATCTTAAAATTCTTATGTGAAATAAGGGGCGCCTGGGGGGCTTAGTCGGTTAAGCGTCCGACTTTCGCTTAGGTCATGATCTCGCGGTTCGGGGGTTCGAGCCCCGCATCGGTCTCTGTGCTGACTGCCAGCTCAGAGCCTGGAGCCTGTTTCAGTCTGTGACTCCCTCTCTCTCTGACCCTCCCCTGCTCACGCTGTCTCTCTCTCTCTCCTAGAAATAAATAAAACATTAAAAAAATTTTTTAAAATTCTTATGTGAAATAAGATGGAGGATGAAGAAGGCAATAATCACTAGCCATATTGTAATTTTACAAAAATAAAATTGATTTCATATTGAAATCCATAAAAATTAAACTGCAATGTTGATTATAATTATCACTTGTAGTAGTAGTAGTATTTATCAGGTTCTAAAGAATAATAGTTATAGGTCTCCTGAAACTGTCAGAATATTTCTTCCTACATGTGCTCTCAGGATCATTAACCTCCAAATGCTTCACAGATAAAATTAGATTACATTGTAATGAAAATGCATATCACGAATAAAAAACTAAACAAATTTTACCTCTTTTCAATATGACTTTACCAAAATTGTGTATATAAATGGTAAATGCATGCATGGCAAACAATTTATGTATTTTTTTGTTTTGTTTTGTTTTTACTTTTATTGAAATTGTTTTAGTGAAACAGAAACTGCATCAAATGTTTGCCATAATCAAAGAAGTAATTAACTTCAATTGAAAGTCTGGGTTAAAAGAAAGTATTTCATGATAGAAAGCCACAAAGTAGACAAAGAAAAATACTGTTTTTATTATTCCATTATAACTTAGATCTAAAATTAAACCAATTGAAAATCTATTCACATTCTCTTTGTTTATTATTTAGAATTGAATCTACTGGGTAGATACAGATAAATTAGGTCATATTATTTTACGTAGGAAAGAAATAAAATGCATACTTCTTTGTGTTTTCATATCTGTCTGAAATAATAGGTGTTCAAAAATGTTTAATCTCTTTTTTTCTAATTATTTAAGATGATAAATATTTGGCTCAAACTAAGATATTTATAAAGCACTTAAAAGAACATAGTATTTGGGAAAGTAAAAGATAAGTAAGCATCAAAATGAAATTATGTTAACATTAATATTAACATATCATAAATTTATTAGGGACATGTTAAGCTTGTTTGCTTTGTTTCCTTTTTTCCTAAAACCCTAATATTTGCCATTCCATCCTAGATAATGTGTTCAGACTTTTGTTATATACTGCCCAACAACAAGGCAAGTATTACTTACCCACTTATCATTCAAAAATTGTTGAGCTTATGTTTGTCACTATACTAGTGACTAAAGATCTACCAAATGAATAATCCATTTGCATAAGGAGTGAGAGAAACAGACTGCATTATGGTTCTGCAGAGAAATAGACCTAATACAATATTACTGTATATAAAGAGGTTTGTTTTAACTTATCGACTCATGTGATAATGGAGGCTAAGAAGTTCTACTACATATACTTTTGCTAACTGGTGATGTATAGCAGCCCCTTCCCTAAGGCCTACATTCCACAAACACATTCCCTTACCCTGGCAACTGTGATGAGGATGGATAAGAGTATCTACAAACCTATGACTTAATATTAGTGTTATTAATATATGAACACCCTGTTTTTTTTTAATTACTCAACCTCACTATAATTGGGGCAGGTCTACAAGAATACTTCTGTAAAATCTACTTCTGTACATTTTCCATAACATCTTATCACAGAGAACTATCCATTGTAAAAATTCCATTCTCTGATGCCATGTTAACATTTGATCTATAAATAAAGACACCAAAACTGACAGGGCAGAGATGCCTGCCTGGTGATCAGAAAGAATCTCAGGGCTCTCTCACTCTCTCTCTCTCGCTGACACCATCCATCCTTCAGGAACCCCTGGACCTGCCCGGAGCTGGACTGTGGCAAACTGCTATGTGCAAGCTGGGGAACTAGGAAAGCCAATGCTGTCTTTTAAAGACCTAAGACTAGAGAGGCGTGGGTGCAGGTTCTAGTCACACAGTAAAGGCATCAGAACCAGGATCACTGAGGGCAGGGGAAGGAAGGTAGATGTTCCATTCAAAAGTCAGACAGAGAGCAAATTCAAACTTCCTCTGCCTTTAGGTTTTTTTTCAGGACCTCAGAAGATTGGATGACCCCCTACCCACATTGGGGAGAGCCACCTGCTTTACTCAGTCCACCAATTCAAATACTAATCTCATTCTCAAACACTCTCAGGACACACCTGGAAATTGTGTTTAATCATCAATCAAAATGTCCTGTGGCTTAGTGAATTAACCATTAGAATTAAGCATCCAAAAATTATCACATATTCCAAAAACTAAAAAAAATTATATCATATGTTAATTTCAGTGATAGATATTTACACAAAACATCATCAAAGAACAATCTTGCAGATGATTTGAGGAAACATTGACTTTTATGAATAAAAAAAGCTAATGCTTGAAACATCAGTTCAAGTTTATATTTTTTATTTTTTTTCATGTTTTATTTATTCCTGAGAGAGAGAGAGAGAGAGAGAGACAGCATTAGCAGGGGAGGGTCAGAGAGAGAGGGAGATACAGAATCCAAAACAGACTCCAGGCTCTGAGCTACCCGTCAGCACAGAGCCCAATATGGTGCTCAAACCCATGAATCATGAGATCATGACCTGAGCCGAAGTCAGACTCTCAACCGACTGAGCCACTCAGGAGCCCCAAAACATCAAAGTCTAAAAAGTAAATGGAGAGTAAAGGAAGAAGTGAGGATAATGTACACCAAAAAAGACCTCTTGAGCACAGTACTCTTCTTTATCAAGAATAAAAACTTGATGTGTTAAAAATGCAATGGTTGGTTTGAAAATAAGATTTAAGGGAGGAAATTCATGCACATTTATGGTGATGGAGAGTTTAGAGGCCAGATTATGGATGGCTTCTATTTGACATTAGGTAGTATGAATTTTTATTCTGAAAGCATGGATTATGTTTGGATAATATACTAGGTTTTATTAGATTAGATCTGTGAATTTCTGTTAGAAAGATCGGTGCTAATTTGGAGAATGTGTTAAAGGAAGACAAGACTGGAACATAGATTATCAATCAAGAAAGTTCTAGGATAATGTTGAATAGACTAATCCTTGTTTGATGAGGATCTGAGCAAAGGCACTGGTAGCAGAGATGGAAAGGAAATGAAAGATTTAATATATATATTCAGGAAATAAGTCTAGCAGGAATTGGTGAGCGTCTGATTGGATGAAGTGTAAATGATATGTAAAGAGTAAAACTGATTTCCACTGGATGATTGTTTCCACCCCCAACATCAAAACTGCTCTGACCTATGTGTGCATGATTTCCATCTTTTTTTCTCCAATGTTTATTTATTTTTGAAAGAGAGAGAGACAAAGTTTGAGTGGGGAGGGGCAGAGAGAGGGAGACCCAGAATATGAAGCAGGCTTCAGGATCTGAGCTGCCAGCACAGAGCTCAACACAGGGTTCGAACACTCAAACCATGAAATCATGACCTGAGCCAAAGTGAGATTCTTAACTGAGTAACCCAGAAATCCTGCATCTTACCACATAGAGTGAAAATCTCTCTTCCTCTTTTCCTAAACATTATCAGCATCAACTGACATAGTTAACATTTATTTCCTTTTTAATATAACTCTCTCTTGCCTTCAGAAGTATCACGGGTTTTTCTCATTACTTGTTAGGCTCTCTTCCTCCAGTGGTGTGAGCCCATGCTCTAACTAGCTTCTAAATATTAGTTCTTAATCATCCTCTCTTTGTATGCATTCCCTTTCTAGGTGATCTTTCCCATTTACAGAGGTCTCTGACTAATGATGGTTCAAATTATGAGTTTTCAACTTTACGATGGTGCAAAAGTGATATGCATTTAGTAGAAAGAGTAGTTCAGCTTTTATTTTTATTTCTTTTCTTTTTCCAGGCTAGTGATAAATGGTATGATACAATCTTGTGATGCTGGGCTGTGGCAGCAAGCCCTAGGTCCCAGGCAGCCATGCAATCATGAGAGTAAACAAGCCATACACTCACAACCATTCTGTTTTTCACTTCCAGTACAGTATTCAACACTTTATTATAAAATAAGCTTCACATTAGATGATTTTGCCCAATTGTAGGCTAATATAAGTGTTCTGAGCATGTGTAAGGTAGGTTAGGATAAACTATGATGTTCAGTTGGTTAGGTGTATTAAATGCATTTTCAACTTACAATATTTTCAGTTTGCAATGGATTTACCAGAATGTAATCCCATCATAAATCAAGGAAGCATGTATGCTAGGAAAATGCCAAAATCAGAGACAACTGCTCTGCATCCAGGCTTTCCTTTAATCTTCCTAATTGATATCTCCAATTAGATTAACCTCTTCAAAAGGAATTTATTTGTGCCCCATGTTAAATTTGGGAGTTTGATTTAGCCCACATATGGATGATTAATATCTTGAATACATAAAGATTTTTTTCTAGAAAATTGTTTCAGATATTATTTCCAATCAGAAATTAAAGGTTATTCTGACTATAAAAGACAACACAACTCTTACTGTAAACATAACCTGATACTATTTATCTACTTCAGCTAGACATGTGTGTATACATACATATATATATATGTACAGATACATGCATGTATACAGATACACACACATTTTTTGTTTCATATGTTCTCCTTTATACTTGCTGGCATTTCCATTGGTGGTTTTTATTTTTGAAGAGTGAATCCTAAATTTCACAGTTACTCTGAGCCTGAAATAATGTCAATCATTTAATGAAGCAAAGTAATAAAATATTTTGAAAATGCATATACTTTGTTGTACGTGTGTATGTGTTTCAAACATTGGCCCAGATAGATTTAAGGTTCTTCTGTGTTCTCTTTTTTTAAATATATATACATATTTATTTCTGAAAGATAGAGACAGTGTGAGCAGAGGAGGGTCAGAGAGAGAGGGAGACACAGAATCCAAAACAAGCTCCAGGCTCTGTGGTAGCTGTTAGCACAGAGCCCGACGACATGGGGCTCAAACCCACGAACCGTGAGATCATGACCTGAGCCGAAGTCCAACGCTTAACTGACTGAGCCACCTATGAGCCACCTAGGTGCCCCAACTTCTGTGTTCTTTAATATGAATTTGTCAGAATAGAAATTGTTGGGCTGGACAGAATGAATATTTTATCTCTCTTACTCTTCTATCTTCATTGCACGATGCATTTTTAATAATGGTTACTCTACCCAAAGAAGTAGGAGATAATTGTTAGCTTTTACATAGTAATGTCTGGTTCTCAAGCAGATGTAAAAGATCTTTTATTATTCTTTGGCTTGTTAATCATCTAGAGAACAATAATGCACCCAACAGAAGGTATTTCATGAATTAGAAAGGTTGAAAATGTTAAAGCACAAAGATTTCTATAAAATTAGTACCACCCCTTGATAAAAACCTCAAGATTTCTTTCAAAAGAATCTTAAGAGGAAGCAAAAGTCTCACTGGTTTATTCTATTTCTGATTTTCCTTTATAAAACTTATATTTTGATGGGAACATGGTACAGTTGGAAACAATAGTAATGATTAATTCAATTCAACAGGAACACTTTGGATTAAATTGTCATATTTTATAAATCACAAAACTATTTGAGTCTTTTATAGAGACTGCTAAATTTTATCTACAATAACTTTCTTTTTATCCTGACTAAACATAATTTAGTATTCTAATTAGTGAAATCTTGTTTATTAATTTGGTCAGCTATCTGCAATAGGCTGTGCTTCTGACACAAAATTCTGAACATTAGGACATGTGAGAGCAACAGAATCATTCAATTTTTTGTCATTCTTTCTGTCTGATTATAATAATGTCTTGGGGTTCATGGATTTAATATTATGATACTTGATCATGAATAATAGATTATAAGTATAGCTCTTAATGAATAGAAAGAAATTTGAAAGGAAGGAAGGGCTCATGAAGGTACAGAAAACTTAAAATTAAGAAAACATGATTGTTGCAAGAGCCAAAGAAATTTAACAAGTGATGAAGAGAATAAGCAATTACAGAAAGAGCTAGTAAGCTGAGACACAACAAAAAAAAGTTTATTATATTTTTCAATATGAAATGATTGTTATCTGAAGAAAGGCAATTTCACTGGTTTGAGAAAGACTTTAAAGTGCATTATGTTGAATAGTGAATATGGAGTTAGGTAATTATGACGGTGAGCGCAGTAGATGTCATACAGTGGATTACTCTCATCTCTTCCACCCTGAACTCACAGGGCAGGTAACAGCTAGTAAAGAGACGGGTGAAAGGTAATAATCGCACTTTGAATTTCCTTCTTTTTTATTTTTTTATGATTTTGGAATATTAAAAATAATACATTAGCTCCAGAACAACATTTACTGAATAGATTCTTCAGTGAGTAGCACAGAAAGTTCCAAAAGGTCATTAAATTATAAGATTTCAGTACTCCTCCATGTAATTACATTTAAAACAAAGTAATAAATTATATTTAATGTTCTGAGATCCACAAACACATGTGTGAAAACATTATTTCTATCATAATGCTATCGTTTGCATTTGTAATTTTTTTATGAGTAAGGCAGTTTTTTTTAATGTTGTGGGTCACTTGGATCCATTTTCTATATTTTCTCTTTGTATTATTTGCCAGCTTTCTTTTGAATTTTAAGCTTTATTTGTTCCTTAAGTGTGTATGTGTCTGTTTATACACAAAACTGATGTTTAAATAATGTTAAATTCAGGTATTAAATAATATTGATTATATTTTCTTGTATAAATATTTGTTTCTTGCATTTTAAGAATGAATAAATTTTAAGTCAAAATAAAATAAAATCTACCAGTCATTTAATTTGTATGTTCACTTTTTTTTAGCACAGAGGGTTATTTTATACTCTGTAAATAAATAAACATATATCAATGTTTTCCTCATTATTCTCTGGTGGTTTTTTTTCCTTACTATTAGACATATTTCTCATATTTTAACTCCTTGTACAATATGAATTAGAAATATTTTTTTCTTATACAATATTTCACAAATCCTTTCATCCCTCAGTGATTATAATATCATACGTATCTAGTTAAGGTATCTAGTTATAAATTATATACATGCTTGCATGTCATACATATGATGTTGCATGTATGTAAAACACATATACACATACGAATACAAAGCCATGGTTTTAAGTTTATCCTTTTCCACTGAGCTCCCACAGTATCCAGTTCTAGTTTAACTTATCAGAATTTAAAATGTTTTAGTAATTTTCTGTATATGTATTCAATAATTATATATGCATTTTCCATGAAAAATCTAACTTATTTTTTCTAAGTTTCTTTTGATTAAAAAATTAATTTGTATATTTGAGAGAGAGAGAGAAACAGGGTGTGAGTGGGGGAGGGGCAGAGAGAGAAGGAGACAGAATCTGAAGTAGGTTCCAGGCTCAGAGCTGTCTGTAAAGAGCCCCATAATGGGCATGAACTCAGGAATCATGAGATCATGACCCAAGCTGAAGTCGGATGCTTGCATGACTGAGCCACCCAGGTGCTCCTCTTTTGATTTTTTTATTGGTATTGTAATAAATATATGATCCATTTTTTAAAAAACTGCATCCCTGAACACTGTTCATTTAATAATTTTACAATATTCATCAATTATGTCTGTAGCACTCTTTTCTAGGTAAAGCACTAAATAAAACAGTTTCTTCTTCCAAAAACTTATATATATTTCAAGAATTTTTCATTTAAGTCATATCTATCTATCATCTATCTATCTATTGATTATCATCATCTATGCACAGTTGACTCGAGCAGTGTGAGTTTGAACTGCATGGGTCCACTTATAGAAGGATATATTTTTTTTAATATTTTTATTTATTTCTAGGAGAGAGAGAGAGAGAGAGAGACAGCGTGAGCAGGGGAGGGTCAGAGAGAGAGGGAGTCACAGACTGAAACAGGCTCCAGGCTCTGAGCTGGCAGTCAGCACAGAGACCGATGCGGGGCTCGAACCCCCGAACCGCGAGATCATGACCTAAGCGAAAGTCGGACGCTTAACCGACTAAGCAACCCAGGCGCCCCTAGAAGGATTTTTTTTATAAGTACAGTACTAAAAATGTATTCTTCTTATGATTTTAATAACATTTTTAGTAGCTTACTTAATTGTAAGAATATACTATATAATATATATAACATACAAAATATGTATTAGTTGATTGTTTACATTAGCAGTTAGGCTCTCAGTCCTAAGTAGGCTATTAGTAGTTAAGTTTTTGGGTAGTCAAAAGTTATATGTGGGGGGGTGGTCAGCACCCCAACTCCTGCCTTGTTGAGGATCAATTTCAAGAGTAAATATAAATATATATTTGAACATGTATATACACATGCATATGAAATTTTACATGATTTTCATTGTTGCTACCAGAATTTCTCAAATGGAAGGAACCATCTATTTTGCGAAATAATTGTGAAAATATGATCAATGAGTCATTTGGGGTAAAACACTAGCTGCATTGAGGATGGTTATACAAACAGCTCATGCAAAAAGTGATAATATTTTTGTTAATAAGTTATGAAAATTGAGAGGGTTTTATTTTCCTGCTCCTAACAAAGAGATTCTAAGTATCATTATAGTATAAACCAATAACATGATGAGTAAATTGCAAATTATGTATTTACTACAGTATTAGAAAAATGAAGAATTTTACATAGTTTGCTTTATTTAAACTATTATTAGCATATTTTTCCCAAAGTTACTTCAACATCTCCTCTTTTAGTCTGTCCCATCAAAATTTGAATATTTAAGAAAGAATTTTAATTTATCTTTTTTTCTGAGAGAGAGAGAGAAAGCGAGAGAGAGGGAGCATGAGCAGGGGAAGGTCAGAGACAGAGAATCTGAAGCATGCTCCAGCTGTCAGCACAGAGCCCAATGCAGGGCTCGAACTCACGAACCGTGAGATCATGACCTGAGAAGAAGTTGAACACTAAACCGACTAAGCCACCCAGGTGCCCCAAAATTTGAATATTCTTAAGTTCCTTCTTTTAATTAAAGACACATAACTCACTAATCTCCATAATATATGGAAACTCTTTGCTTTTACCTATGTCTACTATTCTATATCTCAAATTTACTCCAAAGCAAAATATATTTAAAAAGTTACTGTGACATTTACTATTCTTGATTTCCCCCGTTCCCCAGTCCAATTACAGAGTCATTTCTGTACCCTCCATCATGCTTGAACTTGTGTTATCAGAAATGTAAATGGCTTATGAATGCTAAATGCAGTGGGTATATTTCTTTTTTTTTCTCAAAAACATTAAAAAAATTTTTTAAGTCAAAGACTTTTTAAAAAATTTTTTTTACAANCCTTGCAACCTTTCCTTCAGAGCGTCCTCCTCAGGATTTCTTGTAGTGCCAGCTTCATGGTGACAAATTCTTTCAATTTTTGTTTATTTGGAAAGGTTTTTATCTCTCCTTCTATTTTGAATGACAAGCTTGCTGGATAGAGGATTCTTGTTTGCATATTTTTACTGTTCATCACATTGAAGATCTCCTGCCATTCCTTTCTGGCCTGCCACGTTTCAGTAGATAGGTCTGTCACCACTCTGATAGGTTTCCCTTTGTATGTTAGGGCCCTTTTCTCCTTAGTTGCTTTCAAAATTCTCTCTTTGTCCTTGTATTTTGCCATTTTTACTATGGTATGCCATGCAGAAGATAGATTCAAGTTATGTCTGAGGGGGTCCTCTGAGCCTCTTGTATTTCAATATTTTNAGATCTTTTCTGTGTGATGTATGGGCGCTAGTGCAAGTACGGAGCTCCTTACTTCTCTGCCATCTTGCCCCTGAAGTGGGTATATTTCTGCACTCATTTAGCTTTTCCTGTTCTTGTTTAATGTAGTTGCCCACCCCCTTCTCTGAGAAATGCTTACTTTATCTTGCAACCATGATATCACCTTCTGCTCATTTTTTTATTTTATTGCTTTTTTACTTCTTTTTCCCTTAAAAATATAATAAACTTTAAAAAATGTATATAAATATTAATGTAAAACCATTGTTATAGATTGCCTTCTGTTCTACAACATTGCCTTTATATATATCGTAGGCAATTTTCTTTCTTCCATTTTTTCAGTTCACTTTCTGTAACTGCTACTTATCAGATATTTAACACTCATGATAGATAGTTATTATCTTACAGCTTTCTGCTCATATCCTTTTTTCTGCAAATATAAAGGCTGGAAAAGTCTTCACAGTTTTTCAGCTTACATATTTCATAATTTTTATCTATTAATCTAGTTAACTAGCTATAATCTAGCTATCCATTGATCATCTATATTCTGTCTCTAATTATAATCAGTCACATATGTTTTGTCTTTGATATGTTTCTCACCCTGCTCTTTAAACTGAAAAAATACTATCCTTGAATTTTTCTAAGAAATTTAATAGAAGTTTTTATTTCTGTGTAACACGTCTTACTCTATTAATTATCCCCTTTTTGGACAATCTGTTTTGTCGTCTTTTTTCCATAGTGTTATTTTGGTTTAAATTTTGGTTTTCCGTTTAATGTTACTGGTTACCATAGCATTTTTGGTGATATTTGGTTCCCCATTTTCTTTAACAGTGAAGAGAGCACTTTTAAAAATCCTCTAGGTGGCTGCTGTGAGACAGCTGCGTGACTAAATGGTAAGGCTGCTGGTGGAATTTTTGCCTTTTGGCAAATTTTATTATTTTTACCAGTTTATTTTAATATACTTTATTTATCTATTTATTTTACTTTTTTGTGATAAGCAGATTGATAGTCCAGCAATTAAATTGACAGGGATTGGGATGGCAGAATGATTAATAGGAATTTCTGTCCACACTCATAATGGTCTAACAAAAATGATTATTCTTGAATTTTTAAGTAGCAGAGAACCAAAGTATTCATTTGTACTTAAACAAGATATCTGGTTACCATTTTCTTTCTATGTTAATAATGTTCTGCATTTCTAAAAAGAGCCTTTCAGTTGTATACTTTAGGAATTCAGAATGGCAATATCAAGGAAATGTTTGATTTTCACAAAAGGTAGTTATTTTGTAAAATTATTTTACAAGAGTGAAATCAATACATTCTTTACATTTAAACTGGCAGGTAACAATTCCATTTTCAGACTTGGTATAATATCAAAATACATGGTGGTAAGAATAATGGTCTCTAGCCTTTTCATATAAAAGAGGTTTAAAATAATACCCTATTGTATGAATTATCATTTAATGAAAAATCTTAGGCTGCTTTAAGAAATGGGAAGAAAAGCAATTTAAAATGGATAATTAAGAATTAATTTAAATCACTATGAAACATCAGGCAATAAGATAAAATAGGGAGATATTGAGCTTTAGAGCTGAATGAGAAGTTACCTATAAAAGTTTAAAATGCAGAAAAAAATAAATATTGAAAATAAACTGTTTAAAAGCTATTGTCTCCTCAATGTTCTGACTCAGCTTTCCAAACTTTTATCATTCTTCCCCTGGAAATGCAGCTTGGGATTCTCCTTGGGATTTTCTCTTTCTCTCTCTCTCTCTCTCCTCTCTTTCTCTCTCACCCTCTCTCTGTCTCTCATAATAAATAAGTAAACTTGAAAACAACAAAACATTATTTCCTTAACTGACATATATTTTTATTTAAATATAATGATATAGTAAGCCTTATTTTATCAGTAAAAGACACATAACATCTTATAAAAAAAGACCAAAAATACTAATATTGAGAAGTAATATTAAATCTAATCAATTTTCAGAAATTTCAAATTAATGACAGATAATTCAGTGAAACTAATGGAATGCTTTATTATAGTTAGTAATAGGGAGATATTGGCTTGATGTTGATTATGTTAAATGAAACAAAAGATTGGTGCTAAGACTGTGATTTTATTTCCTAGATTTGATTTTGGAAAACATCAATTATGTCATTATATTTGAGAATGTATTTATAAAATACAAAACATATTTATAAGTTTTATTACATTGGACAATGAACTTAATTTATTACATTGGACAGTGATCTTAATTTCCTAATCGAAATGATTTAAATAAATTTTTGCCAAGAAATCTTTAGATTAGACCCTTCTGAGAATGTCAGCTTATTTGGTAATCTTCAGTGTGACAGAAAATATAATTCTTAGTTATTATTATGTGGCATTGAAAATATTTATAAAATCCCTTTGTGGTTTTTATCAAACAATTGTAAATAAGCATGCTGGTCTTGCTGGAAAACTATTACATTTGTGCCAGATGTACAAGATATACTGATCTACAAAGCCAGCCCCAATCATGTTTATAATCTAAGTAACTGAAATGTCCTTCTAGAAATTGCTAAAGTTCATCTCACAATCCAATTAAAAGAATGAGTCATGTTAATTGAAAACCAAAGACTATCTAGATTAAAAAACACTGTTATTGTAGATAATGCCTTCAGAGGATTGAAAATTGTTCAGAGTTCAGTGACCACTCTGATCCGTGTTACAATTTAACATATGTGTCATATTTCTCTTAAATTTCCATGCATTTCTGTGGTAGAAATGTGTATTATAATTACAAGTTTGAAAAGTTTGCTGCTGGCGCAATGACTTGAGTTTATTGAAAGGACTCTTATTGAAGCAGTATGCCTGTGACTATCACTTCCAGATAGTATTATATTTAGCATTTCAAAAATATATGATCTCAGATGAATGACTTAGAAAAAGTAAATGAAGAAAATGTTTTCTTGGATGATTTCAGAAGATTGGCCATATTGACAATATTTTAAATATATCAATTTGGCTTAAAATTACTGCTTTTGCCATTCTTTGGTTAATGATTTTTGCTAATGTTTTCAACAAATATTTATGCTGGTAGGAACCTGTATTATGTAAGATAAATTCCTTATTATTCTTTTTGTTTATGTTATCTTTGATTATTATTTCACACTTTCCTTGGCATCAGTCTTGCTAAATCTTTTGAACCTCATTTCAACATTTTTGGTGTTTGAAGATTAAATTTTATTAGACTTATGGTTTCCAATTTTGAATGTAAAGAGTTTAGAAGGTACCAATCCATCCTGAAATAAGTAAAAAAGCTGAACAGACTGAAAAAATCAACAACTTTTCTTGGATGCATAAGAAGAATGGACACAGGGCAAACTGCTGCCCTCAAGACTGTAGAGGCACATAGGCAAACATAGGGAGTTGTGGCTAACCGAAGCAGAGACTCAGAAGATGAAACTATCATAGGAATCAGTGCTATGTAGGGAAAACTGAACTATAATTGACCAGTTGCTAGAAGCTCAGTGCACACATATCTGCAGAGTTAAAAACTGCAGTGGGATGCAGTCATACCAATTCTCTACAATATTTTAAGAGGGTAGAAGCAGAAGGCATACTTCAAAACTCATTCTATGAAGCCACTGTTACCCTAACACCAAAACCAGACAAAAAACATTAAAAGAAAACTACAAACCAATACCTCTCATGACATAGATTTAAAATTCTCAACGAAACATTAGCAAGTCAAATCCAAAAAATGTATAAAAATAACTATACACCACGACTAAGTAGTATTTATTCCAGGTGTGCAAGGCTGGTTCAACATTCAAAAATTATGTAATCTATTACATCAATAGGTTAAAAAGAGAAATTACAGGATTATACCAATAGATAAAAAAACTATATGACAAAATCCAATATCCATCATGATAAAAATTCTCAGAAAGCTAGGAATAGAGATCTTCTTTAACTTGATAAAGGCTGTCTACAAAAAAACAAACAAACAAACAAAAAACCTTACTTAATGGTAAGAAATTTAAAACCTTTCCCAAAATATCAGATGCAAGGCAAAGATGTTCTCTCTCATGACTCCTTTTCTTTTCCTTTTCGTTTATTAATTTTTGGAGACAGAGAGTGACAGAATGCAAGTGGGGGAGGGGCACAGAGAGAGGGAGACACAGAATCTGAAGCAGGCTCCAGGCTCTGAGGAGTCAGCACAGATCCCAATCTGGGGCTCGAACCCACAACTGTGATATCATGACCTGAGCCAAAGTCAGATGCTTAACCGACCAATCCATGCAGGCACCTTAAAATTATGTTTTTAAAACAATGAACAAAGGGTGAAGAGTGAGTCTCACTATAAAATTGTTCCTGGATCAGTCTGTAGAGGATTCTGGATNCTGCACTGGGAATGTAGGAGATGTAGGAAAGAGAAATACAAACTATTGCTTAATCTCCTATTTTGACTGAAATAGCCATAATAGACCTAATGTTGAAAATATGTCTCTGATATTTTATTAGAGGTCTTTGGGGCTAATCAACTGCATATTTCAATAGCCTTGGTTTTGTTCATCCTTTACTTAGGATCTCCGGTCCCCATCTGATCCCCTATGTTCTTGAGTTCATCACATCTAATTTTCCTGCTTACCTTTTAAAAAGTAGATATGATATGAAATAAAGAAGGTAAAACAAATATGNAACATTATTTCCTTAACTGACATATATTTTTATTTAAATATAATGATATAGTAAGCCTTATTTTATCAGTAAAAGACACATAACATCTTATAAAAAAAGACCAAAAATACTAATATTGAGAAGTAATATTAAATCTAATCAATTTTCAGAAATTTCAAATTAATGACAGATAATTCAGTGAAACTAATGGAATGCTTTATTATAGTTAGTAATAGGGAGATATTGGCTTGATGTTGATTATGTTAAATGAAACAAAAGATTGGTGCTAAGACTGTGATTTTATTTCCTAGATTTGATTTTGGAAAACATCAATTATGTCATTATATTTGAGAATGTATTTATAAAATACAAAACATATTTATAAGTTTTATTACATTGGACAATGAACTTAATTTATTACATTGGACAGTGATCTTAATTTCCTAATCGAAATGATTTAAATAAATTTTTGCCAAGAAATCTTTAGATTAGACCCTTCTGAGAATGTCAGCTTATTTGGTAATCTTCAGTGTGACAGAAAATATAATTCTTAGTTATTATTATGTGGCATTGAAAATATTTATAAAATCCCTTTGTGGTTTTTATCAAACAATTGTAAATAAGCATGCTGGTCTTGCTGGAAAACTATTACATTTGTGCCAGATGTACAAGATATACTGATCTACAAAGCCAGCCCCAATCATGTTTATAATCTAAGTAACTGAAATGTCCTTCTAGAAATTGCTAAAGTTCATCTCACAATCCAATTAAAAGAATGAGTCATGTTAATTGAAAACCAAAGACTATCTAGATTAAAAAACACTGTTATTGTAGATAATGCCTTCAGAGGATTGAAAATTGTTCAGAGTTCAGTGACCACTCTGATCCGTGTTACAATTTAACATATGTGTCATATTTCTCTTAAATTTCCATGCATTTCTGTGGTAGAAATGTGTATTATAATTACAAGTTTGAAAAGTTTGCTGCTGGCGCAATGACTTGAGTTTATTGAAAGGACTCTTATTGAAGCAGTATGCCTGTGACTATCACTTCCAGATAGTATTATATTTAGCATTTCAAAAATATATGATCTCAGATGAATGACTTAGAAAAAGTAAATGAAGAAAATGTTTTCTTGGATGATTTCAGAAGATTGGCCATATTGACAATATTTTAAATATATCAATTTGGCTTAAAATTACTGCTTTTGCCATTCTTTGGTTAATGATTTTTGCTAATGTTTTCAACAAATATTTATGCTGGTAGGAACCTGTATTATGTAAGATAAATTCCTTATTATTCTTTTTGTTTATGTTATCTTTGATTATTATTTCACACTTTCCTTGGCATCAGTCTTGCTAAATCTTTTGAACCTCATTTCAACATTTTTGGTGTTTGAAGATTAAATTTTATTAGACTTATGGTTTCCAATTTTGAATGTAAAGAGTTTAGAAGGTACCAATCCATCCTGAAATAAGTAAAAAAGCTGAACAGACTGAAAAAATCAACAACTTTTCTTGGATGCATAAGAAGAATGGACACAGGGCAAACTGCTGCCCTCAAGACTGTAGAGGCACATAGGCAAACATAGGGAGTTGTGGCTAACCGAAGCAGAGACTCAGAAGATGAAACTATCATAGGAATCAGTGCTATGTAGGGAAAACTGAACTATAATTGACCAGTTGCTAGAAGCTCAGTGCACACATATCTGCAGAGTTAAAAACTGCAGTGGGATGCAGTCATACCAATTCTCTACAATATTTTAAGAGGGTAGAAGCAGAAGGCATACTTCAAAACTCATTCTATGAAGCCACTGTTACCCTAACACCAAAACCAGACAAAAAACATTAAAAGAAAACTACAAACCAATACCTCTCATGACATAGATTTAAAATTCTCAACGAAACATTAGCAAGTCAAATCCAAAAAATGTATAAAAATAACTATACACCACGACTAAGTAGTATTTATTCCAGGTGTGCAAGGCTGGTTCAACATTCAAAAATTATGTAATCTATTACATCAATAGGTTAAAAAGAGAAATTACAGGATTATACCAATAGATAAAAAAACTATATGACAAAATCCAATATCCATCATGATAAAAATTCTCAGAAAGCTAGGAATAGAGATCTTCTTTAACTTGATAAAGGCTGTCTACAAAAAAACAAACAAACAAACAAAAAACCTTACTTAATGGTAAGAAATTTAAAACCTTTCCCAAAATATCAGATGCAAGGCAAAGATGTTCTCTCTCATGACTCCTTTTCTTTTCCTTTTCGTTTATTAATTTTTGGAGACAGAGAGTGACAGAATGCAAGTGGGGGAGGGGCACAGAGAGAGGGAGACACAGAATCTGAAGCAGGCTCCAGGCTCTGAGGAGTCAGCACAGATCCCAATCTGGGGCTCGAACCCACAACTGTGATATCATGACCTGAGCCAAAGTCAGATGCTTAACCGACCAATCCATGCAGGCACCTTAAAATTATGTTTTTAAAACAATGAACAAAGGGTGAAGAGTGAGTCTCACTATAAAATTGTTCCTGGATCAGTCTGTAGAGGANGGGGTTCTGCACTGGGAATGTAGGAGATGTATGAAAGAGAAATACAAACTATTGCTTAATCTCCTATTTTGACTGAAATAGCCATAATAGACCTAATGTTGAAAATATGTCTCTGATATTTTATTAGAGGTCTTTGGGGCTAATCAACTGCATATTTCAATAGCCTTGGTTTTGTTCATCCTTTACTTAGGATCTCCGGTCCCCATCTGATCCCCTATGTTCTTGAGTTCATCACATCTAATTTTCCTGCTTACCTTTTAAAAAGTAGATATGATATGAAATAAAGAAGGTAAAACAAATATGAGGCAAATAGCAGAGTAAATCTCACCAACTTGGCTTATGTAGTATCTTAATATTCATTAGGGATACTTATGACAAGTCTCTAGGACTTTTAAAACCCTCACCTCAAACTTTGACATCCTCTAGTCTGGTTTTGACACTCATCTTTAGGTCACTATTGCCTTTTATGGAGATTTTAAGAAAGGTACATCATTCCCATGTTGCTGCAATTAACAATACTGTTTATTAGAAAGATCTTAGAAATGAAAAGTCCCATAGTAAATCTCAAGAAACAGATTTAAAAGTTGACATGTATAGAATATTCCATGTAATTTTGGCAAAATTACAACTAACCAACCAGCCAAAGGAACAAAAAAACAAACCTTTTAGTTCTAATTCCAATGGCATTTACCTAACATCTACTTGTTCTTTAGTATCTTGGGAGATTAGAAACTGTGTTCTCTTTTATGGATAGAATTATAAAGTGTGTGTGTGTGTGTGTGTGTGTGTGTGTATTTTCCTACAGAAGCATATTTTACAAATGGAAAATAACCGTATATTAGAATAAAACATATATATTTTCAGTAGTTTCCCTTACTAAGTGTGGTTACCTCTGGTCTTATTACAAGGAATAAAATACCAGCAGTAACATCAAATAGAAAACTGAACGTTTCTTTCAATTGCCTTTGCTAACCATTTCAAACACAATGACTACATTCTACTCAGATTGTTTCAAATTTGAAGCACCCTGAATCAAATGAAATGCAAGGGACATGAGCAATAAATGTTGAAAGACTTTTAAAAGTTATTGCTATTATACTATCTGACTTGGATTGTCATATTGATTACAGCTGAACAATGAAACATACCCAAAAGCAATCATATATATTTTAGTTGATGACTCACATTGTAAGCTTCTGTTCTCTTTCAAGAGATACTCACTTTAGGATTTTGATTTGACTTTCTATCTTTTCTCTCTTC
This sequence comes from Crocuta crocuta, assembly GCF_008692635.1. Taxonomy (NCBI): domain Eukaryota; kingdom Metazoa; phylum Chordata; class Mammalia; order Carnivora; family Hyaenidae; genus Crocuta; species Crocuta crocuta. Next base: position 5,033,725 of record NW_027531875.1, on the reverse strand, counting down.
TTTTAATGACAGTCGAGGATATTAAACCCTCATTTCAAACCCCTTGATCAATAAGGCACTATTTTAAGCAGCAGCTTATAACAAATGTTATACTGCGCCTTTGCATTTACTATAAACAATCCAAAATACACTGTAATAAAATGCACATCAGCATTACATAATGCTATACAGAGCATAGCAGAACTGTAAACTTACCCTCCAGAGGCTTATAACCCGTTTTTAAGATTTAGTTTGAACTAAAAATACTATGCATCATATAATAATTTGAATATTTTAGTTATTCCTCATGTTACCAATAAACATATTTAACCCATACTTTTCTCATTTTTATCTGCATATCACTGCTAATTTTTATTGCTGGATATAATATAAACATGTATAAACACTACATCAGCAATTAAAAACAAATTAACTTTTAAGTAGCTGAATTAAGGTTTATGAAAAAGGTAGTTTTTATAGGGATTTTATAAGCAATGTAGGAAATTAGGCTTTCATAAATACTAGAAACAATCTTGCTTTATTCCAAGGACTATGGAAGTGAATGCACAGAGGTAGTCCAGGGCGTCTATGGACGCTTTGTGGGTAGAGACTTGACTTTCTATATTTGTATATATCAAGTGTATGTCATAGTCACTGGCATTGTGACACAAAATAGATTATGTTTTATCCATTCTGGGTAATATTGTAGTTAGAAAGGGGGAAGGGATACATTGGTGTATATCCAGAGACTTCTTCATTTAGATCTGCGTACTTATTAATCAAATTACTCATGGAAGAAACAATCATACTAACAGCATAGTATTCATTAAAGAGCTGCCGACTTGAAAAATTAGTTCCACTCCAATATCTCTGTCCCTTACAGATGGAATTGATCTACTTCTTCCCCTTGTCAGTTCTTCATAGACCTCTCTATTTCTGAAAGTCCAGCATTTGGGAAATCTCACAGTATAAAGAAAATACATAAAAATAAGTTAAAAATAAAAATCTTATATTAGTTGTTTAAAATAACGAAGTTTATGAAAGTGGCTTGGGAGAACTTTCCAAATATCACACAGAGCCAGAAGAATGAGGTTCTGACAGAGTTTACACTGCACATATCAAAGTGTGAGAAAATGAGCAAAACTGATGTAGTCATAGAACTCCAGTAAGATGTATTTTGGATATCAAGGAATTAAAGAAGATTCTCGTAAAAAGAAAAGAACTCTCAAATATTATTGTAAATGAATTTCATATTCATTCTAGGAGAGAATCCTATATAAGATGAAACAAGTTTTATCTTGCTATCATATTTTTCAAAAAATCAATGTAAGAAAATATCAACTTATGAGTATTTGCCCTGTCTATAATTTCTAAAATGTAAGTATAGTTTCAATGCTTTCTTACATAAAAATTAATAAACTAATTTAAAAAGATGTTCTCATGTTATTTTGAAAGAAAATGTCCATATCAAACTTTTAGGAACTGTTCAGAATATTTTGAGGACTGTTTCACTTCAGATGCATTTATATTACATAGCCCAATTTATTTATTACTATATATTTTCCATCATGAATTCTTCCTCACATCCTGTTAATATCAGTTTTGCCTATCAGTGATGACATCTAGATAACTATCACTTAATTTAACTCTATTTTGAAGAGAGTTTCGAGGTTAAAAACCTATTTTTTTATTTCTGGACTTGTCCATTTAGTTTAACATACATCTGTAAAGAGTCTGCATGCCAGGCAATATAGGAGGCTTTTATATAATGAAAATAGTCTATTGCTCTTAAGAAATTAAGAATTTAAAACTAAGATCAGTATTAGTACATTATGTTAAGTATCAAGGCAGCATTTCTTTAATCCCAGGTGCTATGGCAACATATCAAAAGGTGAAAATCTGTAAGAAATTCCAGTACTTCTAGAAGCTAGAAAAAATAATTATGCTAAAAAATAATAATACTAACATCTCTAGCTGGATATACCATTGAGCTCTCTATTAAAATATATCTTACAATTGACATCTTTTATCTTCAAATATCCAAATTAGCTCTACTGACTCTAGACTTCACTACGTCATCATTGATATAGAATTTGATCAGTTTTTGTTGTGAAACTTTTACCTTTGTCTCTCTCTTTCTCTCCACCCTCTACAACTTTTATCAAGTCAGTTAAGAAACATTATATATATATTTGTTTCCTCACTCTTCCCTTAGGTGTGGCTATTGACTAATCATTCCAATGAAAGGACATTATTCTAGGTCTTAATAGTCTGATGAGTTCATTCATACAACAAATACCTATTGGATACTATTGACTTATTCAGAGACAAAATATCTAGCGATATTACATGGCAATGACAAAGAATCACATTTCTTAATGTTTCGTCTACAGCCAAATTGTGACAATTTGGCTCAGAAAGGAATTTGCTATTCATGAAAAAACAAATCCCACAAGTTGAGAGTAATGCTGCAGGCAGAATCATAGATGCAGAAAACAACAACAGGTAGGTTTTATGCAGTTTTATTCTGTATCTACTCTGCATATATATTTTTTAAAATATTCATCCATTACTCAACTTATTCACTGTCATCCATCTTTCATCTCTTTTTCAACTCACCTGTTTCTTAAAATATGACACACTCTTTTAAAGATATTCCTCTAGAGCCTACTCTTTTCCTATTCCTGTTCCGAATGATTGCTTTATGGGCTTGATAGAGAAATATTATGATTGATTGATTAATTTACTTACATGGAAATTCTGAGTTACAACATTTACCTTATAAAATATCTTATAATCATCATGTCTTCTTTTTTGATGTTAACCGTCATTTACTAGAGGTTATTTCCTAAGAAATGATGCATGGGAGAGAAACTTGTTTGATTTCTCACTTATCAGAAAATGTATCTTATTTTACATAGCTTCTTGAGAGACAGCTCTTAAAGATATAAAATTGGTAAATCAAAATTATCTCCCTACTTTACAACTTGGAAACCATTTTCTAGTGTTCCCTTGTGTACAGTTTTACTCATGCCAGATGATTTTTATTCCTTCTCTAGAATTTTTGTAATTGTTTCTTTATTCTTAGGAGTTCTGATATATAATTATGATCTGCTTACAATTCGTTATTCTGCTTTTGCAAATGAATTAATTTTATTATTAGTATTTTCTTCATACATACAAATGCACATGAGATTCTGGGGATGATATGTATCAATACACAGATTTTAATTTCATGAAAAAGTTTATCAAAGAATAATATATAAAAATATTTTATGAACATAATATCCTTTAATGATATATATCTTTATGCATTTATATATATCTTTATGCATTTATATATTTGTGTGTTCATGAGAGAATGTGTATATGTGTATATATATAGTATTTCTACACAATATATCTTCAAGGAGTTTCTGATTTGTATTCTCCACAGTATTAGAAACAATTATTAATGTATACTAAATACTACATTAATGTATTTGTATTGATTTGAGTTAAAATTAGCAGAGGGGAGTAGAACTATTTTTTGTAAACTAAGATGCATCTTACATAATTTAATTTGTTAATTTGTTATATAATCAATATTATTGATTATATTAAGAATTATATTAAGCCAAGAATCAATCTATCTATCTATCTATCTATCTATCTATCTTCCCTATGTTTTATACTGAGAATATGAAAATTGTGTATAATTTTCCAGGGTATTTGCAATGCCTTTTATAATTTGGAATTCTTTATTCAGAAATAAAGATTTACATATCAAATCATGCTTTTTGTAATCATTATATACATGAGGTTTCACGTAAGGTATTTTTGCCAGCCCACTTTGTACCTTTTTTTTCTTGATCTATAAGATCAGTATGCAAGGCTATGTCACTCTTCCATTGCACATTAATAATCAAAGAGTAGTTTTTCCGGCAGGAGGTGTGTCAGGGCAATTTGACAAACAGTGCTTTGAAGGATCATGACCTTGAAGGTCTATAGCAAGGCAATTTCTGAATTTGAAGAGGCTGTCAGATTGAATTTCAAAGAACAGTATATTAATGTCCATAATTAAGACTGGAGATACCCTATGCAATGGTTTTTATTCTTTAAAATTAGATGGTAATTAGATAATGAGGTCCATACACAACTAATTAGAATCAAAATTGTCTAATGAAAGGGGCATGGTGTACAGAAGAGTAGATATCTGTGCCTTGCCTACATGTGTGTGTTTATGTGAGTTTTAGTTAAGCCACAGATATGGTTCAAATTTTACCCAGTTCAATTCTACAAAATGATTAAGATATTTAATGGATATTTTATTCAGATCACAAGCTTTGCCACTGCAGAAGGTGAAGATGTGTGACAGGAAGAGTTAAAGCTGAATGTGTTAGCTTAATCTGTTAGGATCAGATCCAAGCAATTTTAATTTCCTGCAGCAGAGGTGATAATAAGAAGAGTGGATGGTAAGGACACTGTATTAGAACTTCTTTACAATTAACATAGAATGATATTATTATGATTTATTAATTTAAGCTAACTACCAGAAATTTTCTTTGATTCTTATAAGAATTATTGAATTTGCCTTTAGAAAGATAGGAGAAATATTTAGGGAAGCATGAGAAAACTTCCAAAAATGGAAGCTTCAAGAAAAGTATGTCCAAGAGCACTTAAAATTACTGTGATGAGCAGTAAAATACATTTTGTATTTATGGTGAAGGCCATATCCCGATTGAAATACACATTACACTCACAAAACTAATCATTGCTTCTATGTAGCTAATGTCATAAAGATTAATATTTTGGGAGATAACTATCATTGTACAACCTTGCATTTCACAAAATAATTTATTAGAGATAATAATATATGGAATATATATTTAAACAAGTATTTCTCCTTGTATGTAGAGTCATAAAGTTTATACATAATCAAACTGTTATTCGGGTTATTCAAACTGTTGTCCAGCTCCATAAAACTATAACATAGAAGTTACTTTCATCCAATTCCCAGTTCAATATTGATACATAAAATATCAAAGTTACATTAATAAATTTAACAGTGGCATTGAGAATTATATTCTTCAGCTTGTCACACCATAGAACAGATATATTCCCCATTCTATAAAAGCAGTAAAAAAATTTAGACTGTTATATGGCAGTCTTAAGAAAATAAATTCTATTCACACATTTTACTACACTGCCCCTCCTTTTGTTTGAAGTCTTTATTATAATGGCATTTCTAGATAAATCACTTAGCTAGGTCTTCATTTGTTTGTTCAATGTTCTAATCTAATTTCTCACCATACAGGATTTCCTTTTTAAAAATAAAGGCTTAGAATTCAGCTTATCCATACATTTAATCAGCTATTTGTTAGGTTTATATCAAAGGCTTAGAATTCAGCTTATCCATACATTTAATCAGCTATTTATTAGGTTTATGTCATGTGGCAGGATCTTTGCAATGTCATGGGGATAGAGCTCTATATATTTGAATCAGTATCCCTAGCTTCTTGGAGTTTATAATGTACTAGAGGAGACTATGTATCATGTAGTTGTAATTTCAGTGTGATGCATGGCACAAATGAGGGAAAAAAACCCAGAATTCTACGATGGAATAGAGAGACAGGATATAAAAGTAGGGAGAATTTCTGTAAGGAATGGTTATTGTTGCTGAGATATGAAGGAATGAGTAGATGTTAGATAGATGTTTCTAGGCAGAAGTAATGACATTATTCTGTGGCAGAGAGAAGTTTAGGAAGCTGGATAAAGTCAAGATTTAGGTTGTTCTGAGTGAAAATAAAGAATAGTAGTCACGACAGATACAATAACTAGAACAGTGTGTGCAGGGTATCATGGGCCACAGGGAAACTTTTGAATTTTATTTTAAGGGCAATAGGAAGCAATTCAAAGTTTTCAAGGTAGGGAGACAGAATTATATTCTATGTCTTAATTCATGGAAATTGATAATCTGTAAGGACTATCAGATGTCAACCTCATGACTCGAAGTTGGGGATTGTAAAAATAATTCATCATTTCAAATTATTGTTGGAAAGTTAAAAGATGTACAGTAGAATCAAATGCACACATCTTTAGAACATTACACAATGTAAAGACTCAGAATCAAAATATGTTGAAAGCCATATTCAAGGAATGCATAGAACATGAATGCATAAATATGTTAGGAAAGATACATTGATGTTGGGGATGAGTTGGTTATATTTTGGGTGAGAATGGTAAGGCAAGTTGTAGTATTTACTTTATAGTGTTTGGATCTTATTGAGACTAGCTAATATTTTAAGAATCCCATGAGGCTGCTCCTTTTTCATTCACTAGTTCCTTAAATAGGGCTAATAGTGACAAAATGCAAGATTTTTTGCTACTGAACTATTGCTTCTGGGAGTTGATAGGAAGAAATGAAGAACCTAAACTAAACTAGAAACTTTTACTATTTTACTGGCTAGTGTTTTTTTTTTTTTTTTTAAGTTCATTGTATAAGAACATGTTACTCTCTGGTTTATTAGTAGTTTGAATTTTTTTTTCTCTGGATTTTAAACATTTTTTATTGAGATTATGTGATAGCCTCAAATAATTTAATGATTTTTCCATGTATGTACTTAATAATGATATTTGTCAACACAATACAAATATTCCATTATATACCTATTCATTTCTTTTTTTAGGTTTATTTATTTATTTGAGAGAGAGACAGATAGACAGAGAAAAAGATGAGCAAGGGAGGGGCAGAGAGAGCGGGAGAGTGAGAGGTTCCCAAGCAGGCTCTGCGCTATCAGCGCTGAGCCTGATGTGCAGCTTTAACTCAAGAACTACGAGATCATGACCTGGTTTGAAACCAAGAGTCAGATGCTTAACTAACTGAGCCACCCAGGCGCCTCTCTACTCATTTCTTTATGGTTGTATAGAATTTTAATGGTTTTCTGTCAAAAATGATTTTAAAAGGAATGTCTTTTTAAAAAAACACACATTTGAATTTGGCTATACACTTTGATCAGATTCTAAGAAGTAATCAAATGAATTTTGGAATTACTATATCAATTTACACTTCTAGAAATAATTTATGTAAAATTCTGTCTAATTATAGTATAATGAGGTGAATACATAGTTAAGAGGGAACAGAAAGAGAGAGAAGGAATGGGAGAGGAAGAGGGAAAAACATATACATTTACAGTATTGTAATTAATATATTTCATTAACTAGTTTAATTTAAATGTTCATGTTAATTACTGTGATTGAACATTGCTCATACTTATTAACCATGAGTACTTTATTGTCTACAAATTGTCAGCTCATTCTCATTATCCAAATATTATTTGTACAATAACTTTTTCTTTTGGTCTGGGTGAGTCAGTTCTGCACATTGTATTCGTTGTAAAAAATGAGATGGCAAGGGCACCTGAGTGGCTCAGTCAGATGAGCGTCTGAATTCAGTTCAGGTCATGATCTCACGTCTTGTGAGTTTGAGCCCCACATCGGGCTCTGTGCTCATAGCTCAGAGCCTGGAGACTGCTTTGAATTCTATATCTCCCTCTCTCTCTGTCCCTACCTTGCTCACACTCTGTCTCTCATAAATGAATAAATATTTTTTTAAAATGATGGCAAACATCAAACTGAATCTTCTTTACTCCCCTGTTTTTTTTCTTACATTTATAAAGGCTCACTTTCTGTAATAACTATTATTTTTTTCTGCCTTATTCTCATACTTTGCTTCTTTTCACTCTCCTTTACTTCTGTATCACCTTCAGAAGATACAGAATAATGTCTGTATATATCTTCACTGTATCCTTCTCTTCTGTTATACAGAAAATGCATTATTCCTCCTTGAAAAGGTCAATTATTTTACTTGTATTCTGGATCCCTTTAGGAATATTTATTTTTTTAATTTTTCTTGAATATTAAATTTTACCCACTGTAGTAAATCATTCTTATCGATATTCTAACACTCTCTAAGCAATACACATTTAAACTTGTTCAGTTAAATAAAAAAGAATAGATTAAACAAAGTTAAATACATTTAGTGACTATGTTATTATGTATTGCAAATCTCCAAGGAGTGGACAGTATATCGGCAATTTAATTTATAATGAAATCCACTTATCATTAATAAGAAGAATAAAGGTGCCTTTTCAATGCCTTAAAAAAATAAACTCATTCAGTTTGAGTTGCTTACTACACATCCAAGCTGGAATTAAAGAAAGAGAAAGACACTTTTGGGTACAAAAGAGTCACTCAGCAGAAAATATGAATTAGAGATGTAAATCTCAAAGTAAATGAGTACACTGACTTTTAAGTCCTGATCCTGGATGACTTTGTTGAAGAGATAAATACATAAAATAGAATGAAATAATGTATAACTCCTAAAATATCCAAATACCTAGCAGTTTAAGAAGAAAAAGTAAAGCCAATAAATGGGACAAATATGACAAATGATATAATAATGGAAGGCCAAGAGTAAGATGTACTGGAGGTAAAATTTAAGTGTTGCCAGAGTGAGAGAGATGACATATTAAATGGTGTTTAGAAATTAATTAAGAATATTGAAATGGATCAATGGATTTGTAAAGCATCTATAAGACTACATTTATTGGTAATTACAATAAATCTGAAAAATACAATTTATAACTATCAAAATAGATTATCTAAACTTTTTGTTATGCAAGCAATATTAAAAATATAGTTCAGCAAAAATATCATACAAATATTTGATATATAACAATATCAATATTAACTACAATTAAAATGTAAACAGTAGTATTCTGAAAATAACTGAATTAATAATACAAATTAATAAAATACATCTATAAATGTACATATCACTGCACCAAATTGAAATTCAAAAATTTTAGAAATATAAAGAAATAAATATAATAGTCAAAGAATTGAATGGTAATCAATGGAAGCTCACAGAATCCAGAAAGCATCGTAGTCTATATTGGTACTTGATACACATAAATTTCAAATATAAATTCAGCTGGGAAATGATAGTCAACTAAATAATTAAATTGACATTGCTTGGAAGAAAAAGAAAATATAATAAAGAAATACACATATTTATTAATTAATAGGTATTTCAAATTTTAAAAGACATTCTTGCCATGTTTTGTAAAGTGTTGCAGATCATATAACAGAAAGGAAGTGTAAACAATCAATAACCATAACAAAATCTGTCAAAAGTCTCTCAAAATGCAGAGATTTAACTTTGAGACTATAATGGTCTGACATAAAAGCTGAGAACTGAATTAAGTGAGGTGATCTAAAAAGAAAAGAGATAGGAGAGGACAGAAATTCCAAAAAGGCACTGTTAGATAGAAGAGGTTTCTCTCTGTGTTAGATCTTTTCTGAAGGGTCCATTAAATGTAAGGAACATAAAAATAGGAAATATACATCTGTGTTGCACTGTATGAAACTCTTTAGCACAAAGACACTAATTCACATACTGACTCTATTGTTTAACGTATACCTAGTTTCTTAAATTGCAAAATTTCACAGTATGCTTGAGGAGATTCATTATGTAAATTGCTAAAGAAGACATTTGACAGAAAATAGATGTCAATATATTCTTGTCTTTATATTATTTCTCTAAGAAAAATACACAGTGCTTCTAGATGCCTAATGGTATACAACAATTACATATATCTTTAGAGGGTTTACTTTGTCAATTCTTTCCAGCCCAGAACTACCTGGAACACACGTATTGTAGAATAAAGCCAAGTTTGTTTGTTTATTGCAATAAAGGAGACAGCCAACAATATGGATCTATGATGTGTCTCAGTGAAAGGAAGTAAGGGACTTGTTAGAAGATTTTTGACTTGTGTTCTATGATTTTGGAGAGGTTGAAGGAAGTACAGTGTTGCTATGCATAGAATATGGAATAGGGTATATCCTAAGGTATATCCTTTGGTTGAGTATCTTACCAATCAATTTTTACCTAAAAGACAGAAGGAATTAAACTTTAGGTGCAAAAGGAGCAGCAGTTATATTTGCAGTAACGGGATGGGATGGTCTTGTGTTTGTCTCACTCCATCAGAGTCAAAGAATACCCTGTTGATTTTGGTATTATATAAAACGATTTATTGTCAACAGGAATACACTATCACTTAGAGATTCAAGCCAGGACAGCTTAGCTGACTGTGGTCAGGGACTGTGTATTTGTCATTTATTATGTTAATGTAAGATTATACCATGTGAGAACAAAAGTGGAAATTTAAAAATTACCAATGTCCTTTACCTAATGGATGTGCAATACGTATACCATGAATAAAGATTTGATTATTACATGGTGGTAGGAAAAAATAAAATAATATCAAATTATTTTAGGTATATTTAGGTACAAATGTAGATACTCACAATTATATATATTTGCATACCTGTAACATATATAATATATACCTATTTTGATTTCAATTATATATTAAAACCACAATTATAAAATATTTGATTAAAGATGGCCACTTAAAAATACATATACAATGTAAATTCAAATATATCTTCACTTTTCAGTCTTTTATGTTCTCTACAAACGGAATATCTTTAAAAGATCTCTGACTTTTGAGAAAAGTCTATAAACATTTACATTTTTCTATAAACTAAAAATTGAATTTTTCCATGGGCATTCAGCATCTGAAATCTGTCTTACTCAGTTGTTGCCTGACTTTCTGGCCGTTTCCATAGAAATATAGATCAGATGGGTTAATATAAGGAATGAATCTTTTTTAAAGATGGTAGTGTTTCAAATTTTTTGCTTTCTGATACTGAACAAGCCAATAACTATTTTCCTTGAAGGAAAATCAAAATCAAACTGAAAAATGCTCCCTATGCTTCTGTAATACTTTTAAAGATTTCTATAATGGTCAACCTTTTGGGGAGCATAAAGATGTCTTTTGAGTATGATATGTTCTGATATTTGGAATTTTAGGATTCCTGTAATATAAAAGCAAAAGGAGAGTAGTTAGTTCTATACTTGTGGGTATACAACTTTCAGAATTCCCAATAAGGGGAAGAAAGACTATTGCTGGGCGAATGTCTGCAATCATTGATTTGTTCACTGTAAAATGTGATTGTTTTTCCCCTTCAAGCCAAACTAATTGGTTAAACCATTATCTATTTTATAATTACCATACTTCATAATTATTCACTTCAATGATTGTGAATGTGAATGCATTACTATTATTACTTTTGGAAAACTAGAAGTGCAAAAAATTCAGTTTTAACAATGAATGATTTTCAGTGGGACATGGAATAATCAGTGGGGATGTTGTAAATAGTAAGGTTAATGCCACAGGGGAAGAATATGGGATATATACACAAAGTAATGCCCTTACTTAAGGCATTTAAGATTTCCTTGTAGGGTGTGGATAATATTAGTCATAAGCAATTTTTCCTTGCTTTAAAAACACTTTAAAATAATATATTTTTGAATATATCTTCTTAATCTATTATTCTCTTCTTTGAATTATTTATTTAGAAACTTCTGGAAAATGATTTTGATGAACAGATCTCAAAGATATTATGTAACTATTGATACTGAGTTCCTGTATAATCATTTTCTGTAAAAGTTGCTTTAAGAGAAAAATGTCCTGATGAAAAAGAAAATATTTAATTCAAATAAATGGATCTTTGATGGTAGAGAAAAAAATATGGGATAAAATATGCTAAGTGTGATAAACTATGAATAATGTAAGGAATATTGAGCCAGATAGAACTCTCTTTAAATAACTACTCCACCACAAAAATAAGTGATAACAGTAAGTTCTTTCTCTCTTTGCATTCAAATTTTAATATAAGAATAGTCAATTTTGTCTTATTGTCATTTATATATGTACATTAAAATCAAAGATGGACAATTTTATATTGTACCAACTACTATTTATCTTTTGAGAATAGTTCTAAAGATTGATAAGGAATATTAATAGGCACACATTAGATTTGCTAGACTGTCAAATATCTAGGGGCACTTGGGTGGCTCAGTTGGTTGAGCATCTGACTCTTACTTTCAGCTCAAGTCATGAACCCACGGTTATGGGATCGAGCCCTGTGTCAGACTCAGCCTGCTTAAAATTCTCTCTCTCCCTTTGCCCACCCCCCTACTCAGACATTCTCCCTTTCTCTAAAAAATATATTTTAAAAAAAACAGCGAAAAATGATTTTAGGTTTTCAGTTCACCTGATGTTGTCAACTATCTTCTGCAATGCAGAAATAATTGCTTGCTCATGGACAAGCAATTTTATAAACATAAATAAAAACATCATCAAGATATTATGCTACGTTAATATCAAATAATAAACAAATGACTAGGATTTAGATATAATGCAAATAAAACTTATTGTAATTAATATTTCAAAGAACCATTAAAATATCAGAACAGGAAAGAACTTAGAATTTCAAGCTTGCAAAAGGTCACTCAGGCCAATCACAATTCAAATACATGCATCACAATTCAAATACATGCTCCATCCAATCTAATTTGCCACTGTTTACAGAAATTATACATAATAATAATAAGAGTTGTAAAAAAGTATCTACAAGTAACTTGTATCTGGGAACATAGCTGAATTATTTATAATATGTTTTGCAGTAAGATACAGAAGGCCTTTGGAGTTTTCTCCTTATTCTTTTATTTTTTAAATATGAGTAAAGAGATCTATGAAGCTTGTCATTGAACACAATTAATATAACTAGTAAACAGGTGACTAAGAAAGTTAACAAATTGATCTTTTTCTGCCCGTGCCTCTCTTACAAAGATATAATCAGTCACTTCCTAGAGTTCTTTGGACCTATGAGTCATAACTGCGAGAGATAAGGATATAGGTATAATTAGAAACTTGAAATCACTTGTTTGACATTTTGCTTAAAATTATACATATTACATAGAATTTATTAATCCATTCAACAAACATCAAATAAATAGTGTTTGTAAGACAGGAACTCTTTTAGATATTGGAGATTCAGTGATGAACAATGCAGACAAAGGTCCTGACTGTTATTGACATTCCATTTTAAAATATTGATATGCATGTCAAATTGACTGATATCAAGGGGCATCTGGGCGACTCAGTCATTTAAGCATCCAACTTTGGCTCAGGTCATGATTTCAGTTTGTGAGTTCAAGCCCCACATTGGGATCTCTGCTATCAGTGCAGAGCCTGCTTTGGATCCTCTGTTTCCCTCTCCCTCTGCCCCTCTTCCACTGTGTGCTCTCTCTCCCTCTCAAAAATAAACATGTAAAACAATTAACTGGTATCATTTAATTGTAAATGTTTGTAAGAGAGGAGGTCAGAATTGGCAAAAAATTATAACAATAATAAAACTAAAGTTGAGTATCTGCACAGTAATAGGCACTGAGTTAAATCAACACAGCACTGCATTCTCTCATTTAAATCCAAAAAAACCCCACATTAATTACATAACACATCTCCCTAAGTTTATAGATAGTAGAAACATAAAAAATTAACTAGCTTATATTATGTCTCTCAAAAAGGAGGTTGTCAGTAAATGAATATGAGGTATAATTTGTTTCGTGGGATTAAAGTATTAAAGAAAGCATTTAGAACATTAATAAAATATTTTACCATCTTATGCACTATAAATGGACAAACAGTTCAGTTCATAAGACTAAGAATAGCTTATACTTTAAAACAGTTTCAAACATAGCGAATTGTTTAATTGACTTTTTACCCCCGTAATCTCTTCTTCTGTGCTGTGTATCCATAGTATCTGGGCAGACTGACAAGAGCAATATGTATTTTATGAATAAACATCTGAAGAAACCAAGATACACAGCTGCTGCAAATGTCAGTTTCCATCATTTATGATACTCACATATTGCCCATTATATGCGGTCCTCATAAGGCACAGGATGCAATCTTTGCTCTCATAGCAATAATACAGGGACATTGTATAGGCTCCAGAGGAGGCGTTCTGCTGATCATGGTGGTATCCTCTACCTTAATTATGCACTTTATTTGCATTATTGAGAGCACAATTGCTGCCAAGGAACTGTTATGATGTCAATGCAATTACACTGATATTATGCTGTTTCAGCATTGTTCAAATGTGAGATCCTTACAATGCAAAATTTGATTTAAAAAAAGGCAATAGGATATTTATATCATCCCCATCAAAAGGATATTTGACATAAATCAAATGTGTACACTTAAAGTCTGCTAAAGAATTTGAATAGTTTTCCTAAGCATGTTAAAGATTTATTGCACTTGCAGATTTTTTTCTGTTCTAAAAGATATTTAGTTTGAAATGTATAAAAGTGCTGGTATTCAACCATTTGTAACCATGAAGAGGGCAATTTCAATGATTTCACCTTGTAAAAAGAATGGCTGCCTAATTTTCAATGTCCCTACAAATACTGTATTTGAGAGCTGATACATTTGTTTATTGAATTTGATACCACTTATTGAAAAATAAAAGCAAAACATATGTTTTTAAAAGACCTCAAATTTATATGTATTACTTAAGTCTCTCATCTTTACCATGATGTTATGCTGGCCATATATGACATTTGCCATAAAGCCAAATGATCACTTAAACTCATTCACATAATCAGCAATCATTTTACTAAGTACTTCCTATGTTTCAGAAACCATATTATGTGATATAAAAATGAACAAAAAGACAAAAAAAAGAGTTTCTCATTGATAAAATTGCAAGCTAGACAAAAATACAAATATGTCATAATGAAAGTCAATCATTTTGAAAGCAAGAATATTAAAAACTTTTGGGCATATATAAAGAAATTAGAGAAATCTGGGGAAACTTAATTTATGAGAAGATATTTGAACTGGATCTTACAAAATGGTAAAAATTGGTCAGGTAACAAAGTGAAGTAATATTTTAGGATGAAAAATATGTCTAAAAGAAAAGAGATATAGATTAGGCTGGTGAATTAGTAGTTAGGTCAATGTAGAAAGATTCTCACCACACTGGGAATCAGAAGAATGGAGCAGAAGGGATAGAAGAGATATAGGTGGAAAGGTGAGATGGACATTGATAATCATGTAACTTGTGTATCTATTCAAGGAGTTTTGATTTTAAGTTGTAGTCAG
This sequence comes from Crocuta crocuta, assembly GCF_008692635.1. Taxonomy (NCBI): domain Eukaryota; kingdom Metazoa; phylum Chordata; class Mammalia; order Carnivora; family Hyaenidae; genus Crocuta; species Crocuta crocuta. The sequence goes on along the minus strand of NW_027531875.1, from coordinate 5,018,687 downwards.
CAGTGTTCCAAATACGGGAGGCCGGCAAAATCTCATACCTGATCCATAAATGTCAGGGATCACCACTGCTATAAGAGTAAAAGTCATTTCTCTTTCTCTTTCACCTTCTAATCTCAGTCTTTATTCATGGAGTTGTCAAAATCCATGTAGATAATCATTCTAGCACTCTGAGCTCTCATTTTTAATTTCCTCAGTTCCAAATACCTTGTCCTTCACCTGTCCAACCCAATGACACCCAAAGTAATAATATTGTTGCTCTTATTGTCAATAACTGTACCATGGCCCCAAATCTCTATTTTGGGAGTTCAAGTGTCTGCTTATTCTCATTTTTCAGAGTTCACTTGTTCTAAAATAATACATTTGGTGTATTATTTAATCACATTTGTACATGATCATTTTTTCAATTTCCACACTGTGCTCACATCCTCTTTTTCCTACTTAACTCAATTTAGATAGGGAATTTTTATTTGTTTTTACATCTACATTGTCAACTCTTACTTTTCTCTCCTCCCACCACACTTAGCCAGAAGACTTTCAACCCTAGTTACAACCAGCCCTTAACTAACTCTCTGCCTATGGCCAAACAGTTGAAGATGTTGCAGAAAACATACAAACATCTGGTGCAACTTTGAGAAATCTGAAGTTTACTTTCAGCAATACTCAGAAAACCTATTACATTTTTCTATTAATTTGTTACTCCACTCTGTCAGTTAAACGTTTTGCATCTTAATTTTTCTTCAAATCTAATGCTCTTGCCCCTACATCTCTCATAGAATGAATCCATCTGTGAAATTAACAGTAACCAGAGAAATTCCCCCCTTTCATGGAGAGTCTGTGTAGCTTAGCAGTTTAAGCATTCTACTCTTGATTTGGGCTCAGGTCATGATCTCATAGTTCGTGAGTTTGACCCCTGCATCAGATTCTGTGCTGACAGTGCGGAGTCTGCTTGGGATTCCTTCTCTCTCTCTCCCTCTCTCTCTGTCCTCTCTAGCTTGTGCTCTTTTCTCATAATAAATAAGTGTAAAAATTAAAAAATGCATAAACTATCTTTGCTCCACATTGGGTAGAAGCCCCCATGTTCTCTAGGCAACACCTTCTCTTGCTTTCTCTAGTTCTTTCTGTAATATTCCCCTATCTCTTAAATCATCATATTTTTCCTTAGTAGTGCTAACAATCTACTGGATCGTTAACACATGCCATATGAGCATGCTGTTATTTAGTCTGTTAAAAACACACTCTGATCCCCATGACCTAATCCAATTAGTGCCTTGTTCCTTGTTCCTCTTAGGGGCAAATCACTTTTAAAGATGTTGTCCTCTGCCCCAGTCTCTGATTTTTCATTTATGGTTTTCTCTTCAATCCATTCCAAACAGGCATCCATTCCCACAGTTATTTTCCAGATCGTCAGTGTCATCCTTCTTACCTATGTTAATGCTTATTTTTTTAATTTACAAATTCTTATGTTTCTCAGTAACATTCAATTCAGTTGATCATTTTTCCTTCTAGATTTCTTTTTCTTCTCCTAGTTTCCAGGATACCACTGTGTTCTTGTATTTCTTCCTATCTTAGTTTTCTCTCAACAATTGTCCCTTTTTCCTCTTACTTTCCTCTTCCTTTGTCCAACATTTATGTGTCAGTATTTCCAAGGTTCTGTCCCTTGTCCTTTTCCCTTCTCCCTTTACTTTCCCTAGGTTAGTGCTTTTTTGTGTTTTGTTTTTAAATGGAGGTCTAAAAACAGTATGAAATCAATTTAATGAATCATGACCAGATTTTGCTTGAAATGAAATAAAATAAGAATTGCATTGAAAATGTCAGTGAATATCACACATAGTAAGATCCTGAGAAAAAGCTGGACTGGGACAGCTCCATGTTTATCTCTGAGTATGCCTGGAATTTTTCATTGACTTATGGTCAAGATCAGGATGAGTTGTAATAATATATACTATGCTATTTAGGGTGACAAATTCCCTGAAAGCACCCCATACAAGCTTATTTACATTATTTGCCAATGTGTAAGTTGGTTACACTTGGCTTAACACACTTGTGTTAGGAATGTGATCAGTGAGGTATAAGAGATGCTTGGGAATGGAAACTATTCCTGGGCTCCCCTAAAACAAAGATACTGTGTGCGTATCTTGGTGGTTCATAAACCAAAGATGAAGTGCATCTTGTGTAGCTTCAAAAGGACCTTGGGGAGCTATGCCTAGAAATCTGTCAGGTCACCAACAATTGCCTGTACATCTTTTCTCCTGTTGCACTGCATTTTTAAACTGTATTAAAACTTTAATAAATATTCAGCCTGTGAGGTCTTGTGAGTTCTTTCAAATATTCAATCCTATGTAATCAATCCTATCAATTCTATGAAAATCTTATTTTAGTATTTATACATGGATAGGGGTTAAGAAGTCAAATGATTTTTATTGTGAATTAAGAAAAGCTTCAGAGGCATTGCTTAAGTCATTTTATCCAGTTCCATGGTTTAAAATACCATTTGTATGTGGTGATTTGCACACTTCTATCTCTAACTGCTTTCCTAAGTTCTAGATTTGCAGAATGCACTGCACATTTGACACTGGATTTATAATGGGCATCACAATTATAACAACTACATATCCTACAACAAACTTTTGATTTACTCTTCTTTTCTGTCTTTTTCTCCCATCTTATGACATCCTATCACCATTTACTCAATTGTTCAGAAATAAGAAAAGAGAGAAAAAATTTGGAGTCACCCTTATCTCTTTTCTTTTCTTTACTATTCTCCAAAATCTATCAGCAAATTGGAATTCAGTTCAAAATATATCAAAATCTAGCAGTTGTCTCCCACTAATCCTTAAGCTGCCCCTGGCCGGTTAACCATCTTGTCCTACCTAGGTTACTATTGGTCTTCTATCTCCATTCTTTATTTTTTAATTTATTCATTTATTTTTGAGAGAGAGAGAGCACGAGAGCACACAGCTGGAGGAAGGGCAGAGACAGAGGGAGAGAGAGAGTCCCAAGCAGGCTCCTCGCTGTCAACACAGAACCAGACATTGGACTTGATCTCCCGAACTGTGATCTCATGACCCAAGTTGAAATCAAGAGTTGGATGCTTAATTGACTGAGCCACCCAGCTGCCTCTTACCTAACACTTTTAAAGAGTCCTTTCTGACTATTAAATTAGACGCATCCTTCCATCTCCTTTCTATGACATTCTACTTTGATTTTCTTCTCACTAGGGTATCTTTTTGTCTAATTTACACATTTATGAATTTATGTATGTATGCATTTTAATGTTTTTCTCAATTGGAATGGAAAATCTATGAAAGTGGAATTTCCTCCATCTATTGTCTTTACTATCATTTCCCATTTCAAAGAATATGACCAGGACTCTAGAAGTCTGACAATAAATGTGCTTGATAACAAGTGACATAATGGTGATCATAACTTATGTTTATAAAGACTCTTCCTTAACTTATATATTTTGTCTGATATCAATATCACCACAACTGAATTCCTTAATAAATATGTATTAAGTTAGGCCATCTGGAAGCCAACCTAGGAAGGGTGATTTGGGCAGATGTAATGTATTAGTTTCTAGGAAAACTAATAGGGTGAGGGGGAATGGGAAAGAGCCAAAGAAGGAAATAATATCAGCTAACATCCTGAGAGGGTATCCATGGTTCGGTTGTGGATGAATTTTCTGGAAACAGTGCAGATCATAGCTTAAAAGGGCCCTATTCAGCAGTCAGGGAGCTAGAGTCTCAATACTCCCTCTACCTTTCAGGCTTTAGTTATAACCTGCCACCCATGACATAAATTCCTGGTCACTTGCACAAAATATACAAACATGATAGATACTGGCAAAAGGAGGGATGTTCTTCAACCAAAGAAACAGGGATAAACTCAAAGAAGTGAAAAAATAGTCTTGGCAAAAATTTTGAGAATATATGGATGGAGCCATTACAGTACCTGCTAGAATGGAGGTTTTCTTTTCTTTTCTTTTCTTTTTTTTTTTTTAATTTATTTCTAGGAGAGAGAGAGAGAGAGAGAGAGAGAGAGAGAGAGAGAGACAGCGTGAAGAGGGGAGGGCCAGAGAGAGAGGGAGACACAGACTCCGAAATTGGCTCCAGGCTCCGAGCTGGCAGTCAGCACAGANAGAGAGAGAGAGAGAGAGAGAGAGAGAGAGAGAGAGAGAGAGAGACAGCGTGAAGAGGGGAGGGCCAGAGAGAGAGGGAGACACAGACTCCGAAATTGGCTCCAGGCTCCGAGCTGGCAGTCAGCACAGAGCCCGACGCGGGGCTCAAACCCACAAACTGCGAGATCATGACCTAAGCGAAAGTCAGACGCTTAACCGACTAAGTCACCCAGGCGCCCCTAGAATGGAGGTTTTCAATAGAAGATTAAAATGAGTTAAAAAGTCAGCTTTTCTTAACTAAATTGTCAAATTCAGTTAAAAGCCTAACAAAAACCCATAGTGTGGAACTGATACAGATGGTTTCAAAATGAAATAGAATACTGATAAACATGAGCCTGCTACGTATGGCAATTTTATTCATGGTGAAGATGATTCATGGAAAGGAAAGGTTTTCTTTAACAAATGTAGTTGGAAACAATGAATAGCTGTATGGAACAAGGTGAAACTTGATCCCTAAACCACAATATTTATTTTCAGCTAGAACAAAGATGAAATATAATGGTAACAATGATGTACTAGTAGAAAGTGTGGGTGAATGATCATCTGAAATTGTTGTGTGTTTACAAAACATACCACAGAAACTAGAAACCATACATACGTCTTGAAAACTTAACTGTAGAAAATTATAAATAATCTACTAGTCAACACTTCATATAATTCATTTCATTCCCTCAGAAAATTTCAAAAGTCACAAAATTCAGTTTTCATTGGTGTTCATTATTAAAAAGAAGCTAAATCCCATGGCCTGTGCTAAAGATGCTACAAATGACATTTCTTTCCCTTCCTAAAATATATGTTTCACCCTCAATTTTGCTATTTTCTAGATTACACATGAATACATAAGGATGGGCACATTTTAATTTATTCACATACATATGCATCAGTATAAATTAAAAATTAAGGATGCCATAGAGGAATAGTTGAAAGCAATGANGGGGGGGGGGGGAGGAAGGGAGGGAGAACAATCATATGCAAATATCTGAAGGTTAGACATTTTGAGAAGGCAATTGTCTTGCTCTAGGTTGGCATGGAGAAGAGAATTGTGCTGATAAAAAAAAATTATATGCAAGTGGAATTTTCCTAAATATTTCCATTAGGAGGTAGAGGTTATTCCTTTACATTGTATCATCTGCCTTCTTTTTATAATAGCTATGGATTATTATTCCACTTCTATTGTCAAAACAATATTAGTAAAAGATAAAAAATAAATCAACACCTACCCAGGAGTAGTTCATTTTCCTCATAGTCCCTGTAATCATGTGACTTATATTAATAAAAGACTTAGTTTTCTGAAATGTACACCAAAATGTTTTTTGCTTACTCTATGTATGCCAAATTAGCATTTGACTGCTTAGTAAATTCTATGTAATTATTATATTCTGTTCACAATATCATTTCCTTTTCTTAAATGTTTATATTTATTTCTAAGAGAGACAACCTGAGCAGGGAAGGGTCAGAGAAAAGGAGACACAGAATCTGAAGCAGGCTCCAGGCTCTGAGCTGTCAGCACGGAGCCCAACACGGGGCTTGATCCCATGAACGGTGAGATCATGACTTAAGCCGAAATTGGAGCTTAACAGACTGAGCCACCCAGGCGCCCCACAATATCATTTTCAAAATCATTCCCAGAGAAAAGAAGCCTCAGCAATTGTGCATTAAATAGACCAAATAAAATCTGAGATCCCATCAGTTTAGAAATAATAGTATTCCAACCCATGCCTCTTATACCTTTGCGAATAATGAATATCTTAATTTGTGAATGAAAGAAGGCAACAAAACTGGGTAAATTACAAAGCAAAACAAAACTGTAAAGTGTTTCTTTAACATAAAGGAGGTTATCTGCAGATTACAAAATAATTATAACCAAAAAAGAATGATTCTACATGTAACTTTCAACAGTAAGAAATGTCAAAAAAAGAAAAAGGGAGGCTTTACTAACCACAATGCAAGATACAAAATAAAACTATAATAAAAAACAAAAAAAACTATAATATTTGAGCCACCAGTTGAGTATTAGTCAAAAGACCATCCTCATTAGCATCATCATCCTCATCCTCATCATCATCCCTCATTCACATAATGTACATTTGGGGAGAAATTGTCTTCTAACAAGTGAAAATATTGCAGTGAGCAAAACAGATTTGAAACTTCTTTCTTTATGAAGCTTCTTTTCAGTGAGGAAATCTTAACTATTAGATTTGTTATAATACACCAATCTTCACTGAATGCTTCTTTAAAAGGAACTGGATTATCTCTGACTTCCAAAAAACTACATTGTTATACATTATATCCACAGTACTTCTTTATCCTCTAATTGATAATTTGTACCTTTTGACCATCTTCCTGCAACTGCCCCTCTACCCACCTCTGTCTCTGATAACCACACTTCTGATCTCAGTTTCTAAGCTTTGTTTGTAGTTTTAGTTTGTTTATTTTTAGATTCCACATATACGTGTGATAATATAGTACTTGTCTTTCTTTGATTTACTTCATTTAGCCCAACACCTTCAAGGTCTATTCATGTTGTCACAACTGGTAGGGTTTTCTTGTTTTTTTATGGCTGAACATGAGAGTGCAGATATCTTTCCAGTTAGTGTTTGCAACACTTTGGGTACATTCCCAGTAGTGCAATTACTGCATCATTTGGTAGATCTATTTTTAATTTCTTAAGGATCCTCCATACTATTTTCCATAGTGGTTGGACCAATTTGCAATCCCACCAACAGTGCAAAAGGGCTCCCTTTTCTCCACATACATGGAAGCATTCATTATATCTTGTCCTTTTGATGATGGCCATTAAAATAGATGTGAGGTTGTATTGCACTGTGGCTTTTAATTGCATTTCACTGATGACTAGTGATTTTGAACATCTTTCCACGTATCTGTTGTTTTTTAAATATACTGTCTTTAGAGAAATGTCTATTCAGGTCCTTAGCCCATTTTAAATTGATTTCTTATTATTATTTTTATTATGGCCATTGAGTTGTGCAAGTTCTTTATATGTTTTAGATATTATCCCCTCATCAGATATATGGTTTCCAATTTTTCTTTTTACTTTAAGATATTTTTTAATGTTTATTTATTTTTGAGAGAGGGAGAGAGAAAGAGAGAAATGAGCACAGGCAGGGGAGAGGCAGAGAGAGAGGGAGACTGAGAATCCCAAGGAGGCTCCATGATGTCAGTACAGAGCCTGAGGCAGGGCTGGAACTCATGAACCATGAGATCATGACCTCAGCTGAAATCAGTTGGTTCAGTAGAACACTTAACCAACTGAGTCACCCAACCTGAGCAGAGATCAAGAGTCAGACTCTGACAGAGCCACCCACCTGCTCCACAATTTCCAAATATTTTTTTTTTCCATTCCATAGGTTGCCTTTTCATTTTGTTGATGATTTCTTTTGTTGTGCTGCAACTTTCCAATTTGATATAGTCCTCCTTGCTCATTTTTTTTATTTTGTGGCTATTATTTAGCTTTCATATCCAGAAAATTATGACCAAGGCACATGCCCAGGAGCTTTGTTCCTATGTTTTCTCCTAGGAGGTTTAGAGTTTCAGATCTTATATTTAAGTCTTTAATCCATTTTGAGTTACTTTTTTTTGCATGGTATAAGATATGGCTTCAGTTTCATTCTTTTGCATGTGAATATTCATTAATCCAGCACCATTTGTTGAAGAGACTATCTTACCTCCATTTGAATTTTCTTGTTTCCTTGTCAAATATTACTGACCATATATATTCTGGTTTATTTTTGGGTCCTTTATTCTCTTCCATTGGTCTCATTGTCTATGTTTATGGCAGTACCATACTGTTTTGATTACTATAAACTTCATAGTATAACTTGAAATGAGGAGGTGTGATGCCTCCTGCTTTGTTATTCTTTTTCAGAATTTCTATAGCCAGTTGTGATCATTTGTGGTTTCATATAAATTTTAAAATATATGTACTTTTTTACTTTGGGAAAATGACATTGGAGTATTGATAGGAATTATACTGAATTTGACGATGGCTTTTGGTAGTATTGACATAAACACTATTAATTCTCCCAATTCCTGAACATACGACACATTTCCATTTATGTATATCTTCAATTTCTTTCATGTCTTGTAGTTTTCAGTGTAGAGATATTTCACCCTCTTAGTTAAATTTATTTATGTTGTTTTCAATGCTATTGTAAATGGGATTGACTTTTTTATTTATTTTTCAGAAGTTTTGGTGTTAGTCCATAGAAATGCTATTGATATTTGCATGTTGATGTTTTAGCTGTAATTTTATTTTTTTCACTTTTTTTTTCTTTTTTAAGTGTTTTTTATTTATTTCTGAGAGAGAGAGAGAGATAGCGTGAGCAGGAGAGGGTCAGAGAGAGAAGGAGACACAGAATCTGAAGCAGGCTCCAGGCTCTGAGCTAGCTGTCAGCACAGAGCCCGACATGGGGCTTGAAGCCAGGAGCCGTGAGATCATGACCTGAGCTGAAGTCGGACGCTCAACTGACTGAGCCACCCAGGTGCCCCTTACCCTATAATTTTAAAGAATGCATTGTTTACATCTAAAAGCTTTTCGGTGAAGTCTTTAGAATTTTCTCTCTATATAATCCTGTCATCTGCAATTAGTGACAATTTTACCACTTCCATTCTAATTCTGATACTTTTTATTCCTTTTTTCTAGCCTGATAGCTTTAGCTAGGACTTTTATTACTATGTTGGATATAAATGATGAGAGTGGGCAGCCTTGTCTTGCTCCTGATCTCAGAGGACAAGTTTTCAACCTTTCACTATAACTATGATGTTAGCTGTGGGCTTGTCATAATTGGCTTTTATTATGTTGAGATATGTTCATTATATACTGAGTTTATTAAGAGTGTTTATCATGAAAGGATGTTGAATTTTGTCAATGCTTTTCCTGTGCCTGTTGGGATGATCATATGATCCTTTTCTTTCACTCTGCTATTGGGATATATCACATTGATTAATTTGTATATATTGAACCATCCTTGCATCCCAGGGATAAATTACAGTTGATCATGGTGAATAAGCCTATTAATATGCTGCTAACTTCTGTTTTCTAGTATTTCACTGAGAATATTTGCATCCATATTCATCAAGTATATTGCTCAATAGTTTATTTTTTCCTAGTAGTGTCCTTTTCTGGTTTTGGTATGGGATAATGCTAGCCTTATAGGATGGGTTTGGGAGTATTCCCTCTCCTTTGGTATTTTGGGAGAATTTGAGAAAGTCTGGTGTTAATACTTCCTCAGATGTTTGGTAAAATTCATGAGTGAAACAAACTGGACTTCACTGGGAGATTTTTGGTTAATAACTGAATTTCCTTACAGAAGTTGGTTGATTTACATTTCCTACTTCTTCCTAAGGCACCTGGGTGGCTCAGGTCATGATCTCACGGTTTCTGGGTTCAAGCCTCGCATCCGGCTCTGTGCTGACAGCTCAGAGCCTGGAGTCTGTCTTCGGATTCTGTGTCTCCCTCTCTCTGACCTGCCCCTGCTCATGCTGTCTCTCTCTCTCTCTCGAAAATAAATAAAACATTACATTTCCTATTTCTTCCTGATTCAGTCTTGGTAAAGACTGTCTTAGAAACATACTAAAAATTTTTCCATTTTCCATTTCTAGGGTGCCTAGGTGGCTCAGTTGGTTAAGTATCTGACTCTTGGTTTGGGCTCAGGTCATGATTTCACAGTTCATGAGCCTCCTCACGAGGCTCTGTGCTGACAGAGCAGAGTCTACTTGAGATTCTCTCTCTCCCTCTCTTCACCCCAAAACAAAACAAATAAATTTTTGAAAAATTAAAAAAAATTCCATGTCTTATAGGTTGTCCTTGGCATATAATTGTTCATAATAGTCTCTTACAATCCTTTGAATTTCTGTGTTATCAGTTGTAATGTCTCCTTTTTCATTTGTATATTATTATTATTATTATTATTATTATTATTTGGATCCTTTCTCTTTTTTTCTTGGTTAGTCTAGCTAAAGGTTTGTCAATGTTATTTATCTTTTCTATGAACCAACTCTTAGTTTGGTCAATCTTTTCTGTTATTTTTCTGTTCTTCATTTCTTATTTTGCTCTAATATTTATATTTCCTTTCTTCTGCTAATTGTAGACTCAGTTTTCTTTGTTTTCTTGTTCCTTAGGGCATAGCATTAGATTATGTAGCTTTCTCAAAAAACCTTTAGTGTCTATTTTTGAGAAAGAGAGAGAGACAGAGCACCAGTAGGTGAGGGGCAGAGAAAGAGGGAATCACAGAATCTGAAGCAGGCTCCAGGATCTGAGCTGTCAGCACAGAGTCTGACATGGGGCTCAAACCCACAAACTGTGAGATCATGACTTGAGCCGAAGTAGGATGGTCAACTGACTAAGCCACTCAGGTGCCCCTAGATTGTTTATTGGGATCTTTCTTGCTTCTTAATATAGGCACTTATTGCTATAGACTTCCCTCTTAGAACTGATTTTGCTGCATCCCATAAGTTCTGGTATGTTCTGTTTCATTTGTCTTAAACTTTTTTTTTTTTTGCCCCTTTAGTTTCTTCTTTGATCTGTTGATTGATTAGGATAGTGTTGCTTAATTTCCATGTATTTGTAAATTTTCCAGTTTTTGTCTGGTTATTGATTTTCTAGCTTAATGCTACTGTGGTCAGAAAAGATATTGGTATGACTTCTATCTTCTTGAATTTGCTAATAATTGCTTTGTGGCCTAACATTGTCTGTCCCAAGAAATGTTCCATTGTCCATTCTGTCCTAAGAAATGTTTGCTTGAGAGGAATGTATATTTTGCTATTGTTGGAGAGAATGTTCTGTATATGTGGGCTAGGTTAATTTGCACTACACTGTTGTTCAAATCTGCTCTTTCTTTATTGATTCTCTGTCTGAATAATCTATCCATTGTTGAAAATGGGTTACTAAAGTCCCCAGTTATTTATGCATTCCCATTTATTTCTCCTTTTAACTTGATAGGTTTTGCTTTACATATTAGGTGCTCTGATGTTGGGTACATCATCCAGTATTACATTTTTGCTTCCAAACCCTCAAATTGGACTGTCTCCTAACTCCAAATTATCAAATTATTACTTCTTATTTATGCTATAAAAGTCACTCTTTTTTCAAACTTGATTTAGTTATTTGTCTTAATTTTCATATAATATAGAAGCACAAACCTGTAGTTCATTTCATTCACAAACACACACTTATATAATGTTTTTAGTGCTTATTGAAATTTTTTGTTAATTTGATTAATATATACTTGGCCTATTTCATTTCTGATATTGGTTTTTACATATATAATTCTGTTGTGTCTTATGCATAGTGAAATTTGAACTAATATAATGGCAATAATCAAATGTTGATTTCAGAATAATTGAGCAAATATTAGGGTTTCACTGTAAGATCTAGCCAAAATGTGTTTGTAATTGGGAAGGAAAGTCTTACAATCTTAAACCCTGGGCACTATAGTCAACCTTTTCTTATCCCCCCCCCACACAAAACATAGAGCCCTGTCTCTGACGTTGCTTACACCTTAAAAGGAAAAGTTATTCCATTATAAATACATTTTCTTTAATTTAATGGTGACCTTCAGCATCTTTAATTTGGAAACAAATATAACTATTAAAAAGCATAAATGATNCCGTGAGAGCCTCTTGAATGCTGAGAACAAACTGAGGACTGATGTGTGTGGGTGGGGACGGGGGAGATGTGCATGGAGGAGGGCACTTGTGGGGATGAGCACTGGGTATTATATGGAAACCACCTTGACAATAAACTATTTGTAAAAAAAAAAAAGCATAAATGATAGAAAATTGTTCAAGACTTACTTAACGGATGCAAATTTCCATCCCTGGTTCTCATCAATGCATAGACTAACCAATAATAAGGGAAAGAGAGAGAGAGAGTTAAAAGAGAGGAGAGAGGAGAGGGAGAGAGGGAGAAAGGATTTAAGAAGAATTTTATTCCAGGACAAATTTTGAAAATAATACATATTAGGTAAAACAATACACCTTTGAGTATAGTAAAATATTACTGGGGTTTATTTGTATTCATTTTTCTGTTAAAATTATTTCTGTTTCATATACCTAGGTATTTTACAGTTTATAATATAGAATACTGGCCTAAACAAACATCATTGTGAATGAAGAGATTCCAAGAGACACACATTTTATAATATACTTTGGGAACATTTACTATCCAACTTACTCTCTACTTTAGTAATGTGCTACCCAGTGAATCCAAGAGTACATCAACACATAACTATAATTGGAATGCAAATGCATGAGTATGCGTCTGAGAAACATTGGGAGTCTGGAGGAAAATAAACTATCAAGCACTGCAATGAAAAACAAACAAGAGCAAAAATTATAAATCTTATGGATAACAAGGGAGGTGGCCAAAAATTACGCAGTCAGTGTGAGGAAACAAAGGGACGATATTGGTGAAAGAAAGGCTGAACTCTGAAAGAAATTATTTGTCACTTACACCAGGTAAGATTAGTGCATGAAGTAATCTTGATTATGAAGGAGAGATGGGATGGAGGATGGTAAAAAAAGAAAGTCATAAAAAATGTCATTAAACAGTAAAAATTAAAAGTCATTTGATAAAATAAATGTCAAAAATATGATTTAAATGAAATAACATTTAATTTAAGCTATTCTTCTACTCGATGATGAGAAGATATGCCTAATCACAAGTGTAGCATTCACACGCTCTCTGTCAGACAAATAGGCAAATAGACCTGTTTCTAAGGCATAGGACCAATTCTCAAGTCACCATAAAACACTTCTTATTTCAAAATACTTAAGTAAAAACACATCTTAAGTAAAAGTTTAAAAAAAATGGTATGAAACCCTACCAATGATTTATCAGTAATATAGTTGTATGAACATAAGCAACAGAGGTAAAACTTTTAGATGCATTTAGGTGAATAATGAAGAGTTATTGATTTTAATAAAATTCTATTTTTCTTGAAGTGGTTTGTCATAAATGCAAATCAATTTTACATACTCTTGTATATGTATATATTCTTATGTTTTAATAAGGAGAGTTAAGATAATACCTCTTACTGAGAATTAAGCCCAAAAGAACTTGTATAATTTCAGCCAAAGAAAGGTGTTGGAAGTAGATTATTTACAATTAGAAATTAATATCCTATTGCTTGGTTTCATCAGAGACTCAGATTAGGCCTATTTCTTCCAGATATGTAAAAGATTTTCATGTGTAAATGTGTTTTTATATTGTTAGTATTCAGTTAGTCATTAGGTTTTTACATATTATTTCAAATTTTGTTACTTTACAATACTCTACATGTACTTTCCAATACTCTGTAACCTCCTATATCATGAAGTTTTATTGCATATACACACACATATCAGAGAGCTCCCAAACCAGGATCTTTCATAATGGGAAGACATCAAATAATTATTGTTAATGTCAGTAATTGTATGCCTTTTGCTACTATGATTATTAGCTCTTAGTAGAGATATGCAATAGTTCATTTAGTAAGATAACTTTATGAATACTGAAGAATTCTTTATTATAATCTGGGAGTGGGGGAAATATTAACTATGAGATAAGCAAATGTGTACTTCAAATTCAGTTTATCCAGTATTGATGACTTTCTCCTCATGCATCTAAAATTTGATATATTCTTTATATTATGACCAAAGCTAAATGTTAATTGGCTATCTGGGTATGATTATGTTGCTGTTGCTACCAGAATCCAGTAATTGTCTATCTAAAGCAAATTTATAACAGTTTATATAATACAAGGAGCTGGTATCATAAAGGAAAGATGACATGTACAAGTATTTCCAGTATAATGAAGTAGTATCATTGAGTAAAAACAAGAAAATAGAGGAAAAGGATACTTATTTTTTTTTATAATTTCTACACATGAAACTAATTTTACATCATATGTTAACTACTGGAATTTAAATAAAACTTAAAAAAGAAAAAAGGGATACTTTTTTTTAAAGAAGAATCTGGAAAATATTTATGGAGATGATGGAATTAAGCTTGGTCTTTGAATTTTGGTTAATATTTGGTTAAAATTTTGCTTAATATTTGAATTTGGTTAATATTCAATAGGTAGAAATAAAGTATCGATCCAAGAATTCTTGGCAAGGGGAACAGAATAAGCATAATTAGAGAGGGAGTTCAAGTGAATGTGATTCTTTGCACACAATAAGCAATTATAGGTGTTTTTTGTTTTTGTTTTTTAATTTCTGAGAGAGAGAGAGACAGCGTGAGCAGGGGAGGGTCAGAGAGAGGAGACACAGAATCCGAAACAGGCTCCAGACTCTGAGCTAGCTGTCAGCACAGAGCCCGACATGGGCCTCGAACCCTTGAACTGTGAAATCATGATCTGAGCCGAAGTTGGACGCTTACCCGACTGAGCCACCCAGGCGCCCCAATTATAGGTGTTTTTAAGAGCAACATTTTTTAATATAGTGTAAATTAGGGGCGCCTGGNTAAATTAGTTAGAAATATCTTTAAAACTATTGATGTTTGATTTTTTAATTATAAAACAAGAAAGTGAGTTCTCTAAGCTTTATTGTGAGTGAAACTATAAATAATATTAATTTATGATTCTAACAAATTTTACCTAAGACTTTTAAGAAAACCTTACAATCCAATTATTTTTTATTATTCAATTTAAATCGATTTTATGAGTACATTTGAATTTTCACATGTTTCAGTTGTCTGACTCCAGGATCTTCCCAACTGGTTGAATGCTGGATTTATAAATACAGATGTCTTTGATATTCTTAACTATTGAAATAATATCGACATATCTGTGAAATTTAAACTTATGTTAAAAACTCTTTTATGTTTACTTAATTAAAATTATAATTGGAATCACAAGCATATCTAATATATACATTTTCTTGAAGATTAAAAATACATAAAATAAATATCCATATGTTATTTCTTAATATTTTGTTTTGAAATGGTTCATCTCCTCTATTTAAGTCCAAATATTATTTGGGTTAGAAGGTACTTTGTCACTTTAAAGTTACTTTCCCAACCATTTGACCAATAATTTGACTAAGCTCGCTGAAATTCTCAGGAACCAGAGAAAGCAATCACCTCCTCACTCCACATTCCCATTCCCACCCAGGAAAATATAGATTTTTGGTCACTATTGATAATACATTTTGATTCCCATTTATGTTCACATAACTAGAACAGGAATACCCATAACTTACAAGAGTTGTTGGCATAGTTTGTATCTTTGGGATTATATAACTATTTAAATTTTTGCTAATAAGGGAAGTCTGACAAACTTCTTTAAACATTTAAATGACCGATATCTAGAATTAAAAGTTCTCTGATTTCCCCCCATATCTATCTAATTGTGTATAGTTCACAATTTCTTTAAATTTTTGTTTAAATTCCAATTAGTTAACATTCAGCACAATATTAGTTTCAGACAGAAAATTTAGGGATTCAACACTTCCATACATCACCCTGTGCTCATCACAAGTGCACTACTTAATCCCCATCACCTATTTCACCCTTCTCCCCACCCACCTCCTCTCAAGGAATCATCAGTTTGTGCTTCTCTAGTTAACACTCTGTTTCTTGGTTTGCTTCTCTCTTTTTTTCCCCTTATGATTCTTTTGTTTCTTAATTTCCAAAGAAGACATTCAGACAGACAACAGAGGCAGGAAAAATGTTCAACATCACCCATTGTCAGGGAGATACAAATCAAAATTACAATGAGAGATCACATCACACCAGTCAGAATGGCTAAAATTAACAATATAAGTAACAACAAATGCTGACAAGAATGTGGAGAAAGGGGAACTCTCTTACACTGTTGGTGGGAATGAAACTGGTACAGCCACTATGGAAAACAGAATGGAGTTTCTCTCAAAAAGTTAAAAATAGAACTACCCTATGATCCAGCAATTACACTACTAGGTATTTACCCAAAGAATACAAAAATACTAATTCAAAGAGATACATGCACCTCGATGTTTATAGAAGCATTATCAAGAATAGCCAAATTATGGATAAAGCCCAAATGTCCAATCACTGATTAGTGGATAAAGAAGATTGTGGAATACTACTCAGTCATAAAAATGAATGAAATCTTGCCATTTGTAAAAATATAGATGGAGCCAGAGAGTAGTTCATAATTTCTAACATCACAATCTCTAATGATTGCAATGTGGTTGATTTGGTGTAACAAATCTTGAGAATATACATGGTATATTGTGAGCCTTTAATGAAATAGTACAAATAAGAATAGTGAAGCTACACAAATTTTAAGGAACTTTGATAATCAATAAGATGGTGATTATAGTATGGTAATTATACCATAAAACTAGCAGGTTAAATAAAAGATGTATTTAGATGTTAAGATACTCATGAATGTGTAGCAATAATAGTAGCTCAATATTGAAAAGAGGAAAATGAAAATAAAGTAAGAAATTGTGACAATTAAAAATTGCGATAAAATAAAGGAAAAGAGGATGACAATTGACCATTAATGGACTGAGGTTTGGACAAGAATGAAGTCAAGATACAGCAGGTAATACTAGGGAATGATCACAAGTATGGGTCATCCGTTTTGAAGGAAAAGGGACCACAGTCCTGTAATGAACAAAAAAGATAAAAGATGAGCACCCAATGTCTAGACATTTTTTCTAGTTTTCCATACCAACATTTATGTTACTCGCTTTTTCCCTCCTTTAATGAAACCTTATATTTTATTCAATGGAAATCACACATTTTTTTGCTTTGGTTTTTAATTTATTCATGAAATTTAATATTACCGCAACAGCAATAGAAGCATTACTTTTTTCTCCCAGTCTTTTTAATTTTCTCAGAGTACTATGCATATGATTAGGGCTTAATATAAACTTTGTTATATTGTTCATTATCTAGCAATAGAAGTTACTTTTCTACTGTTCTCACTTGTCCTTAAAGAATACCACATTTTCTCCTTTAGAGCATTATTTACATTAAGAATAATTCATAGCTAATACATCAAACACAGTCTTAAAAAGACTATAGTATTCTACAAAAATTAATGAGTCTTGAACACGTCTAAGGGATTTGGCATCTATACCAGCTTAATTATTTTAATATTTTTGAGTTATGTGTTCAGAATTACAATATGAATATCATTAGAGAAGCTCTTAGGATTTAATGACATATTTCAGTGATTTATATCTACTACTATTTCATGCTGTTGATGAACAGAATTTAGCTTTGTTGAACTGCATATCCTCAAAAAGTTATTTGATCCTTCATTACTTTTCCACATCAAGAGATGACAACTTGTGATACTGGTTAAAGTTTCAAAAGCTAGAAAGTGATATTAAATATTTATGGAACTTTGGTCTGTTCTCTAAAATTTTGTACAAGAATTTTGGATTCAACTGTAAATGAATGTCTGAGATGATTTAGTTAGAATAATTGTGTGTGCCAAATAGATTTTCTGTATGCCAGGGATATCATCATTGAATGTTATTTTTTACTAGGATAAATTGGAATTCAATATAATATAAGGTGAATTACATTAAAATAAAAAATCTAATTTATCATATATAAATAATCATATAAATTATATCAATAATAAATACAAGGTGACACAAAGGAAATTTATTAAATAAATTATCCATAAAATCTGCCTTAGGTTGTAAAGGAAATATATTTATTCAAACTGACACTATTGCTAAGCTACATGGCTTTAATGAGGGAAATGAAATACAGAAATTGTTCTAAAAATGCTGTGCAAAGCTCTTCAGAGGGTGTGAAAATTACATTTATGTCTCTGTGCTATTTCTTTCTCTCTTGCTTAAATGTGCTCTGAAATCTATCACTCTTTTACCATGAACTGCATTTTGCTCATTTTTTTGCTCAAGAGGAAACATTTATGGTTTTGCAATAATACTGTTTCTAATTTTAGACAGTTCTTTATTTCTAAAATTGTTAAGCCACTTTTCAGTGAAGATTGCATTTTCTTTATGCATATAGGAAAAGGTAGGTTTTATAATGTTACTTCAATTCTTTTGATATGATAATATAAAGTTAATTGTATCCCTTTTCAGCTATTGAAAACATTAATATCATTTCCTGTTAATGTGAACAGGTGGGGAGATGAATTAGCATATTCACTAATTAGATTTTATTTGCAATTTTATTGTCAAGTGCCATGTCTTTATCTTCTAAGTTTTTAGTGAGAGACTCTCCCTCTTTTAAGAGTATTTTTGGCTTACAGGAATGTTTTTGATATTCCAGATATATTTGAATTTCGTCTAACTACTCTTTCATGGTAAGCATAAAGAATAATTAACATATCCTTGTGCTTGTATTCATAAGAAAAGCATGACATAAGTTAATTTCCTTATGTTTATTTGTTTTTAATAACAATTCATTCTTTGTTACAAGACTAGGATGATTAATCTCTTGGTTACTAATAGATTCATTTTTCTCCACTGGTTTGAATTACACATTCTGATGACTGTAACAAGAGGAGCTTCTTCAGATTATCTCTACATATCAATCAGCAGTTATACCCTTTCATGCTTAAATTGTTCACACACAGGGCCAGTAACATAATTTGTGGGGTCTAATGCTAACTTGAAAGTGTGGGGTCCCATGTTCATGAATTATTAAGAATTCCCAAATGGCAAGAACAGAGCGTTAAACAAAAAGCAGTGCTCTTCTAAGCATGAGATTCTGTGTGGCTGCACAAATTATGGGTCAATGAAGCTGGCCCTGGCCACACACTACGACAGAATCAATATATTATAATGGTTGAGCACATGGCCTCATGCCTAAATTTTATTTCTATTTTATCAACTTTATAGCTATTTGACCTTGGACAAGTTATTCTGTCCCAGTGGTTCTTTCTGCACAACCAATAATAATGTTTAATTTGTATATGTAAGTGTGTGTGTGTGTGTGTGTGTGTATTTAAGAATGAATAAATTAATACATGCAAAAGGTCAAAGCATGGTATCTGATATAAGTAAGCTTTAGCAAGATTAGCTAATAATATATTTATAAGAAAGAGCTTTTATTTTGAAAAAAAAATATAACTGGTAAGTCAACCCCTATAGAAAATCCCTTCCCACACATTTCCATAAAATAGCATCTTATATTTGGCACCAACCTTTTTTGGTGCCACTCTGAGAGCCACTGATAAGAGTGAGGATCAAAACAGACACCTCAGATTCCCAGATTTACCTTACTCTAGTTTTCTACTAGTCTTACATCTACATTCAGACATATGATTAAGACCAATCAATTCTTCTTTATAAATTCTGTATACCAAATGTACATAAAATCTGGATTTTGTAAGCCAGTTCTAATTACCTACTTTTACTATTTTCAAAACATGATTAAATAAAAATACAATTGTGTAATTTCTATACTTACAGTAAGAAATTTCAGAATTGACCATGTATATAATAAATGTGTGTGCATTTGTATTAATTGGTAGCCTCAGAACATTCAGTTAGACTGATCAAGAATTCTCCCAGGTTGGGTATGGTCAGCTAGTATTTAATCAGAATGTCTATACTCCAGAGGTAAATTCCTCAGGCATTTCTACAATCTATATCTTGAGTCAACATCAGGAGCTTTACTAATTATAGTAATGGATGTTAGAAGTTGGATTCCCATTGGTAAAACTATTAGTTTTAAAGTAATGTGTTTTGTTTAAAATAGTTTATAGAATTTCCACAGTCTTGTATGTGTGGGGCATGAGAATCAAGTGAATCTTCGCTATGCTGATGAAGACTGTCTCCTTGGCCAAAACTTACTCAGGCTCCTTAGAATCCTTTTATCGACTAGACCTCAACCTTGGTCCCTGTTCTTGCTGAGCTCCATAGTCCAGTTGTAGCAAGAATTCTGCTAAGTTAATTAGCAACAACCCTTACCCTTGATATCTAATCATTCTCAGTATCAGATCAAATCCCTTAATATCCTTCAGGTGATATTTGTTCCCCCTGACCTGTCTTCAGCAAGAATTCTATTAAGTTAATTTACCAAGAATTCCCCCTTCTCTAGATGTTTCCCATTAGTCGTTTTCCGTTACTGACCTCCTGTCACCCAGTGTGGTCCTTGGCTATAAAATCCAACTTCTTGTTATATTAGAAGTGAGCCCAATCTTAATCCCCCTATTGTGGTAGTCTTGATACCATGGAGATGTTGCTGAATAAAGTCTTCTTTATCATTTTAACAAGGGTCAAAATAATACTAAGGGATAGTACCCTTGACTAGATTCCTAAAATGTTCTGAGTCCAACCATGGTATAGACCATTTACCTGAGTCTTCAGAGTTAGCGAGCCTAATGCTACCTCTATAGTCTTTTGCCATACACTTCAGCTGAGCTTTTCCAAGGAGTGTGCTTTTAGAGCTCCATACATTTAAAAAAAATTGATTTTATTCTAGATGACAGAGGTGGGTATAAGAAAATTTCTGCTTATCTTTTATAAATGACTGAGATATGGCAGGAAACAGTCTGAGATTTCTTTCCTTTATACTGGTAATGAGTCCATCATATGCTTTAGCGGGGAGTGATTAATCCTCCTGTACCTCTAATAATTAAATTATCAGTATCTTAAAAAAACTTGATCACTGTATAATATTATCTTACAAATTAACATTTTAACTTTCTTTTAGGATTTTCATATTAATAAAATAACAACTCAGAGTAAGTGTTGTCAGAACACATAATCTAAGTTTTGGTTAAGAAAACATGATTGCCATATTTTTATTATTAGAGGAGGGTAGAGAATTAATAATTACCAAAAATTCACTAGACTTTTAATTATATTAGCCTTGTATAATTTTTCCTATTATACTAATGAGGAAAATAAAGGTAAGAGATGCTGAATATACTAGCCAATATCATATAATTAATATATAACTAGAATTGGGAATTAAATCAAGTATAAATAACACCAAAACCTATAGATTTATTTTTCTGTTGTTAGTATGTGTGTGTGTGTTGCTGTGTTTGCTTATTGTTTTTATTTACTATGAAGCTTCCTTGAAGAAATATAGTAATAATTATAGAAATAATCCTTTAAGCATTGTAAACCATGGCGTAATTCCTTTGAAAATACAGAAGTTACCCTAATTTGTTTGTTTGTTTATATTTTAGAGAGAGGGAATGAGTATATGAGTGGGGAGAGAGGCAGAGGGATAGAGAGAGAAAATCCCAAGCAGGTCCCACACAGCATGGAGCCCAAAGTGAGGCTTATCCCATGACCCTGGGATCTTGACCTAAGCCAAAATCATGAGTTGGACACTCAACTGACTGAGACACTAGGCACTCCACAAGTTACTGTCTTTTAAATAATCATGCAGAAGCTATGCATATTTGGTTGATTATCAGGCTCAACATATATATCAGTATATTCATACTGGTATTATTTATCAGTATATTTATCATGTCTTCTTGTCTTTTTTGGTCATTGCATTGAAGGAATTTTATTTTCTAAATATTTTACCAGTTTAAAAAAATATCACCAATAAATTTCTCCTAGAGTGTAGGCATTATGAGCTTATTTCTTATATATGTTTTCTTACTGTAAAATTTTTCACTTATAAGATTCATACCTGCTGAATAGCACATGAGATGCACAGGTCTTGGGCAAAAAAATCCATATTTGACAAAATAGTTATTTGACTAAAATAGTCATAGTAAATCGAATACATGAGGTCTCAAAAGCACCTTAATCTTGCTTTCTTGTGTTATCCAAACTGACTAACTAAAAAGGAAAATATTTTTTTGATCCAAGGAGTTTGCATATTGGATTATTAGATCAAATTAGAAGTCTATCAATCACCATAAGTAGTAAGCTGGAAAAAAAGTTGAATCTAGTGATAAGACTCAATATCCAGATGTATATTATAATTGAAGTTCAGCTTTATTAACATTATGATTAAATAATGCCATGCTTAATCTATTAATTAGCTATTTATTCCTTAATACTTTCTTTTTTAATTTTTTTAACATTTGTTTATTTCTGAGAGAAAGAGATAGCGTGAGAAGGGGAGAGTCAGAGAGAGAGGGAGACACAGAATCTGAAACAGGCTCCAGGCTCTGAGCTAGCTGTCAGCACAGAGCCCGACGTGGGGCTTGAACCCAGGAACAGTGAGATCATGACCTGAGCCGAAGTCGGACGCTTAACCAACTGAGCCACCCAGGCACCCTCACTGATATTTTTCTAAGATAAGAATTCAGGATCATAAAACTGATTGTTTATTTTTTTCAAATACCTAAACTGTTAAGTTTTGTTTGGACCATAGTTGTGTAATTTTGGAAACCTTGTGTGGGTAATTATTTACAAAAATGTGTTGAGTGTGTATTTGATTTTAAAGTAGTTTTAAGCAATGAGACTGTGAGTTTGAGGTGATTGGAGAATTTAAATTTATGAATAGGATGGAAATGGACAGAGCTGAGGCAGTTTGTTACATTTGGTGTTTCAGACAAAGAGAGTAGCAAAGTTTAATGAGGGTGAGCAAGACTTGCTATCAGGGGTTGTGCCACAAAGTGTCTTGTACATCATGTTATGCTATCAAGCTTCATCTCAGTGTTCAAAAGTGATCTTAAGAGACAGTCACATTATCAGGAGACATACATTTCATCTGTGTCTGTCAGAGTTTAAATTAAGCTACTGATGATCCAAAATTAAGTTTACTTCTCAAATTAACAGTGATAAGGTGAGCGGTCACAATGTAGGTTGGCTCCTCTATCCTCAAAACATGACTTCAAAGGTTATTTCCATCCTGCTGGAAGGTGAGAAAAAGTAGCTCAGAGCAGTTGGTTTTGAACAAATCACCTATGATCACAATCTATTCACCAAACCTAATCATTTGTGAATATATATCGACAGCTAGGAAATGTTGTCTCTCACAATATTGCTCCTAAAAGTTAAGTGTGGGCAGTTCTGTTATTAGATGCACAAAGGAAGAAATAGACACTGGAGAATGATTAACAATCTTTTCATTATATCTCATTAATAATACCAGTTTATCAAGGGTAGACAGAAGAGGTGTCCTGATTAAATTATTGAGGCACCTCCACAGAACCCTAGAGGCTCTAGAAAATACAAGTTTAGATCATTTGACAAAGATAAATAGCAAAAATAAATTTACATTTCCCAAGGGCACTGCAGCAGAGTTTCTCAACCTCAGCACTATTGCTATTTAGTGTTAGACAATGCTTTGTTGTGGGGTAGCTGTCCTGTGCTCTAAAGCCATTGGAATCAACAACTCATGCTCCCTGTCCATTTTGCCCATGGAACAGCACATCATTGAGGATCTGCTGAATCAGTGCAGATGGAGGGATCATCTTGTTGGTGAGGAAGCCCTGAACAAAGGGCTTTGGCAGTTTTATGGACTCTGGGATTAGGGAGAGCATAAAGGCAGAGGTCTCAGAGTGGAAAACTATTGGGTACAGTCAGAGTGAGAAAAGTGTCTTCACGGCTTCCTCTTTTTTCCTGCCTCAGGTCTCAGCAAAGGTGCCTACGTAGAGCTCAGCCCAAGGTTTCAGATGAGGATACCCATGAATGTAGGCCAAGGGCAAGGAATGTAAATATGTAAAGAATATGAAAAGCCAGGAGTGTTTGAGTCCTTGACTAAATTCCTTTTAGAGCCTGTAATACATTTGCGGTGTACTGAGTCTGGTGTGGGGAGGCAGCTTCTCCCCATCATCTCTGCTAGGCTGAAGCTTTGTAATTGTCTATGATCAGGCCTGAAATATTACATATAGGTTTTTAAACAGGAGCTGGACTCTTCAACTAGACACAGACAGAGAGAAAATATTTGCAAAAGGACTTGTACCCAGAATACATACAGAAACTCTAAAACTCAATAATAATTAAAAATACAACTCAATTTTTAAAAAAGACAAAAGATCTGAATAGATGCTTCACTAAAGAAGATACTAAGTGAGGAGCACACGGGTGTCTAAGTCGGTTAACTGTCTGACTCTTGATTTTGCCTCAGGTAATGATCTCATGGTTCCTGAATTTGAGCCCCACATCAGGCTCTGCACTGATAGCTTTGAGTGTGCTTGAGATTTTCTGTCTCCCTCCCTCTCTGCTTCTCCTCTGCTGATTCCCTATCTCTCTCAAAATAAATAAACATTTTTTTTAAAAAATAAGATACTAGGGGCGCCTGGGTGGCTTAGTTGGTTAAGCGTCCGACTTTCGCTTAGGTCATGATCTTGCGGTTCGTGGGTTCGGGTCCCACGTCAGGCTCTGTGCTGACTGCCAGCTCAGAGCCTGGAGCCTGTTTCAGTCTGTGACTCCCTCTCTCTCTGACCCTCTCCTGCTCATGCTGTCTCTCTCTCTCTGTCTCTCTCCTAGAAATAAAAATTAAAAAAAAAATAAGATACTAAATGAAAGATAAACACGTGACACGATGGTTAACATTATTTGTCATTTGAAAATGCACCTTAAAACAATGATATATCACTACACACCTATTAGAATGGCTAAAATTAAGAAAATAACTGATGGCAGCAATTATTCAAGGATGCAGAGTAACTAGAACTCTCATTCATTGCTCATGGGAATATGAACTGGTAGATTTACTTTGAAAAACACTTTGACAATTTCTTTCCAAGATGAGCATAGTCACACTAAACTGCCCATCCAATGTGATCCTACTTATTTACCCAGTTATTTGGAAAATTATCTCCAAACAAGAATTTTCATGTGGATGTTTATGGCAATTTTATTCATTACCATGAGAAACTGGAAACAATCAGGATGCCTTTTAATAGGGGGATAGATCTATAAATTGTGGTATGTCCACATAATGAAATATTATTCAAGAATAAAAATAAATAAGCTTCAAGCCATTCAAAGTCAGGTATGAGTCTTAAATGCATATTGGTGAGTGAAAAATGCCATTCCATAAAGGCCATATATTGAATGATTCCAATTATAGGTCTTTCTGGAAAAAGTAAAACTAGAGATTATAAATAGGTCAGTGGTTGTCAGGGGTTCAGCAGGGGGTTGAAGTATAGAAAAATTTTAAAGTATTTTTAGGTACTGGAACTATTTTGTATGATTCAATATTGGTGGATATGGGGCAGTATGCATTTGCCAAAACTTATGGCACTTCATAGGGTAAGGTGCAAAAGTCGATGTATGCAAATTAAAAAACAAATGAGAGGTCAAGAAATTTCAGATGGAATTCAGAGTGTGACTAAAGGATCTAACTGTATCAGAAGTGCCTGAGTGGCTTAGTCAGGTGTCTAACTTTTGATTTCTGCTCAGGTCATGATCTCACGGTTTGAGTTGAGCCCACATCAGGGTCTGTGCTGACAAGTACAGAGCCTGCTTGGGATTCTCGCTCTCTCTCGCTCTCTCTCTCTCTCTCCCCCTCCCTCCCTCCCTCCCATGCTCATGCTCTCTCAAAATAAACATTAAAGAAAAAAAGAATCTAACTGTATTTACCCATGTATGATACAACCTACCTGAAGAGAGTAGACAAAATGGCTCTGATCTAAATAACTGAAAATGAGTAGCATCTCTAAGATGAAAGACAAAATAAGCTGTATTTAAGCACTGTATAAGTACTATACTCATACAGTTGTCTCCAAAGGGTCTGGGTTAACAATTCTGAAGCTACCATATAGGTATACTTGAATTGAAAAATTAAGTAAATGGATGGGTGGAGGGTCCAGAATTCTCACAGTTAAGAGTGAGAAGTTACAGATAAGCAACATGAGGACTCTAGAATGATACATGTAGTTATTGATTTAGAGACACAAGTATCAACTAATAGGAATAAAATACCAAAAGGCAAGTATAAAGACTCCATAGAGAAATGTGTGAATTAAGGACTGAAGCAATATATAGGAGGATCTCAGATAAACGTGTAGTTCTAATAGTTAAAAAGTGTTTAACAAACCAAAGAACCCACAGATATGATAAGGTTATATCAAAGGCACATAGGAGACAAATGAAAGAACTTCCAATGACCAAAGCTATAACAACTTAAGAAACAAAATAAGTAAAGTAGCAATTAATTCTAATCAGATTATAAAATAAATACCCATGGGTCTTTACAAATGATATGGTATATATCATACTATAAATATAAATAAATGATTAAGCAAATACATTTGGAGAAGAGTCAAATCTCTCACATAAAATAATCTCAAATAATTTGTGCAGAGCTCTCATTCACAAGCATAGTGAGTTTATAACTCCACTCCTTAGGTTGGGCTCCATGTAATGGCTTCCTTCCATAGAATCCATAATAAGATGGAATATATAACATTCCAGTGGAGAAATCTAGAAAGCATAATCTTAGCCAATTGGTCAAAGTCAAGATTATCATTGATAAGCCATGTTGATAGTGTATATCTGATATCATGTGATGAAAATTATGTTGCCTCTAAACCTTCCACCGGGGGAAAAAAAAAAACATAAAATAAGTCTAATCATGAGAAAACTTCAGAAGAAATCCAAAAGAGGTATATCTACAAATACATGACCAGCCCTCCATAAAATCGTCAAGGTCATAAAAACCCAGAAATGTCTGAAAAGTTATCATAGTGAAGAGGATGCTAAGGAGACATGATAACTAAACATAATGTGATATTCTAGGTAGGAGTCTGAAACATAACAATGATATTAATTAAAAATTTAGGAAATATGAATACATAATAAACGTTATTAATTGTGCTTCAATGTTATTTCATTAGTTGTAGTATACAATGATATTTTAAGATGTTAATAACTGGGATGTGGAGAACATGAAGGAATCTATCTCTTCAACTTTTCTGTAAATCTAAAGCCATTCTAAAATTTTAAAATAGTAAATGTTTCAAAACCTTTCAGAGGAAAACCTGTGTGGTAGATAAATGAACAATCTAGATCTCAGAGATATTAACCAATATTATTTAATTCAAGAGTGTGACAGCACTAGAAATTTCCTTTAATTTTTATGATTCTTAATATTTTATGTTTAGTCAAAAGAAGCATTCTTCATGTGAAAAGATACTCTACATTTTGAAATATCAGCCAAGTTAAAGTCCCTAATCCTCTCCCAAAATGTAACATGCAAATAGTAATTGAAATTTGCTTCGGTGCTTATTAGGTTACTATCTTCAAAAGAGAAAACATAAAGAAATATCTTGTGTGTTTTTCCAGGGTGCCTTTTGGCATTCTATAAAAGGCTGCCCTTGTGGAAAGATTTCAAAACTTTCAATGACTTTTTTCAAGCAAGATATCTTGAAGTAGCCACTCTGAGTGACAGCTGAACACAAATTTCTGACTACCAGAAGAGGAGTCATGTTCACAGGACATAAATATTCACAGAGATGGTATCTTTAAATAAACTTGCAAATAATCTGACAGTAAAATGTATTTTTATGTTACCCAGTGGAATCAAAGTGAAGTTTTTTTTTCTTTTCATTTTCTTTCAGTGAGTTTTAAAAGAAATTGTTTCTAATTTCAGCATATGCTATACTTTCATGCATATCTTCAAAGAAATAGTTTGGTAGTTTTAATTGGCTTTATATTAATCTCAACCAGGTGACTGAATTTTGATATATTTTAAGTCACGAGTTATTTTTAGTTCTCCTTTACAGCTTATATATGCATATTTCTGTAAAATCCAGTGATGGATAAATAGCAATATATAAAAATATTAACTAATTATACATATATGTAGAATACTAGTACATCACTGGTATAGTAAGCATGAGACATCGTCAACAGTTTTACTCTTTTACATTCTTCACGAATCCATGGAATCTGAAACAGCTTGTGCCTCTAAATTTAGTTCTTGAGATTACAAATAAAAGAGAACTTGTACATCAGGCTGATGTAGAATAAGAGGGATAGAATTAACCCTGCTGCTTAGAACTCCTAAATATCCAGGAAGAGTATTAAAAATAAAGTGCCTTTGGTTTTCTTACATTAGGTAGTAGATTAGGCAGGAGACTGAATTTGGTGAAAGCAGAAACAAATGGTACTCGTTCCATAACTGGGCATTTGGCTAAGAAATTGCTTCTGGGCTGCAGTGTGGGGAAAGGGAATCAAAGTGGAGCTCAGAAATCTTACTAGTGTGCAAAATTCCAGGCATATTGAATTTGTAGGGAAGTATACTGGAATAGAAAATTACAGAAAGACAGAGAGAGAGAGAGAGAGAAGGTGAGAGAGAGAGAGAGAGAGAGAGAGAAAGAGAGAGAGAGGCCTCTCTCAAGATTTTAGCTAGGGATAGATCAGCATCTGTGTGGGAAAAAGCTGTAAAAGGCCAGTAAACTAACCACTCAAAAGGAACAAATGAAACAATTCCAGGTGCTCACAAGAAGTGATGATGATATCCTGTTCCTATTGTTTGGAGGGAAAAAAAAACCCTATAAATCACAGAAGGATATTGACTCAGTAGTGGCAAAAAATGAGTAACAGGCTGATAGCTACTTGGGTCCTATAAAATGAAACTCAAAAACAAGACTTGAAAGAAACAAACTGTCTGCAAGAAATTTAATGTATCTCAGAACAAAACTCAATAACACTTTTGGGAATACACATTTTCTAGCAGCCAGTAGGGCAAAATTAAAAAATTCACAATATCTGACTCCTAATCAAAATTAACCAGGCATTCAAAAAGCAGAAAAATATAAACCCCAATGAAGAGAAAAATCAATAGAATCATACCTAGAATTAACATTATGGATTTACTAGACACAGATATTTAAAGATTTATTATAATTAAAATCCATGTCTTCAGCAGGATAAATGATAAATCGAGCATATTAATAAATAGTGAAAAATTAAAAGTAAATAAAATTAAATTTTAGAGATGGGAAGTACAAGATCTGAGTAATATATACTGAGTGATATATACTGTATGAAATAAATAGAAAATTTAAAACTCCAGGAAACAAAAACATAGCAAGATTAGAACTTGAAGTTAACCAATAAACACTAAATGAATTAGAAAAGAAGCTGAGAATGAGTGAACATACTATCAAGGAGCTATGGGACCACTTTAAGTGATCAAATACATGTAGATTTTCAAATGAGAATAGAAAGGGAAATAAAAATATTTGAAGGATTAATGGTCAACATCTTTTCATATTTTATTAAACATCTTTTCAAATTCAGTGCAGCCCAAGTACAAGAAACTACAAGGCCAAGTGCAAACTACACCAGTTATATAAAATCAAATTCCTTAAAACCATTGATAAATAGAGAATGTTAAAAGCAATTTCAGGGAAAAAAGAAACATTGTAGAAAGAGGAGAGCTTGGTTAACACCCCACTCTTAATTTTGGCTCAACTCATGATCTTGAAGTTTGTGGGTTCAAAGCCCACATTAGGTTCTGTGCTGGCAGCACAGTGCCTGCTTGGGATTTTCTGTCTCTCTCTCTCTGCAACTCCCCTAATAAACAAATAAACAAATGAATAAACAAATAAATCAGAAAGGAAATATTTCAGGAAGAAACAAGTAAAATAATTATTGTAGACTTCTTTTAAAATCAAATCAAGAGAGAGAATCATGAGATGACAGGTAATTGAAAGATGACAGGTTTCAATTACTAAAGAATAAAACTATTAAACCAGATTACTATAGCCAGCACACATAGCTTTTATCTTTTAAAAGTAACAGAAATACATTTTCAAATATACAAATGCTGAAAGAAATAATAAACTATAGAACAGTACTATAAAAAGTCCTTCAATTGAAAGATATGATACAATATGGAAATCTCTATTCAAAATAAATTAATATCACTGGAAATTGTAAATATGTGTACAATTAAAAATATTTTATTACTTAGAAGTGGTTAAAGGTAATTGACTAATGCATAAGTAATGGCAATGTATCATACATTTCATTATATACGTAGAAGGCAAATTTGTGATAGAAGTTGCGCAATGGCTGAAAGGCAGTTTAGGAGAATTAAACTGGGAGAGTCTTACTCTACAATGGAAGAAGCATAGTATTATTTTAATTTAGACTGTGATGAACTAAAATGTACTTACTGAACCTTAAAGCAAACACACACAAAAATTATAGCTATAGCTAATGTGACAACATAGTTACTCTAAATGATGAGTGAAATTCTAAAGAAGAGAAAAAGGGAAAAGAATGTAATAAAGAGTAGAATATTGGTTTGCCAGGGTCTGGGGGTGGATGTAAGGGGGAGATATTGGTCACAGGTCCAAACCTCCAGTTACAATAGAAGTAATTTATGGAGGTCTAATATACAGCATTACTGTTGTTAATGATACCGTGTTACTTAGTTGAAAGTTGCTGACAAAGTATATCTTTAATGTTCTCAATGCACACACGTAAAGGTAATTATATGAGGTTATGAGGGTTTTAACTAACCTTATTGTGGTGGTGATCATTTTGCAATGTATACATGTATCAAATCATCACATTTTATGCCTGAAACTTACACAATGTTATATATTTATGATATCTCAAAAAATTGAAAAAAATAAAATAAAATTGCCTATAAAACAAGAAAAAGAATAATAAAACAGTGCAGGCCGACAAATAGAAAACAACATACCACAAGATAGTACATAGTACATTAATTTAAACACAACCAAACTGATAATCACTTGACTTGAACTACATCATCAACCAACACTACTTAATTGACATTTGTAGAATACTTCACTCAACAACAGCAGAATACATATGTTTTCCCCAAATGCATAGAAATTATATAGCAAGAAAATCATATTCTGGATTTAAAGTCAGCCTTAGTAAATTGAAAGATAATTAAATATATGTTTTTAATTTTTTAAATGTTTTATTTATTTCTGAGGGAGAGGAACAGCATGAACAGGGGTGGGTCAGAGAGAGAGGGAGACACAGAATCTGAAACAGGCTCCAGGCTCTGAGCTAGCTGTCAGCACTGAGCCCGTTGCCGGGCTTGAACCCACGAACTGTGAGAACATGACCTGAGCTGAAGTTGGACACTTAGACTGAGCCACCCAGGCACCCCAATAATTAAATATTTCAAAACAGATAATGACCAAAACAAAATTAATTCATATTAGGATTAAGTTTGATTGAATTAAATTTGAAATAAGGAATAGATATTTGCAAAAATCCCACATAAATATTGGGAAATTAAATAATGCACTTCTAAATAAGTCACGAGTCTAAAAGATAACATAACTAAGTATTAAAAATTGAACTGAAAGAAAATGGAAACACAGCATATCAAACTTTATGAGATTCCTCTAAGTCAGGAAGCAGATGAAAAGTTTTAGTACTGGGGCGCCTGGGTGGCTTAGTCGGTTAAGCGTCCGANACACAAGAGATCTATAATAGGAAAGAATGTCTCAAATCATGTCTTCACCTCACATGTTTAAAAAAATCTATAGAAGAAACAAAGAAAGCAGAAAAATAATAAAGATAAGAAATATCAATAAAATAAATACAAAAAACAGCAAAATGAATGAACAGCATAATAACTGTGGTAGAAAGAAGAGGCAATAATAAAGTAGGTGCTGGCCCTTAAGGCATTCACCTAGATAGGAAAAAAAAGTCATTTCTGCAAAAGATTTTCCTCTTTTCCCCCCTTTCTTCCTCCCTGCCTGCTTCCCTCCCCGTCCTTCCTTTCCTTATACCCTTCCTTCCTTTCTTAAAACAAATCACATGGAAAATTCAGTGACAAGTACAACTCTCCCATGTGCCTAAAAGAAATACTAGGTATATTAGTTAGAAAGCTATTAAGCTTACCAGATGTATGGAATAGTATTAAGAGAAAAGAAACCCATATTCGGGTGAACAGAATTAATTCCCCATATAAAATGTTTTAGAATACAGTATGACAGGCTCATTCTTTTATTGGTATCAATGTGATAATGACAAGGTATGGGATATGTTGTTAATAGTTAGTAAGAGATGCAGAACAAAAATAGTCCTTTCAGATTAATTTAATCATCCCCTCAAAATTCCCATAACTAACATGGGTTTGTCATCATAAGTAACATGAGGATTGAGGGACTACAAATTGAAATTCTGCCCCAATATAGAAACTTAGATCCTTAGGAAACTTCATTCACTGGAGCAATACTGTTGTAATTCTTAACATTTTATCACACTGTTCATTTGTTGAGAAAGAGTTTCCTAGAAGGAAATGAGTGCTTGCAACCCAAAAGATATTACTTAGTTCCCCAAATAAACTCCATATAAAATAGTAAGAAATGTACAATTAAAAATAGATCATTGGAATCTCTACTTAATTAAATCTATATATATTTGCCAAGCATCTAATGTATAATATATTTTAAAGGTCCTGAGGTTCCAGGCATAAACAAAAATGTGCCCTTTCCCCATATCCTTGAATTCTAGTAAGTAAAGAAAGGCAGGCAATGCACAATTGCATAAGTTAATGTCACATGGTAGTGGTTTCTTTGAATACAGTGAATTGGCTCATGATTAAGAACAGCTGGGTTATAGGCTGGGAAACTGTTTTGGGTGAAAAGAAATTGATCTCCATGAAGGTGACTTTTGACAGATGACAGTGAGGCTAACGATTTCCGTTTGCCCAGGACTAAGGAGGTTCCTAGAAGGCACAGATTTTATTTTTAAAACAGGGAAATTTGGGAGCAAACAAGAATGAGGTGTTCCCTTTTTACATGGATGAGAAGAAGGGCTATACATGCAAACTTCTGATGGGCAAGGATTATTGGCAAAGGTAAGAATAACCACCACCTCTTGGCTATTGTAAAAATGCTGCAATAAATAAAAGGGTGCATATTTTCATATTAGTGTTTTCCATTTCTCTGCTAAATGCTTGGGATTGGAATTGCTGGATTGTATGGAATTTCTATTTTTAAATTTTAAAAGAATTTCCTCTCTTTTTCATAGTGGCTATACTGATTTAATTTCCATCACCAGTGCACCAAGGTTGTTTTTTCTCTGTATCTTAAGTGTCCATCAATAGCATAGATGACTAAATAAAGAAGCTGTAAAATATATATAGTGGGATATTACTCGGCCATACAAAAGAATAAAAACTTGACATCTGTGATAATAGGAATGGACCTAGAGGGTATTATGTAAGTGCAATGAGTCAGACAAAGAAAGAAAAATACCATATGACTCACTTACATATGGAGTCTAAAAAGCAAAACAAATGAACAAAACAAAACAAAACAAAAACAGACTAATATATACAGAGACAAAATTGTAGTTGTCAGAGAGGAGGGAGTGGAGGATGGGCAAAATAGGTGAAGAGGATTAAGAGACATAAACTTCCAATTGTAAAATAAATAAGCCAAAGGGATGTAAAGTACTGCATAGGGGATATAATCTAATAATTTTATAATGTACAAATGATAACTACACTTCTCATGGTGGGCATTTGGTAATCTCTATAAATGACAAGTCACTATGTTGTACACCTAAAATTAATATAGTATTCTATGTCAACTATAGTTCAATTAAAAAAAAAGTTGCATGGCAAAACAAAAAAGAAGAAGAAACACCATAGTCAGCTATCTGCAGAACATTTAGTGAATGCCAAGAACATACTATCTGAGCTTATTGACAAAATAGAAAATTTAGGATTTTAAGGCTATTAAGCAAAACAAAAATCATATCAATGGAAACAAAGAGATCTGCTACTCACAAACCTCTTTTTAAATAAAATTCTGGGAAGAAATCAACCTGCTTCCATTTTGGTCTTGTCCACCATCTTTTTAAGTTATGCAACCTAATGAATAACCAGATTTAGATGGCTCTATGTGCATGGCATTCTATAATAAAAGAAAAATGATATGAGATAGTGCATTCTGGCCCTGCCTCTTCCTGGGAACATCTAAAGATACTGTAGAAAGTGACTTCCTTTCTCCAGCACAACCCTCCCATCTGACCTTATTCAACATGAGAGCTGTCAGCTACACCAAATGACTTGATCAGCAGTTCTACCTGCTTTGGAGGTAACTCTCATGTTCTCTCATTTCTCATTTCCCAAATGATCTGTTGCACCTTGGAATCATAGTTAACTTTACTTATCAGTTTATTATCTGCAAAAATACTACAATGATAATAAGCTTAGTAATGAGCTCTTCAAGTCTGTTTCTAGAAGTCAGAGATAGAAGGAGAAAACATCATTCAAAACACAAGAAAGATGCAGCTGCCCATTCCTGACTTTGAAGATGTAGAGGGTAATATAGCAGGGAAAAACAAGTAGCTTATAAGAGCTGAGATTGACCCTCAGCAGAGTGGACTCTGTCAACAACTAAATGAACTTGAAATGGATTCTTCTTCAGAGCCTCCAGATTAGTCCCCTATGCAGGTATTTTCTTCAGTGTGAGACCTTTTGTACAGAATCAAGTTGAACCACACCTAGACTTGTGACTTGTGGTGATGTGAGACTGTTACCAAGAGTGAGATGGAAAAGGAAAGAAGCCTGGGCTCTTTTCTCTGCCACAGTAAAGAATTATAGGACAGCAAAATGAAAGTAAAGCAGAGCAAGTTTTATTAAGGTATACTCCAGGGGTGTTGCAGGCCAGTCAAGATCCTCTGTCCCCTAAGAGCCTATCTCAGATCCTCTGTCCCACTGTCTCTCTCTGCCCTACCCTGCTCATTGTTTCTCTCAAAAATGAATAAACCTTTAAAAAAGGAATGGTGAAAATAAACAAATATAATTATATATAATATTATATATATTTAATCAAATATATCCAAAATATTATCACCCAAATGCAATAAATATAAAACATTAATGAGTTATTGTACATTCTGTTTTTGTATTGTTTTAAAAATACAATGTGTGTATTACCCTTATGGTATATCATAATTTACACTCACCATATTTCAAGTGTTCTCTATCAGCCTCAAGGGACCAGTGGCTGCCATATTGCATAGTGCCAATCTAGAAAATAGGAGATTATCTGTGAAGTTCCTTTTCCTCCCTCTACTCCCTCCCTTTCCATCAACCATAGTACACAAGAGGAAAGGACAATCTTACCCATGCCAATCATGTATTTTGACTTTTATGAACATAAACTGAAATAAATGAGAGCTCATTCCATAGGGGTGCATCTGGGAGTTGTGAGAAAGTTTCAGTCACTCACAGAAGTGAGCAGTTACAGTCGAGAAGAAAGGAGTGTTTGTGTGTGTGTCTTAAATTATGTTTTTAAAAATCTACTAGCATTCATGGAAAGGGTTACAGAAATTCCTTAATTTAATGGTCAAATAACTATTATTTGGGAATGTTCAGTGCTATCTTTTCAGAGTCTAATTATATGATTCATTTAGTAACAAAAGATACATAAGTCATAGAATTGTGGAGTGGAGGTGATTGTGCATGAAAACTTTCATTCTCCTGGTAATTTTGACAAGGATGACATGGGAAATTGAAAAACAATATATTATTGCCAGTATTATATTGTGATTAATGCCAAGGGATTTTTAAGTCAGATAGTGATATGGAGAGAAAGAGAGAGAGCGAGAGAGAAAAAATATAGATAGGTGATAGCTAGCTAGCTAGATAGCTAAATAATTGGATTTGTGTTAACACAAATGATTGAATTGTCAAGTTTCAACACACATCACATAGGTATTACAAAGGTTATAACCAAGCATAATTCATAGACGACATACTGTTTTCTAGAACGGCTTAAATCTATAAGGTGGCATTTCCAGCAAAACATCTCTTTTGGAGTTATGTTTAATAGAATATATCATAGTAATCAGTTTTATTTTTGAGAATCTACCATATAATAGATGTTTCATGTATGTAGTTTTGAATACTCAAAAAAAAAAAAAAAGAAAGGAAAACACAAACTTGAAAGTCTCTTGAGCATATGCTCAAGACCACTGAGAAAATAGTGATAAAGGATCTTGATCCAGGTCATCTGCCAACAAGTTCACTAAATAGAGTAATTTCATTTTGAGTACTGTTCTATTTCATACACCATTAATTCCCCAAAAGAACAGGTTTTCTTGTGGCCACCTCCTACTCTTCAACCAATGTGCCCCTCAAAAAATTAAATTGTAGTTCATTTATAAATAATAAGTTTTTGATGAAAAATATCCTATTAAATTATTTTATATATAAGCCCTCCTTTTCTACAAGTTATAGCACTAATAGGTTTATAAAGAGGTTCATTTAAAGATGATATCATGGAGACCTGATTGAGATCATTTACTCAGCTCCCATCCCCCAAATAGAACTGGAGTGAGTTATTGGTTAACTCTTCCCTCTTCTTAACTCATCCTTTCTTAGATTTTGCATTCCAATTTCTTTGGCAATAGTTAATATATTTCTGTAGAGGTTTAAATACATGTGTATAAGTTGCAGATCTACTGAGCAAATATATCTTTGCACTATTGAAATAACTTCCAAAAAAGTTATAATCTGGAAGCTCTGATTACATATAGTTTTTATACAACTTATGCAATTTCATATAATATTACATGAACCTAAGTACTGTGCATTTACAGATATTCCTACTTTAGATACTCACAGCAACTACATAAGATGAGCATTTTTAT
Organism: Crocuta crocuta; assembly: GCF_008692635.1. Lineage (NCBI taxonomy): Eukaryota > Metazoa > Chordata > Mammalia > Carnivora > Hyaenidae > Crocuta > Crocuta crocuta. The sequence goes on along the minus strand of NW_027531875.1, from coordinate 4,982,038 downwards.
CCCTAATTCACAGATGAGGAAAACAAATTTGAGCTATTAAATAAATTGTTCACAGTCTCAAAGACAGTGAATGGAAGAACTGATACCTAAACTGACTTTTATCTCACAGTAGTATTATTTACATTGCATGTGTGTGTGAGAGAGAGGAAGAATAGAGTCACTGAGGGAGAAAAATAAATAATAAGCAAATATTAATGAGCTCACCAGCTGAAAACAACTGCTGGAAATACTAGCTATATCATTTTGTAGGCAAACTATTATCTTTATTAAAAGATGTTGCATTTTGTTCACTTCAGAGAAAAGTAATTCCAAATGATGCCACCCATTCTCTTGCTAAATGAATGTTAATATGTGTGTATAACTGAATTGAAAGAGTCAGGTGGCAGAAATGAGTAGGAGATTTTAATGGCAAGGAAAACACCAAAATGGCTCATGGCAATCTTTTGCTTTACATATTTATACGACCACAATAAGATTTTTTAGGGGCGCCTGGGTGGCTCAGTCAGTTAAGCGTCCGACTTCGGTTCAGGTCATGATCTCACGGTTCATGGGTTCAAGCCCCACATCGGGCTCTGTGCTGACAGCTAGCTCAGAGCATGGAGCCTGTTTCAGATTCTGTATCTCCCTCTCTCTCTGACACTCCCCTGCTCATGTTCTCTCTCTCTCTTTCTCTGAAATAAATAAAACATTTAAAAAAATAAGATTTTTAAAAAAAAATGGAAATAGAGCCTGTATTATATCATCGTGACATGCTTAAGATGTGGGTACTATAATGTTTTGTCTCAAAAATGCCTTACTAATTAAGTTTGATAGCCTCAAAATAGATTTTTACAAGATTTTGCAATGGTGGTTACTGTAAAAAATGGGCCTAATACTGAATAAGATCTTATCTCCCTGTTTATTGATTCTGTAACTAAACACCGGAAATCTACATGTATCCCAAAAGTTTGCCAAATTTGATCTACAAAAAGAGTCAGAGAGGAAAGAGTATCAAATTATCTAGCCATCTGACCATGACAAAATGTGCATGTTACTGATTAGAGATACTTATTATTTACACTCTGAAAATTGTTTAAGCACATAAAACTGACTATTCCCTAGGTGTCCATCTAATTTATTTTAAGTAAATATAAAAGTGTATTATTGGTGGGGAGGTATTATATGAAAAGTAAAAAACAATCACATTGTAATAATTACAAAATTTTAACAAGCAAATGACATTGGAAATATGCAGTTGCTAAATATAAAAATATTTTATATTTATAGGACAAAGAGAGAAAATATTGTCTCAAGAATATTCAACAAACACAAAATGAATTTATGACAGAACATGGATTACTTTGCTTATACATAATTTGATCAACATGGAGTCTTTAAGGATACAAAAAATGTCCAGCCAAAATACACCGCCCCAGAGATATTAACTTTAATATTTGTAAGAAATTCAAGCATATCTACTTTGATTCAGTATGTTAAAAAGATATAGCCTATGGGGTGCTTGAGTGGCTCAGTCAGTTAAGCATACGACTCCTGATATCAGCTCAGATCATGGTCTCATGGATTCATGAAATTGAGCCCTACAACTGTCAGCACAGAGCCTACTTGGGATTCTCTCACCCTCTCTCTCTCACAATACCTCTTACAATATCTGCTAAGAGTTAAAAAACAAAACAGAGTTAGATTTATATTTCTATGCTGACTGAACACCTGGTGTGGAAAAGCTTATGATCAGATGATGTAAGATCTGAATATATGTCTTTAATTTAATAACTGTCTAGTCAGTCATACACAACTTTCTTCGCTTCACTCTAGCTCAATAGGTTTGTTGTTAGGATTGAATGAGCGCATGTACAACACTCAAAAAATACTTGGTATGATAATCAAGATTTAATACTTACCAGTTGTTATTATTTTTATAGTCTTTTTATATAGTGACAAACCTTTTTATAAATCACACCACTTCCAGACAGCCATGCAAAATTAAATTGGTTAAATTCAAATACAGAGAGAGAAAAAAATGGGTAATGAAAGCCAGGCATTGTGATGGAAACTGTATAAATACTGAGTTGCATTTAGTCTTTCTAGGAAACTTCTGAGATCGATTTTTTTTTTCTAACTTGCATATTATTTGAGACTGAGTAAATTCAAATGAATTAGCCAAGGTCCTACAGCTCATGCATGTTAGTGACAAAATTTCATCTTCAGGGATGGGAGGAAGGAATGAGGTAGGGGATCATAAGAAGATGAGGATTAAAAATATACAAACATCTGCTTATTATCTTGATATATAAAGCATGTAGCAGCACATGGTATACATTCAGAGCCCAGTAAATGTTAGGGCTTTTTTCACTGATCCTATGCCAGTTTCTTTAGCAACTCTTTCTATCACTCTCTACCCATTAATTTACTTCATATTTTCAGCTAAAGAAATTCCACACATTCGTTTAGTGAGCTACCATGTCAGATATCATGGACACTACAATGGAGTAACAAATAGAATGAAATAATGTATATAGTAGCCCATATGTTATTTTCATATTTTAGAAGATACCATCTTGTAAATGTATAGATGTCTCATTGTTATATGAATAACATCCAAATAAACAAAGTTGCAGAGGATGTAAATGAAGAAGAAGAGGAGGAGGAGGAGTGGGAGGAGCCGCCTCTACCCCTGTGGACTGGAGGATGTAAAATTGATAACTACATGTTTAGTTACAACTCTGGATAGAATCAAAATTATCTAACCTAATTCTGACCCTTGTCTATTTAGACTTATGTAAATGCCTTGACTTTAAGGAAAAATAAAATATTATTTTATTTTAAGACATAGAAGATTATGATTCAAAGAAAATGGAAATAAAGTAGAACATCAGTAATACCCCAGGTGCCAAGAAATTGTTTAATTTTCTAACAGAGTTTAATGGAATTAAACAATATAGGAACTTGTTTATTTACTGGACTCTAGCAATTATAATAACATTACAATAATATTCACACTTAATTTTTATTAAGAAGTTTTCATTCTAGGCAATTATAATAATATTCACAGTTAATTTTTATTAACTTTTCATTATAGGTAATACAATGATTTACATATATTATCCACTAATTTTTTTTATATTTTACATTTGAGTAAAATGAGTCTTAGGAAAGTTAAGATACTTGCATAATATCAAATAGCTATTAAATGATTGAAGTTACAATGGTATGAGATTACCTCTATTGGAGAAAAATATTAAAGTGACATAGAATTAACAACATAAGAAACAACAGGTGTTGGTAAATGTGAAGAAAGGGAAGTCTCTAACACTGTTGGTAGGAATGCACACTGGTGCAGCCACTCTAGAAATCAGTATGGAAGTTCCTTAAAAAGTTTAAAATAGTGGTTCCTGGATGATTTAGCCAGTTAATATCCAACTCTTGATTTTGGCTCAGGTCATGATCTCAAGGTTCATGAGAAGGAGCCCCACATCGGGCTTCGTGTTGTCTGCAAGAAGCCTGCTTGGGATTCTCTTTTTGCCCCTCACCTGCTCACATGCTCTCAATCTCTCTCTGTCTCATTCTCTCTCTCTCTCTCTCTCTCTCAAAATAAATAAACATTAATTTTTTAAAGTTAAAAATAGAACTACCTTACAATCCAGCAACTGCACTACTAGAAGAAAAAATACAAATTCAAACGTAATATACACTCTAATGTTTATAGCAGCATTATCTACAATAGCCAACATATGGAAAGAGCCCACATGTCCATGAACGGATGAGTGGATAAAGGTGATGTGGTGTATATTCAATGGAATGTTACCCAGACATAAAAAAAAAAAAAAAAAGAATGAAATCTTGCCATTTGCAATAACATGATGGAACTAGAAGTATTATGCTAAGTGAAGTAAGTTAGAAAAAGAAAACACCATATGATTTTGCTCATATGTGGAATTTAAGAAACAAAACAGACCATGATTGGGGGGGAAAGACAGGCAAACCAAGAAACAGACTCAGCTAGAGAGAATGGAACTGATGCTTACCAGAGGGGAGGTGGGTTGGGGGGATGGGTGAACTAGGTGATGGGGAGTAAGGAATGCACTTGCTGTGATGAGCACCGGATGATGTATGGAAGTGTTGAATTATCATATTATACACATGAAACTAATATTACACTGTATGTTAGCTAACTGGAATCTAAATTAAAACTTAAAAAAATAATACAGCCTACAGACAAAGCTCAGATTAACTAGTATATGCAGGTACACTGAGAGCCTTAAGCATTCATCTAGATACGTAATTTACAAGGTAAATCAGCAGTTGGAAGTTTTGTTTTTTTGTTTTCCAAGTAATTTGATGAAACATTCATGTGGTGTGCCAAATTATGAAGCCCAAAGATGTTCACATTATAATCTTTGGAATCTGTGAATATGTTACTTGCATGGCACGAGGGATTTTGAAAATGTGATCAAATTTAGACATTTTGAGATACTGGAATGATCCTGGCATAGGCCCAATGTAATCACAAGGGTCCTTCTGAAAGAGGGTATTTAAAGGGTGAGAGTCAGGAGAAATGTGAAGATTCCACACTGCCTCATTGAAGACAGAGGACAAGAGCCACAAGTCAAGGAATGTGAATGGTCTCTGGGAGTTGGAAAAGGGAAAGAAATAGATACCTCCTTAGAACCTCAGGAAAGGAATTTAAACTGCAGGCACATTGATATTAGCTCAATAAAGACAATTTTAGACATCTGAGGTGTAGAGTTGTAAAAGAATAAAATTCTATTGTTTTAAGCCATGACATTTCTGGTAACTTATTGTAATAGCAGTAGAGAGCTAATGGGATGAGTATCTGTAAAGATTAAAATGAAAAAGAATATTGAAATTTTGCAGAAATAAATATTAAGGAAAATACTAATTACCAATAATTATAGCTATAATTTGTTGAGCATATACTATGTACAAATCAGTTATGGTCATATCAACTCATTGATGAGGGCGCCAGAAATAACTCCACTTTACAGAAGATGGAAGAGATTCAAGAGCTTAAATATATGTTCAAGTGGCAGAGGATGGATGAAATATCAGTGAGAAAGATATGGGATGGCGAGGGGAGAAACTAAGAACTAAGTGAAAGAACATCTATCATCAATAAAAATGACCTTTAGTTATTGCTACAGTAATAACCTTGGGCTACCTGAACAGTCAAAATTCTGTGGGTTGGAGTTGGTAAAAATTATGTACTGAAAGTTCTGTTCTCAATTTATCTATATGTAATGCATAACAAATTACCTTAGAATATAAATACAAGGTAAAAAGAATTGATCAGGAATGCTTAATTAAATTCATTGAAGTTTCTGGGAAGATGCTATCTTTTGTAGCATTTCAAAATTTATGTTGCCTTTGAACTTAAATACTTATTATTCTTAACTTATATTTCATGTATCACAGCAGAATTTTATCTGGGTTAGCATGAAGGCAGTAATTTGATATTAGGGAAGGTTTCATTTTTTTAAGTGTGGGGATGGAAATAGTTCTATAGCTTTGAACTATGATAAGGTACAGATTGAGGATTTCCAGAAACTAATGTGGAGAGCACTGTGTGTTGTAGGTAAGTGCTGAATCACTAAATTGTGCACTTGAAGCTAAAATTACACAGTTAACTGGAATTTAAATTAAAACTTTTAAAAAACCCTAATGAGTAGAATTATTGCCTAACAAATTTCAAAGGAATAAAAACTAGAATTATTATCAATAAATCATTTTATTCACACATGCTTAAGATTAAGTCTAAAACTATTACAAAAACATCACCGAAGGATGCAGTGTAGAAGGCTTAATTATTTCTTGGTGGAATACTAGTAAGAGAAATTAAGGGGTTTGAAACCCCACAGTGAAATAACTGGTACCATGTTTAGTAGATAGAACTACTGCAGTATACATTGGAGGGGAAGAAGGCTTAAGATGGATCACTAAGCTTTCATAACAGCAAAATCAAGCTATAATGACAATTGAAATAGGAAGAAAAGAAGATGCAAGAAAGAAAAGAACACTGAAATGTACTTGATACGTGAAGGAAAAGCTGTCTTCTACAGAATTTTGAACTTGAGGGTGGGAGTAATGAAAGTCAGATTGGAGGGAGAATTGGAAATTGAAGATCATGATATGAATGTGTGATTATGTGATTGGGAGAATCGTGTTAACAATAAAAAATAGGAAAACCATCAATCATTTCAATATCGTCAAATTCACTAAATTCCAGCCTGACCCTTTAACTTGATTCTGACACAGCTTGGCTCATCTGCCAGAATCCAGCTCTGGCCACGTCCAGGGGTCCCTGAAGGATGGACAGTGTTGACGAGGGAGGGATGAGAGAGGCACGAGATTCTTTCTGGTCACCAGCCAGGCCTCTCCGCACTGTCTGAGACTCAACTTTATGATTTAGTGTTTGGGGGATGGCACAGAAGTGGCATTCTCATGATAAATCCTTTTATCAGTAAAATCTCTCCAGAACATTGATATGCCAAAGGTATGGGGAACAGCCCAGAGATGGCAATAGCATAGTCAAGGCAAAAGTTAGTTCTTTGTGAGCAGGGGTCAATAGCCTGTTTATCACTTAACGGGAGGTATTAAGAAAAATAGGTCTTTCAGGATCGCAATGTTGCTCGCATAACCACAAAAGAGGAAGTTCCTACAATAAGTTCCTTCACAAAGTGCAATCAGCATATCAAGGCCAGAATGAGTCACTCCTAATACCAATCAACATGGTGACTTGAGGCGGGGGTCAGTACTCAAGCAGAAATGTTGCGGACGAAATGACACAGAGGACAAGACACACACAAAAGACAGACACAGACACAACTCCAGCCGGAGGAACAATCCTACGCAAGCCCCTCTTGCGGTTTATTTTATACCCCGGTAACTGGATACAAACTGAAATCTACAAGATGCATTCCTTTACCAATTAAGGGCAAGTAGCCAAACACATTTCAAGGACAGGGGGGAACAAAGGGAGGAAGCGACCACAACATGTTTCCTAAGAGGCCTGCTCACAATTCCAGCCTTCTCCTTACTTCTAAGGAGGGCATGTTGCCTCGTTTGCGAGCGGACCATTAAACTTGGATACTGTGTGCAGGCCTCCTGGCAGAGCACCCTGTTTGCAGGCGTGCTTTGCCCAGGCAGGGAGCCCCGTGTGCAGGCACATCCCCGCGTCCCTAACCACGCTTTCTTGTGGTCACTGTCGGGCTCCCACAAGAAACAATTGGGTGGGGGTGGATATGGATCGCCATCTGATGGTAAGAGTCCGTGCAACTTACCTTAACCTCACAAGGAGTTCTTTCTCAACTTATGAGTTCATAAATGGCTCCCAAAACTCATCTTCTTGAAACATTTTCCTCCTTCAGCTTATATTTTGAGTTAGGTTTATTTCTCTGTAAGGTGCTGTTATTTGATTTTTGTTTTAATTTTTACTTTAGACATATTATATTAAATATGTGTTACATACATACATTATATTTAATAAATATATAAGGCGAATATAAGCATATACAACAACTGACAATAGTGTACTGGACATCTACGTATCCAACACCCAGCTTCTACAGTCATTAACTCACAGCCAACCTTATCTCACTCTATCCCCAACATTGCTTGCCCATGCTATCAAAGCAAATCCCATATGGCATGTATTGGATAGTATTACATCACATGTTTCTCTAAAAGATAAATGTTCTTTAAATATAAAATGATAAAACATTTGAGACACCTATAAAATTAGTAATATTTAAGATTAATATCTTCAGTCAGTATTCAAATTTTCAATTGCCTTACAAATGAACTTTAAGTAGGGATGAAAGGATCATACCTTGAGATCATAAAAGCCACATATGAAAGACCTAACACTAATATCATCCTCAATGGGGAAAAGCTGAGAGCTTTCTCCATAAGGTCAGGGACAAGGCAGGGATGCCAACTCTTGACACCGTTACTCAACATAGTATTGGTAGTCTTAGCCTCAGCAATCAGACAACACAAAGAAATAAAAGGCATCCAATTTAGCCAGGGGGAGGTCACACTTTCACTCTTCGCAGATGACATGATATTCTGGATGGAAAACCCAAAAGATTCCACCAAAAAACTGCTAGAATTGATCCATGAATTCAGCAAAGTCACAGGATATAAAATCAATGAACAGAAATCAGTTGTATTCCTATACACCAGCAATGAAACAACAGAAAGAGAAATCAAGGAATTGATTCCATTTGTAATTGCCCCCAAAACCATAAAATACTTAGGAATTAATCTATCCAAAGAGGTGAAAATCTACACACTGAAAACTGTAGAAAACTTATGAAATAAATTGAAGAAGACACAGAAAAATGGAAAAATATTCTATGTTCCTGGATAGGAAGAACAAATATTAAAATGTCAATACTACCCAAAGCAATCTACATATTCCATTGCAGTCCCTATCAAAATAACACCAGCATTCTTCACAGAGTTAGAACAAACAATCCTAAAATTTGTATGGAACCAGAAAAGACCCCAAATAGCCAAAGCAATCTTGAAGAAGAAAACCGAAGCAAGAGGCATCACAATCCCAGGCTTCAAAGCTGTATTACAAAGCTGTAATCATCAAGACAGTATGGTATTGGCACAAGAACAGACACTCAGACCAATGGAACAGAACAGAGAACCCAGAAATGGACCCCCAAATGTATGACCAACTAATCTTTGACAAAGCAGGAAAGAACATTCAATGAAATAAAGACAGTCTCTTAAGCAAGTGGTGCTGAGAAAACTTGACAGCAACATGCAGAAAAATGAACCTGGACCACTTTCTTACACCATACATAAAGATAAACTCAAAATGGATGAATACCTAAATGTAAGACAGGAATACATCAAAATTCTTGAGGAGAAAACAGACAAGAACCTCTTTGACCTTGGCTGCAGCAACTTCTTACTCAACACATCTCCAGAGGCAAGGGAAACAAAAGCAAAAATGCACTTTTGGGGGGTGCTTTGGTGGCTCAGTCGGTTAAGCAGCCAACTTTAGCTCAGGTCATGATCTCATAGTTCATGGGTTCAAGCTCCATGTCAGGCTCTCTGCTGAGAGCTCAGAGCCTGGGGCCTGCCTTGGATTTTGTGTCTCCCCTTCTCTCTGACCCTCCCACGCTCATACTCTGTGTGTGTGTGTGTCTCTGTCTCAAAAATAATTAAACATTAAAAAAATATTAAAAAAATGAACTATTGGGACCTCATCAAAATTAAAAGCTTCTACACAGGGAAGGAAACCATCAGCAAAACTAAAAGTCAACTAACAAAACGGGAGAAAATATTTGCAAATTACATATCAGATATAGAGTTAGTATACAAAATCTATAAAGAAATCATCAGACTCAACACCCACAAAACAAATAATTCAGTGAAGAAATAGGTTAAAGACACGAACAAACTTATCCAAAGAAGATGTCATCCAGATGGCACATGAAACAATGCTCAAAGTCACTCATAATCAGGGAAATACAAATCAAAACCACAATGAGATACCACCTCACAGCCATCAGAATGGGTAACATTAAAACTCAGGTAACAACAGATGTTGGTGAGCATGTGGATAAAGAGGATCTCTTTTGCACTGCTGGTGGAAATGCAAACTGTTGCAGCCCCTCTGGAAAACAGTATGGAGGTTGCTCAAAAAATTAAAAGTAGAACTACCTATGACCCAGCAATTGCACCAGGTATTTATCCAAGGGATACTGGTATGCTGTTTCAAAGAGACATGTGCACCCCAATGTTTATAGTAGCACTAGCAATAATACCCAAAGTATGAAAAGAGCCCAATGTCCATCGATGGATAAATGGATAAAGAAGATGTGGTATATATGTGTATATACTGAGTGCTGAGTATTATTCAGCAATTGAAAAGAATGAAATCTTGCCATTTGCAACTACATGGATAGAACTAGAGGGTATTATGCTAAGCAAAATTAGTCCATCAGAGAGAGACAAATATCATATTACTTCACTCATATGAGGACTTTAAGATACAAAACAGATGAACTTGAGGGAAAGGAAGCAAAAATAATATAAAAACAAGGAGGGGGACAAAAACATAAGAGACTCTTAAATATGGCAAACAAATAGAGGGTTACTGCAGGGGTTATGGGTGGGGGAAGGGCTAAATGGGTAAGGGGCATCAAGGAATCTACTCCTGAAATCATCGTTGCACTATATGCTAACTTGGATGTAAATTTTAAAAAATAGATTAAATTTTTTAAAAATTAGAAATATTGGCTTAAATCTGGGTCCAGATAAGATTCATAGTTTGTAATTGATTACTGTCTCTCTGGTTCTTTTGATCTACAGTCTTCCTTATCTGTATCTCTCTCTCTCTTACCATCCCAACCCTAGCAATTAATTTGGAGAAGTAATTAGGGAATCTGCACTTAGAGTTTCCCACAGCCTGGATGCTGGATATTGTTGACAGCATTCTATCATCTGTATTTCCTATAAATGAGTGCTTGAATCTAGAGAAATGGCCAAACTCAGATGAACTATTTGACAGAACTGCTTCCAACGTTTGGGCTACTTCTTTCTGGGCTCTTTATTAATGCACAGACTTCATGTTCTCCTCTTTAGGAAAGGCAAGACTCAACACTGAATTTAGTATTCTTTCTTGATGTTTTGTTTACACTTTCTTTTTTTCAGAGTTGATGTCCTGTGAACCCACATTTCACTTACTTCCCATAAGTGCGAAATAAAATCTGTGGTCAATCTTGCATAGAACATTGCTGCATTAACACTACCATCCATATGCTGAAAACTCTAAATTTCGATTACTATCCCAGATCATTGTCTTGAATAGAAGACCTGAACATCCGAGTGTCTAATAGATAATACTTAATAGTTGCAGAGCTATCTCAAAATTACTATGTCCACAACTAAGCAATTTGTATTTCCTTAAAACATACTTCTTATGTCCCTCATTTTAACATAGATTTCATATATTAAGAATATGGTCCTTAGGACTAGACATATCCTTATTTGTGTTCTTTCAGATACCTTCTGAATAAACTTCATCAATTAATTAATATAAAGAATTCATAAAATTGGTGTGCTTATAACTGCTAATACTTGAATATTTACTATTAGATGCTCTTCTAGGTACTTTACATGTATTTTCTCAACTAAGTCTTATATCAATTTTATGAAGCACATAAAATTATTTTAGTTTTAAAGATGAGGTAACCTAGACACAGAGAGGGTAAGTAAAATGTCCAGGCAGTCTGTTTTCTGTTTACGAAGATGTGTACTAAGAGTATACTCTTCAAATATTTTTAAGACATGAATAAATAGCATGAGTAAAAAATTTAAATAGTACTGACACAAAGTAATTACATGTTGATTAATAATAATATTTTCATTATTAAATTTAAAGGTCTTAGTAAACCATATAAGATCTAATATGAACTGGCCCCTTAATTACTTCTCTTCCTCATCTTTCTGCATTGGTGCCACTCTGTTGTGTTGTTATTTCTCCATGATCACTTGTGCTTTTTGTTTTAGTGCTCTCGAATGCCACCCCAATAATTCTTGCCATCCAGAAAACATGATATGTTCTATATGTCCTTTAACATGGAATTCATGTGCTCGTCTTTAGGAAAGAGAAGTCTCAAGACTGAATTTCATATTCCTTCTTGATGTTTTTGTTTATAATCCTATCAAAGGCAACCTCATGGCCAAACTTCCTGGAAGAGTTAATTTGTTCTGTCTTCATATCTCCCCATCTATTTCCTTCATAGCTTGACAAATTATGATTATATACTACCAATGTTCTTCAAAATCACACAAAATGCTCTATTTGTTAAAGCTAATGGAAACTCTTCTTGATTATAAAATTAAAGAGGGAAATAGATTAAATAGATACATAATAGATTGAAGGATATATGACAGACAGACAGATATGTGATAGACATATTTGCTCTTTCTGGTAACTTTCTTCTCCCTTACTTTTCCTGACATGACTCCTCAGGTTTGCCATAATACTCTGTATTCATTTATTTTTAGCCCCTTCACAATCTGCACTCTCTCTACATGGAAACATTGATAATCTCCAGAATTGTGCCTTCAGCCCTTTTCTGTTCATGGTCTACATATTCTCCATCATTGTGTCTTATTTTTTTTAACCATTTGATTTTAACATTATAGCATATTAGGGAGGTAAAAATGTCTCCTGACTATTTTGAAATTCAGGATTGAAGCCTTAAAATTAGATTAGACATTTTGATTAAAAAGCTCATGTATCAGAATTCACAGTCCAAACAGTAGAAATAGATGGGAAGAAACTTAAGGGATGGATTTTTTAAAATACAGAACAAGAGACAGACAGATCTAAACAAACAGTAAACATAACCTGAAAATGTCCAGAGATGTTCCCATTTGCGCGATCCGAAGGAGAAGAAATGCCAAGGATAAAGACATAGAAGAAATAGCTAGACAATCAGGAGAAACATTATCATCATGATATCCAGGACAGTCAAGTTTCAGAAGGAAATCGTCTCTAAAAGTAAGTGTTGTGATGACTTCATACAATTCTAGAGGCTTTTAGAATTATCTTCAAAACGTATCATTTAATAGTTCCCAAATTGTGGGTGGAAGATCCTTGGCAACATAAGATAAAAAATAATAGAAGGATGAGGTGCCTGGGTGGCTCATTAAGTTAAGCATCCCAGTCTTGATTTCAGCTCAGGTCATGATCTCACAGTGGTAAGAATGAGCCCTGTGTCGGCTTCTGTGCTGTGCATGGGGCCTGCTTGAGATTCTCTCCCTCTCTGCCAACTCGTCCTCTCTCTCAAGTTAAAATGAAAGAAAGAAAGAAAGAAAGAAAGAAAGAAAGAAAGAAAGAAAGAAAGAAAGAAAGAAAGAAAGAAAAGAAAGAAAAGAGTAGAAGGGACTCTCATATTCCTAAGCATTCTTTATAGATTATATAAAGAATATGTCTTATACACATACATTATTTTTACATATATCCACATACTTAGGCACATACTCATAGATACATACACATACATCTATAGTAACTGATAAACTATTGAATGCATAATTGTTTTCTCAGACTAGAATGCCCTTCTTTACAGTTCAATAATGACTTCTTAACTAAACCCTACTTTTACTTTAAGTCTTAGTTTGTAATTTCCTATTGGTCCAAATATTCCTATTGCCCACACACAATATTTTTATAATTACTTAACAGATGCATTCATTTAATAAATATTTATGTCTGTGCTCTGTATTTTGACACTGGCTTACTCTGGGATAAAGTAGTGATCCAGATGGATGATGTCCTTATTTTTTATTAAGTTTAGCATCTGGTGGAGAAACTCTCATTAAGCTTTCTTTGGAAAGTACTAGGAGGTCAAGAGTTTTATGCGGTGTCTTATATAAAGAACTTTATCTAGTCTGGAAAGAGGGCAAAAATACAATAAAGTGTAATTTTATGATGTAAAATTTCTTCAATAATTCAAATACCTAAAAGCAAGATAAATATATCTAAGGGCTTGACATTTAGATATGTAACTTATGACTCAAGATAAGATGTTAACTTGTAATTTTAATCCTTTTGCAGCATCCTCCTTCTAAATCCCTTTGTATGCTATCGACATTTTCTATAAAATTTGCTTCTGTATAATAGATGCACTAAATGAGAGTAGGGAGATTACATGAAGATTGTCTTTCTCAATACCATTCTTAATTTTATATTTAAATTTAGTTTTTACATTTTGGTCTGAGTAATTACACTTCACCAACTTTGTAATATAGCTTGAAATGGCCCTCATATCCATTTGTTTGGCGATTAATTAAAAAAAAAAACAGAAGGAAAAAGAAAACCAATACACTGCACTCATTCAAATCAATGTGGTAGCCAACTTAGAACTAAGGGTTACTGTGGTTCAAGGCTGCTTTATGATGTTCAGATGCAGATGTCCTCAGCATGAGTTCTGGACTTGCTATGACTTTCACCAAAAAACAAACAAGCAAAACAACAACAAAAAACCTAATGATTTGAAAAAATGAGAATAGTTACATTTTAGAAAGATTTCTGATGCCTTTCCCAGCTGGTGAAGCAGAACCATTTAAAAATACAGTACCAGAAAGACTTTTAGGAGAGCTGTCAGATTTTAACATTATAGAGTTACATAATCATTTCATTCTCTACTGCATGCCAGAAAAGAAGGGTTGAGAATTAATGAGTGAATCCAATTGCTTAGTTTCTCTGCCAAATCTAGGCTGTACCCTCTCTGTTAATTCATCAGAAAAAGACTTCTATACATGTTATCTATAGTATGATCATTTGAACATTTTTTTTGTATTGTAGAGTTATAAAAGAAGCACTTCTCCCAGTTTATCTTTTGGTTGTCTTAAATTCATAAAGATCTATGTAATCACTATTTCCCAGTCATGCCACATACACACCTGCTTCCCTTATCTGTCACACTGTTTTATTCTTTGGAATGCTTTTACACTTTTTCTCTGAATGTTTTATTTCAATGGCACCCAATCTCCATGGCCAAGCGTAAGCTCCTCTACCAAGCACTTATCACTCTTTCCAACTTTTTCTATCACTGTCATCACCACTGAGCACTTGTACAACAAACACTATACAGATTAGTGTGATGCCAAGTGTTTGGGAGGGGATGCTAAAGTATAATACACACATGCACATTTCAGATTTAAGACTTAGATACAAAACATCTAAACAGGGCAAAAAAAGAGCTACTCTCATTCAAAGATAGCACAATTTAGTCTAAATTATATAGCATAATAGCCAAGACTAGCTTATAGAAGTAATCAATTTAAATTTATACCTATCTCTTGTTTTGTTAATTAAAGTGTCTTCTCCATAGGTGAACAAGTGTTATTTACTTTCTATCCCTAATTTCTAGGCAACATTTTCTACAGATTTGTTCAAAGTTTATTATCTACCTACTATGGGCAAAGCATTATGCTAGGCAATTTTACAGACCCTGTTTTATTTTTTTACCTTTACATATCACTCAAGGAATTGTTTATTATAATAAGGATCAGCAAAATCACATCTTTTTATACTGCTTTTCAAATTCCAATGCAGATTCTCTGTTGTTACAGTTTAATATGCTATTTCATTTGGATTAATAATATTTATAAGCAGATACATAAAATTAAATGTATTCTCAGTATGACAAAAGTTCAAGATTATTATTACACTAAATTGTTTTATTTTCAAATAAACAGTATTCTGTTTACAAATCCAGGTATATAGTGATTGAATTGAGACTAATGCCTAGTTCAGAATAGTAAAAAAAGTCTGTGGAAAAAGCAAATTCACAGAATGTATATAAAAGACTTCTGAGAAGGGAAATTTGTGGAAACATAACAACATGACAATAGATCCAAAATAAACTTCAAATATTTCTTTCCTATCCATTGTATGTTCTATCCACTATAATTTGCTTTCAACTAGAATAAAAACATATAGTCAACTTTTAAATTTTAAAATTCTGTATTCGATTTTGCTTTCATGCTAAGCCAGCATTTTATGATTAACTGTGCATTGTTAGTTATTTTGCAAACTCATATAGGAATCTGACTAAAACACTGTGCTCTTAATATTTTCATGCATAACTGCCCAATACTATCATTTTCCTCAGCCTTGGCACGGAAATCAATAAACTAGTTTTCTACATAACACAGTTTTTATGTGTTTTGAAAAATGTATTGTAGTCCTTATCTACTATGGTACCCCAATGTTTTGTTTTAAACAATATACATGTAATATCATCCTTTATAAAGGAATTCTTGTCAAAAAATCTTTACAGAAAAGTGCACTTGATTTTTGAGACTGTATGACATACAATGAATTCTTAACAACACTAAAGAAAATAGAGTTGGATTTAGATTTTAAAACTGATAGTTTACCCACCTAAAATGTCTAATTATATTGTTTCTCAATTCCTCTTAGAGTGATTTTGTTTTGTTTCAAATTTTAATCATTTAATTTTAGATTATTAAACTTTCATAAGTTCTTTTGAAACCAGAGAGCATAACTTGTTAAAGTTTTTATAATACAGTCATAACTAAATATTAAGTTAACTAATAGTAATTTGATGAAACTGTAATTCTCAACTTAGATCGATAAACTGTGTTATATAGTTAGTTCCAAAGGATAAGAATCCTTGAAGCACATTTGATTTAATGTTTAACTTTTCAGAAATAGTTCTACTCTCTAGAGACTGCATGTTCTAAAAGGTCTTCTTGTGAGTGAATTAATTTTATGTGTCTTCAATTGTAATGAGAAGATATTTTATAATTAAAAGTGTTCCTTGATTTGTCTCTATCTTTATTTTCCCTTTTTTGTATCTTTTGTTTCTTAAATTCCACATATGATTGAAATAATATGGTATTTGTCTTTCTCTGACTGACATATTTTGCCTACCATAATACTCTCAAGCTACATCCACAGCATGGAAAATGAGCTAGATTTCATTCTTTAATATGGCTGAATAATGTTCCACTATACATATATAATATATATGTATGTATATGCATATATGCATACACACACACACCATCTTTTTTACCCATTGATCAGTTGATAAACACACTTGGGCTTTCATATAGTTTGTCTATTGTAGATAATGCTGCTATAAACATTGAGGTGCATGTATACATTGGAATTAGTATTTCTGTATTCTTTGATTAAATACTCATTAGTATACTTGCTGAATCGTAGGGTGGTTCTGTTTTTAACAATTTGAGGAACATCTATATGTTTTCCAGAACAAACTGATGGTTATAAGAGGAGAGGTAGTTGGAGGATGGGTTAAATAGGAGATGGAGATTAAAGAGTGCACTATTTCTAGGTGTTGTATGAAAGTGTTAAATCAAGATATTGCAAACCTGGAATTAATATTACATTGTATGTTACCTAATTGAAATTTAAATACAAACTTAGAAAAATAGAATTGTTAGTATTTCTAAACATGAGGGTGAAGATAAAAATTAAAAAAAAAAGACCAATTGAACACTAATTTGAAGACTATTTAGAGCCCCAAGTTTCCTCTTGCCTCAAGTCAATGGATGGCTACCTATTTTCTCACCCAAGCAGAAGTCTGGGGTTTTATTCTCTGGTGAGGTTTCTGAAATGCAGGATAATAGGCACAAACCATAATCCTAACCCTAAGCCTAACATTAGATTTGAGAAAGTGGGTTCATGAACCCACAATAAGTTGAAAAGTAGCCTAGTTATTCTGCAGATCCCAAAATTCACAATTAATTATCATTTCTGAAAATGGTTGTGAAGGTAGAGATAAAAAACAAAAAGAGCAGTTGTGGGGCACGCGGGTGGCTCCGTCAGTTATGTCCACTCTTGATTTCAGCTCAGGTCATGATCCCAGGGTCATGGGATACAGTCTTGCCTCAGTTCCATGCTGAGTTCATACTCTGCCCCTCTCCCCAGATTATGCATTCTCTCTCTTTGAAAATTAAACAACAAACAAACAAACAAACAAACAAAAAACAGAGGCACCTGGGTGGCTCAGTTGGTTAAGTGTCCAACTTCAGCTCAGGTCATGATCCACAGTTTGTGAGTTTGATCCCCACAGTAAGCTCTGTGCTGACAGTTCAGAGCCTGAAGCCTGCTTGGATTCTCTGTCTCCTTCTCTCTCTGCCATTTCACTGCTCTCTCTCTCTCTCTCTCAAGAATAAAAAAGCATTAAAATTTTTTTAAATATTTAAATTCCTTAATTTCTCCCTTTGCTGCTTTGATTTTTAAAATGTGTATCAACTGGGGCACCTGGGTGGCTCAGTCAGTTAAGTGTCCGATGTCAGCTCAGATCATGATCTCATGGTTCGTGGGTTCAAGCCCAGGTCGGGCTCTGGGCTGACAGCTAGCTCAGAGCCTGGAGCCTGCTTTGGATTCTGTGTCTCCCTCTCTCTATGACCCTCCTCTGCTCACTCCCTCTCTCTCTCTCTCAGAAATAAATAAAACATTAAAAACAATTTTAAAAAATAAATGTTTGTTAGAATTTCCCTAACCATCTGGAAAAGTCTCTAGAGTACAGGATAACAGGCACATACCCTCCCTCTAACGTTAACACTAACCTCTCATTACCCTAACACTAATCTAATCCCTAACCCTTTGTGCCTAATTCCTATTCCTAACCCTAAACCTAACTCTCTGGAGAGGTCTCTGAATTATGGGATTCCAGGCACATGCTCTCACCCTAACCCTAACCCTAAACCTAAATCTAGATCTATGGGGGGAAAGAAAGAAAATATGGGGTACAATTATGCAATTGGAATATTACTCAATCATAACAAAAGAATGAACTCAGCCATTTGCAGAGACATGGATGGAGCTAGAAGATATCATGCTAAGTGAAATAAGTCAGTCAAATACCATATATTTTTACTCATATGTGGAATTAAAAAAAAAAACCTAGCAAAGCAACAAAGAAAAAGACACAGAAAGGAAAATCAAGAAACAGATTCTTAACTATAAAGAACTGATGGTTACCAGAGGGGAGGTGGATAGAGGGAAGGGATTAAATAGGTGATGAAGATTAAGGAGTGTACTTATGATGAATACCAGGTGTTGTCTGGAAGTGTTGAATCAGTATATTCTACACCTAAATCTAATATTACATTTTATGTTAACTGCAATTTATGAAAAGATGCTCAACAACATCATCATAAGGAAAAAAACAAGCGAAAACTACCATGAGATATCACTTCATACCTTCAGAATGGCTAAAATTAACAACACAGGAAACAACAGATGATGGCAAGGATGTGGAGAAAGGGGAATCCTCTTATGCTGTTGGTGGGAATGCAAACTGGTGCAGCCACTCTAGAAAACAGTATGGAGGTTCCTCAAAAATTAAAAATAGAACTACCCTAAAACCTCGGAATAGCACTACTAGGTATTGACCCAAAGGATATAAATAACTGATCTGGAAGGACGCATGCACCCCAATGTTTACAGCAGCATTATCAACAGTCAAATTATAGAATGAACCCAAATGTCCATCAATTGATGAATGGATAAAGAAGTAGTGTGTGTGCGTGCGCGCACACGCATTTACAATGGACTATTACTCAGTCATATAATGGAATGAAAATCTTGCCATTTGCAATGACACAGATGGAACTAGAGTGTATTATGCCAAGTGAAATAAATCAGCCAGAGAAAGACACATACATATGATTTCCCTCATATGGGGAATTTAAGAAACAGAACAGATGAATAGAGGAGGAAAAGAGAGAGAGAGAAATGCAAACCATAAAATACACTCAACTCTAGACAACAAACTGAGGGGTGTGGAGGGGATGTCGGCAGGGGGGATGGGTTAACTGTGTGATAGATCTTAAAAAGGGCACCTATGATGAGCACTGGCTGTTGTATGTAAGTGGTGAATAACTAAATCCTACACCTGAACTAAACATTACACTGCATGTTAACTAAATGGAATTTAAATAATAATTAAGAAAAAAACTTGAAAAAGAGAATTAGTAACATTTCTAAAAAATCTATGTGAAGATACAGATTAAAAACAGAACAATTGAATATTGATTTAAATAGTGTTTAGAGCCCCAAATCTCCTCCTAGCCTTAGTGGATGTCTGCCTTGTTTTCTCACCCACGCAGAAGTCCAAATCTTACTCTCCAGTGAGATCTCTCAAAAGCAGGATAATAGCACAAACACTAACCCTAACACTAATGATAACCTTAACTCTAAATACAACCTTAACACTTAACACTAACTCTAACTGTAAACATAACCCTCAATCTATTCCAAACTGTAACTCCTAACCCTAACCCTAACCTTAACTCTCTGGAGAGGCCTCTGAATATCAGGCACATAATTCACCCTAATCATAATTCTAAACTAGATCTGAGAAGGAGGGTTCAGAACACACGATAAGAAAAACTGAGAAATGGGCTAGTTATTCTGATGAAGACCCCAAACATTTAAGAAATGGTGTTATTTCCAAAAATGGGTTTGAAAGTAGAGATAAATAAATACAGAAGGAAGAATTGAATATCAATTTAAGTATTAGAGCTACAAATCCCCTCCTTGCCTTAGCTGGATAAATGGCTGCCATTTCTTTTCTCACTCCAGCAGAACGCCAGGGTATTATTCTCTGGAGAAGTTTCTGAACTGCAAGATGCCAGACACATAATCTAATGTAAACCCTAGCCCTGGCCCTATCCCCAAACTTAACCCTAAATGCTAACCACTATCCCATAACCCTAACCCTGAACTTAGCACTCTAGAGAGGTCTCTGAACTGCAGAATACTAGGCATAAACCCTCACCCTGGTCTAAACCCCAAGTTTTATCTTAATCCTGGCCCTAATTCGATCCAATGGAATATTACTCAGCCACAATGACATGGATGGATTTACAGAGTATCATGCGAAGCAAAATAAGTCAGTCAAAGACAAACAGAAAACTCCCAGGGTCTACTACTCTTTGTATCTGTCACTGTGAAAACTACCATTGTTTACTAGTTTAATAATAAATTAATCAATTTATGCTCTTAAATCAAGAGTAAGAAAACTAGTGTCGACCAGGCAGGTTCAAACTTAAAAAAAAAAAGCTATAGAATATAAGAAAGTAAGATGTATAAAAGGAATATTTAATTAAATTAACTTTTAAAATTTATTAATTTTATTATCTTGGTCTTTCATGCAGTCTGTGCAATATTTTCTAGATCATCTTTTCCTATCTAATTAAAAATATTTTAATAGGAGCTTTTTTCATTTGTTTGGTAGGAGTATCTATCAAAATACCAGTTACTAGTCTTTCACTAAAGGTGCATTTTCCATCTTCCATATTACCATTAGAATGAGTAAGTAAATAAAAACAAGAGTATATGTAAGCATTTAAAACTAGGCAAAATAATTCCATCAGAGAAACAGATACCATATGATTTCACTCATATGTGGAATTTAAGAAACAAAACAAATGAATGGATGGGGGTGTGGGAGGGGCATGGGAAGAGAGGCAAATCAAGAAACAGACTCTTAACTATAAAGAACAAACTGATGGTTAGGAGAGAGAGAGAAGTTGGGTGAGGGGATGGGTTAAATAGCTGATGGGGATTTAGGAGTGTACTAGCTCTTATGAATACCAAATGTTGTATGGAAGTATTGAATCACTTAATTCTATACCTGAAGCTAATATTACTGTGTATGTTAACTAACTTGAATTCAAATAAAAGCTTGGAAGAAAAAAAATAAGCATAAAATAAAAATAAAAATAATGGAGGATACATACATATGTCAGAAAACTTGAACAATTTAATTTTTGTTTACTATAAGGAGAACCAGAATGAAGAATATATTAAAGATCAAGTTGTGACAATGAATTTTGTTTCATTTTTAGAAGTGGAGTAGGTCTGAAAGATGCCTACACATTCCCCTGACTTAGAAGTTAACAGACTAGAGGCTAGGAAAAGCTGGGAGACTAATGGAGAACAATCCAAATTGTTAAGGTTAAATATTAAAATCAGCTATGTATGATGATAAATTCCAGTGGCTATATCAAATCAAGAAGTGGCAATGAGGTGAGATTATTTTCATGATGCGGAAATTTTGCCCCTGTTGTAAAAGACATCCACATCCAACGTAAAACTGGACATAACCTGAGTCACAAGTTTCAAAGAAAAAATAATACACAGAAGTTATGTTCTACAAGTAAAGTTGCTCATAGTTCTATATTTCCTCTCATTTCCCACAGGAACACATAGCAGTGATATTCATTATACAAAACACATACCCAAGTTTAACTCTGAAAGAAAGCTTTGAATAGCCACCTGGAACTAAACAGAGAAATAAAGAATCATCTTTGCCCCATTTATAGACACTACAGGCCTGAAATTATATTCATGAATGGATAAATAAGGAAAAATAAGGTATGTCTTCAGATGGTTATGTAAGATGGCAGCAAGAATTCAGTTAAAACAGATTAAGTAATTTAGAAAAATCTATTATAGTCTTGACAAAATTTAAGAAGACACAAACTCAAAAAATAATCAGAGGTAAAATAAAATTTTTAAATTGAAAGGAGTGGGGAGTCTGGGTGGCTCAGTCTGTTAACCGTCCGACTTCGGCTCAGGTCATGATCTCACGGTTCTGGTTCGTGGGTTCGAGACCCGTGTTGGGGTCTGTGCTGAAAGCTAGCTCAGAGCCTGAAGCCTGCTTCAGATTCTGTATCTACCTCTCTCTCTCTCTGATCCTCCTCTGCTCACGCTGTCTCTCTCCCTCAGAAATAAATAAAAGATTAAAAAATTTTTTTTTAAATTGAAAGGAGAACTGCTTGGAGAAATAGTAGATAGAGAAATGTTGGAAGTAAATGAGTATTCAGTAGAATATAATCTTTCACAGAAGCAATGTAAAGCAGAAGTAATGGTGCAGAAAATAGAATTGGTGATATGGAGTGTGAAGTTCATGTTATACTTTTTATTAAACTAGCACCTGTCATTTGGTGTTGACTTTGCCCTTGACCTTTCTAAGGTCAAAGAGAAGAATGCTCATTTCAACATTATTTCTGGTGGCCCTCAATTAATAAATCATCAATGACTGTGATTCTTTAAATTGCTATTCTATATAATTAGCAATGTTAGTAATGTTAGTAAAAAGAACAAGACATGCTATTTATATTGCATGTATGTATTTATTCACTTTCAATTCCAAGAAGGGATTCAACTTGGAATAAAAATTACCTTATTGCTTATTATGTAGAAATTCTGTAGATCAGTTGATGTATATCTATTACTGTAAGAAACAATATATAATCATTAATGACTTAGTGAAAGTAGTTATCTTTGTGTTGGAGTGTCTGGTCTTGCTTAAGATCATTCAAATAATTGCTTTGAAAGAAAAATAGATTTATACTTAAGATAAATATAAGGGAAAGTACCTATAACATTAATCTGTCATGTCCATAAATGTTTATAAAATTACAGCATGGATGGAGCTAGAGACTATTGTGTTAAGCGAAATAAATTAAAGACAAATACCATATGATTTTACTCATAGTGGACTTTAAGAAACAAAACAAAAAACATAGCAGGGGGAAAACGATAGAGGCAAAGCAAGAAACAGACTCTTTGGAGAATAAACAGAGGGTTGCTAGAGGGTAGGTGGGTATGGGGATGAGTTAAATGGTATTAAATTGGTATTAAGGAGGGTACTGATTGTGGTGAGTGCTGGGTGTTACATATAAGTGATGAACTCGAAACTAATATTGCACTGTATGGTAATGAACTATAATTTAAATAAAAATTTGAGACAAACTAAATGACTAAAAAAATAAAATTTTAAAAATATAAAAATATGGCAAAAATGAAATACAGGTAAGGATGCAGAGCTACAGGAACTCTCATATATTGCTGATGGAAATGCAAAACCATATAGCTGCTTTGAAAGAATTTGGTAGTTTCTTAAAAACTAAAAACATAACAACATATGATCCAGCAATCATGCTCCTTGCCAATATTTAGTGGTGTCAGTGTTTCAGATTTTGGCCATTTTAATATGTGCAGTAGCATCACATTTTTTATAAATTTGCACTTCCCTGTATAATATCTTAATGATAGATACACGTCATGATATTCTAAGGTAAACTATGGACATTGGGTGGTTTTAATGTTCATCATTGGTTTATATATATTTATATGCGTGTATATATATATATATATATATACACAAAAATTTAAGAAAAGTAAAAAAGAATTAGCCAATTTTGAATTTTAATTACAATTCTTAAAGAACAAAATTGGCCTAGAACATTAAAAGATGGCATCAAAATCTTACTTAATGCAAAATATGAAAATTCCCAAATTAGTATATCACACATAACTATGATTGAGAAAAACATGTACCAAATACTGTAGACCATCTTTTCACATGTGTGTTTGCCATCTGTACATCTTTTTTGGTGAAGCGTTTAAGATCTTTGGCCCATTTTTAAACCAGATTGTTTTCTAATTCTTTATCAGATCTGTCTTTTGCAAATATTTTCTCCCTGTCTGTGGCTTGTTTTCTCATTCTCTTGATAGTGTCTATCACAGAGTAACAGTTTTTAATTTTAATGAATTCCAGCTTATCAATTATTCTTTTCACGCATTAAGTCTTTGGACTTGTATCTAAAAAGACATCACCTTTACAAGGTCATCTAGGTTTTCTCCTGTTATCTCTTAGAAATTTTATAGTTTTGGATTTAATATTTAGGTCTTTGATCCAATTAGAGTTAATTTTTATAAAGGGAATAAAGCTTTTGTCTAGATTCATTTTCTGCATGTGGATGTCTAATTGTTCTAGCACCAACTGTTTATTGAAGATACTATCTTTGCTCTATTTTATTGCCTTTGATCTTCTGTAAAAGATGAGTTGACTATATTTATATGGGTTATTCCTCAGCTCTCTATTCTGTTCCATTGATATATTTGTTTATTCTTTCACCAATACCATCCTTTCTTGATTATTGTAGTTTTATAATAACCCTTGAAGTTGGGTAACATCAGTCTTCCAACTCTGTTCTTCCATACTGTGTTAGCTATTCTGGGTCTTTTGCCTCTCTGCATAGACTTTAGAATCAGTTTGTTGATATCCATAAAATAACTTACTGGGATTTTTACTGGATTGTATTAAATTTATGGATCAAGTTGGAAAGATCTGACATCTGGATAATTTTGAGTTTTCCTTTCAATTAATTTGGAATATCTCTCCATTTATTAAATTCTTCTTGGAATTTGTTCATCAGTGTTCTGTAATTTTCCTCATAGGGATGTTGCATATATTTTGTTATATCTAAGTATTTCATATTTTTGAGTACTAAGGTGAATGGTAACATGATACATTATATTAATATATATTCAAATGTTGAGCCAGTCTTTCATGCCTGGGATAAACCCCACTCAGTAGTGGTGTGTAATTCTTTCATACATTTTAATTTAATTTGTGAATATTTTGTTGATGCTTTTGTATGTGTTTTCAGGAAGAATACTGTTTATAGTTTTCTTTTCCTAGACTGGCTTTAATGTTAGAATAATGTTGGCTTCATAGAATGAGTTAGGATTTATTCCTTTTGTTTCTATCCTCTGAAAGAGATTGTGGAGAACTGGAATAACTTCTTTCTTAAAAGGGCAATTTACTAGTAGATATTTCAAAAATATCTTAAAAATATTTTTCATAATTTCTTCATTTTAATCTTAAGGATCCAAGTATGAGCAACAAATGCCACCTGGTTACTGTAATTCTCCAGCCTTATGGTTTGCATTTATCCAGATTTTCATTCTACCTCAGCGATACACAACTTCCACTTGTAATACAAAAAACATCTGGAAATAGACCATCCTGGAATTATACCTTGTTTTAAAGATGTTCTCATTTAGAAGCTTCATACTAGCCAAATAACCAGACACCCTCCAGGCATTTCCTTATTTAAAGTAGGAATATTGAATTTTCCTTTGTATTTTGTATTTCATATTATCTTTAAGATACTTGAAGTAAAATTAAAAATAAGCCAAATTTTGTAAAATAAAAGAGATCAGTTCATTAAACTATGAACACTTTTCTATATATTTGGCATTTAAGGTTTCAATCAGATTCAATTTAAGTTTAATTGAGAAAGTGATATTGGGTAGTCTAGCCCCCTTGTTTAGTATCACTTAAAATCACATAGTAGGATAAGAATATATAGCATTTAGATTCATTATCTCAAATTTTATGAATAAAATAAAAAAATATGCAATCTATATTTCTACATATTTTTTTTCATTTTTATAATAGCACTTCATTTTCACATAGTACTGTGTTGGGAAAATTATTGTGTATTGATTGCATTTCCTAAGAATTATCTACTAGTAAGCACATGCAGATTTAAATTTTAGTTTTATTTCAGTTAAAGAAGAGCATGTTACAATGTAATGAAAAACACATGGTTAAGGGAAGTTTGATAGCTTGATGAAATAATTCTCTTCCTTAGTGACCTTGAGGGTGTCCTAAATTACTCTTCTTGATGGTGCATGTCAATAGGAATACAAGTAATAATTGTGCCTGATGGCCCATTTCTAGTGTAGCTTCAACAAGAATATCCCATAAGGTTTGAAGGTCTTTTTATTACTCTAAGTGAAATCAATAAACAAATTAATCCTGTTTCTTTGTATCTTCACTCACTTCAGAAGCAGGTTGCTCTTGCTGAATAAAGATTTCACTGTGTAAAGTGTGTGCTAATAAAATGGCATTTGAAAAGTATTGAATATAGTGCCTAATATATGCAGGTTATCCCTACATTCCCATTCAAAAGTAGAATATTTCTATAAAATCTGTCATAAGCCAAAACCACATAAAGCAAAGAAACCATTATGATTAATTTATACAGAAAAAAAATTGAGCATTTCCACACACCAAAAGCAATCATTCCTAGGCTTTTCTGATACTTTAGGACAAATCTTACTAACGGATGGCCACCATAAATTGAGATAAAGCACAGGTGCTCACAGACACAGTTCAGAGATCTGGTGGCTTGATACTGAGATGCTGAATGGAGTTCCAGAGGAAGGAGATTGGTCACACCACTCTTGCTATTTAGGGTGTGGTGCTAACTCTATAGCTGCAAAACAAACACACAAGTGCTGAACACTATTTTCATTTTTGTCTTTTTTTGGTTGGCGAAAACAGGTGCAAATGTAGGTCTTTTTAAAAAGCAAACTGTGTAAGGAGAATTTTCAGAAAGTGGGAGATACTTCATAATCATCTTTTTCTTCTCACTTTCTCTTTTTTCCCCTCTAAAAGCAACAAAGATATGATAGTGAATAATATTTATAGCATGTCTCTGAGAAAGAAGGGCATAGTCACCCACAGAATGAGTAATATGAAGTATTTATGAATGACTAATTTTATATTACAGAATGAGTAATATAAAATCCATGTGTATAGTCACTACCAAATGTTAGATTTTCATATACTCTCTGTGGAACCTCTTAGTGAACTTTGCTGAAATTGGAATAAAGGTTAGAAATAAAGAAGATAGATTTTCAATAATAGGCTCTGTTTTTCCTCTTTTTACAATCACTTACAGCTTAAAAAAGTAAAAATGATGCATCATTCAATTGTGAATGAATATATCATGGAGGATCCTGGCCCAAGACAGAAGTGACAGTCAAAAGTGGTGATTAAGGGAAATTTAATAACATATAATTCTGTAAATGTGTCGGCAAGCATAATGAAACTGCTCACCTAAGATCATGGAAGACCGCAAGGCTGGTCATAGTTGGGAGGAATTACCACCACTGTGCCAATGTTTGAAAGAGGACAGGGGTTACTGAAAGACAAAAAGAGCTGGTTGGAGAAGGCAACCTGATAAGAGTCTCTGACAGGGAAGACAGCCACTCTACTGGAGCACAACAGGAAAGAGTTCTACAGAAAAAAAATCAACTTTACTCTCCTCAACATTCATCTCCAGAGGGCTTCCCACTGGCTGAGCCAAATTGGAAGTTAGAGGACAGCAGTACTCATTGATAGAGTTCTTCCTAGTCAGTCTCCTAGATTGAATAGCAGGTTGAAGAGAAAGAGATTTGTAGCTGCAAATAGAACTCATTCAGCACAACGCTTTTTGGTAATAATGGATCTGATTTTTATTATAAAATCTTTCCATTCTCAGAAGAATTTATAGAAGAGAATTATGAAGAGGTCAGATGCTTGAATTAAACTTAAATGCTTAAATAGAAGGTTATGTATACAACTGGATGCCCACCATACATTTATTTTGGGATAAATAAAACATACATACATATATACATGCACAATACATAAAGAAAGCAACTGGAAGGGTAAAAAAAGGAAAAGGAAATATAGTTTACAGAATGGGAGAAAATATTTACAAACCATACATCTGATAGGGGTTAATACCCAAAATATATAAATAATTCATATAACTCAATAACAAAATAAATACAATTTAACAAATGGGCAGAGGACCAAAATATACATTTTCCCAATAAAGACATCCAAAGAGCCAACAGGCATGTGAAAACACACTCAACCTCACTAGTCATCAGGAAAATACAAATCAAAACCACAATGAGATACCACCTTATGCCTGTTAGAATGTCTGTCATCAATACAAGAAAAAGAAAAAAAAGACAAGAGATGAAAACTTTTGGAGGGGAGGCAGAGAAAAGGAAACACTTGCACACCATTGGTGAGAATACAAATTGCTTCAGCCACTATGGAAAACAATATGGAGTTTCCTCAAAAAAATTAATACAGATGTACCATATGATCTAGAAATTCTGCTTCTGGGTATATACCAAAGGAAGTGGAACCAAAGGATAATATTGTTTACCAAAGGATATTAAAGAGATAAATGTTTCCTATGTTTATTGCAGCATTAGTCGCAATAGCCAAGATAGAGAAACAACATGAGATGCTATCATTTGATGAATGAACAAGGAAGATATGGTACAGTGGTCTCCCCTTATCCACAGGTTTGCTTTCCATGATTTCAGTGACTCACAGTCAGCCATAGTTTGGAAGTGGATGATCCTCCTTTGACACATAATCAGAAGATGAATAGCAACCTAACTCTAAGGCACAATGCCTATATTACCTCAATTCATCTCATCATGTAGGCATTTTATCATCTCTCATCATGACAAGAAGCAGAAGCAGAAGGAAGTTTACAGTGGGGGAATATAGGCCCAGGGATGAGATAGATGGGTGACGGGTATTAAGGAGGACCCTTGTGTTAAGTACTGGATGTTGTATGTAAGTGATGAATCACTGAATACTACACCTGAAACTATATTAGACTATATATTAACCAACTGGAATTTAAATAGAGTAGAAACTAAAAAAAAGAAAAAAATCACATTGAACTTTCACACACTTTCACCATATGGCAAGCACTGTTGAAAGAATTTCACATATACTACATCATTTAATCCTTACTGTAACCATATTAAGGACGTTCTCTTATTCCTATTTTTCAAGAGAGAAGCTGAGCTATTAGTGGGCTAAATACTTGTTTAAAGTCATACAGATAGTAAATGGAAAAGTTGAGGTTTGAGCTCTGGCAGTCTGGTTTCAGAATTAGTGCTTTCAATTGCTAAGTTGATATCACAAAAGAAAATACCATAAGAATGAAGATTGTTTTCCCATATTGAATGCTTAATAAAAGCATGTGGAAATAAATAAATAAATGAATAAATAAATAAGGCAACCTGTAAAAATAGAGTAGTATGGAGGTTAACCAGGGGCTTGAGGATGGGGGAATAGGAGAGATATTGTTTAAGGGTACAAACTTGCAGCTAGCAGACAAGTAAGTTCTTGAGATTTAATGCATCGTATAGTGAATATAGACCAATATAATCAATCATTGACCATGTTATGGAACTAGATTTTAATTATTCCCACTGCATTAAAGAAATTATAATTCTGTGACAAGATAGAGGTTCTACCTATTGCTACAATGGCAATCATAAGACAACATATAAATCAACATGTTTCACACCTTAAATTTACACAATGTTATATGTTAAATATATTTCATAAAAATTGCCAAATTAAATATCAAAATGATGACGAAATATTTCTAAAGTTATAATTATCATTTATACATGTATATTATTTTATGTATATCTCTACAAGTTTTTTTTTAAGTTTTATTTATTTCTGAGAGAGAGAGAGAGAGCATGCGCACGTGAGCGGGGGAGGGTCAGAGAGAGGGAGACACAGAATCTGAAGCAGGCTCCAAGCTCTGAGCTGGCTGTCAGCACAGAGCCTGACATGGGGTTCGAACCCACGAACCGTGAGATCATGACCTGAGCCGAAGTCAGCCGCCCAACCAACCCAGGTGCCCTTCTAACAAGTTTTCTTATATGCATCTTTTTTATTGAGAGTTTTCTAATTTGTGAGATTCTGAAAACTGTAATAATTTTCAATCTGTTATACTTTCAATTTTATTATAATACCTAGAACAGTATGGTTTATTTTTAAAAAATCTTTTGGTTTAGTGTATGAATTAAATGCTACAGTTCATTTGCGTGTATATCTAAGAAAATAATTATTCATGTTTCTTTAATGTAATTTTTTAGTCATGGATAATAAAATCCATGTTTCTACATATTGAGTGTGCATTCCAATAAGAGTACTTTTTTTCTCTCCTGCATTGAGATCAGTGTTCACTATGGGATAGCTTTGGCCAATAAAACATGAGTTGAAATGATGTTTGTCACTTCTGAGAAAAAACTTAAAGACCATTCACATGTTTATGCAATTATCCTTTTCCTCTTCTGTGGAAACCTTTGCCTCCTTCTCAGATTTGAGAAGACACATTGGAGAGAAGTTTGCAGCCAACATGTGGAGTCAATGAAAAATAAACTTTAGAATGGAATTCACCAAGTTTTGAGGTTTGTTTGTTACTATAGCATAAGCTAGTGAAAGCTGAGTAATACAATTTATTCAACGTTAGTAATTTTCATTCTGTGACTTCCAACAAGTCATTCAGATGGTAAAGAACAACGAGACTGGATGACTCCTATATTTTTAGCAAATTTTCCAAACTTAATTATAAGGAAGAGTAATGTTGGTTTTTCGACATTGTAGCTGATTAGAAGCTTGGTAATGGAGGGCACTTTAACAGATCTGTGGAGTTAGACAGCAGTTTCCAAGCAACAATATTTTCTTATATCCTAAAACTACTGTCTACAATATTACAGTCTCTGGCTGTTTTGGCAGAGATAGGTGATTCAAGCTGAAGTATTTTTAGAATTATTATCATAAAGCTTTCTTTTCAAAACATTTCATGTTGTGTAATGTGAACTATTATTGTGTGATCTTTATAGCAAAGGTGGAGTTAATATTACTAAAGGGCTTTATGTTAATAAATCATAAACAGTGTACTTGTTCTAAGGGAAAGATCTAGAGGTTAATAGAAATAATTGAGAAGAAATAACTGATTAGATAATGTTTAGCTTTTAATCAGATATAAGATAAATTATGACATATAAACTCATACTAGTATATTAATTGAAAGAGGAGATATGTGCTACTACATATGTTTGCTTCAATGACTCCAAAGTTTAGCACATATATTGATAAAATTTTATCTTATGTTTTCTATAAGAGTTTAGTTCTTGTTTCCTCTTTTCGTCTTTTTAAAACCTTTGTGGGGTGATGCATGCATCTTCTGAGTATATAATACAAATCATCTTTCTATGGCTTTAATGTAAGACTAAAATGTAAATGAAAGAAAATTGCATTTTGCCACATATTTTATTTCATTAACATAATGGGCTATTAAGAGCAACTTGAGAGTTCTTTGAGATATGAAATAGATATGAAAAAAGATCATATAAAGATCTTATATTTATAATTTACATGCACTGAAAAATAAAATTACTGAAAATGTTGCCTAAAGTAGAATATAAATTTTGATACAGGCTAAAAGAAATAAACAACACGATACTGAAAGGATAGGATACAGAATATTTAAGCTAAGTAGCCTTAATCAGCCATACATGATGAAAGAGTAGATTTAGGGGTAATCTGACATATGCAAATGTCAACATATGTTGCAGTGAACAGACGAGATATTCTGCGGGCAGCCTAATAGGAGAAAATGTAAGAGAACTTTCTTGAGAGTGAAAAATAATATATTTTTACATCTATCCTATAAAATATTCAGTAAAAAAATTGTTAATATTGTGACATCATTGATGAAGCACTTTATTTGACAATATCTAAGGGATTCTGCCATCCAACATAGAATCCTTGATTGGGATCATGAAGTATTGTCATGTAAGGACAAAATTTAAGATTTTATTTTATTTATTTTTCTTTTAGAGAGAGAGAGAGAGAGAGACCAGGGGAGAGGGGCATAGGGAAAATCTCAAGCAGGCTCCACACCAAGCAAAGCATGGGGTTGATCCCACAACTCTAGGATCATGACCTGAGCCAATATGAAGTGTCAGATGTTCAATCAACTGGGCCACACAGGTGCCCCTAAAGATTTCATTTTTAAGTAATTTCTATACCCACTGTGGAGCTCGAACTTACAACCCCGAGATCAAAAGTCTCATGCTTTACTGACTGAGCCAGCCAGGCACCTCAGAATTTGATTTTAATTGATATAAATAAAGAAAATAATTTCATAATGGCAAAAGATTTCACTGAAACCATTCAAGAGTTTGTCAAGATAATAAATTGATAGACTGATATATAGATATAGATATTCATTATATTTAATTTATGCTAGAGTAAATGCATTCAATATGATATATATGCACATATGTTAATATATGTGTACATAGTATATACATATGTATTAGAATCATGATTTTTAATTATTTGAATCCATTCTTAATATTAATATTAAATTAATTTAAAGTAATTAATTTAAATTAGTAGAAAAGTCAAATAAAATGAATTGAAATGAAGCCTAGATCCAGGGGAAAAATGACAGTGACATCCAAAATTGCTGGCCAGCTTAAATGGGAAGCCAAAATAGTTTAGAAAGTAATGTGCTAAGGACCCATGGATATTAAAAATTACATAGTTTATCTTATAAATGGTCAAATTATTTTTGTACACAATAGTAATATGCTAAAATGCAGTATGAAAAATACTTAAATGTTCAGAGAAGCTTATCTTAAATCAAGTATATAAAACAAACAAACAAAAACCTCAGAAATCAGAGCAGGTTATTACATAATGAATTGCATCACCAAATTGACAAAAATGTGGATATTGCCATTCATATTTAGGCTGACACATGAAATTTACAGTTTACAATACATTTTGCAGAGTAGGTAGAGTGGTTCGATAGCTCTAACAGGTGATGTTGGAGCAGAGATCTGAATGATTTAATGAATTCATGCCTATATCTGGGGGAGGAGCATCCGAGAAAGATGAAATATTAAGTGCAAAGATCCTGAGGCAGAAAAGCCTTACTCTTTTCTTTTTTAAATAAGTCAAGGAGTGTTTGATTAAGGTAAAATATTTAGTCAGAGAGCAATTTAATGCCAACATTCTTTTCTGCATAACAGTCTCTATGTCAGTTTTATTGTCTAAAGTAATATCTACTGTTAATATGTTGTTTCATGTTAATCATTGATACATCATTCCTACCTTCTCCTTTTATGGCTTTTTTTTCTTTTTAAATATTTTTATTTATTTCTAGGAGAGAGAGAGACAGAGTGAGCAGGGGAGGGTCAGAGAGAGAGGGAGACACAGACTGAAACAGGCTCCAGGCTCTGACCTGGCAGTCAGCACAGAGCCCGACGCAGGGCTCGAACCCACGAACCTCGAGATCATGACCTAAGCGAAAGTGGGACGCTTAACCGACTAAGCCACCCAGGCGACCCAACTCCTTTTCTGGTTTAAATGTCTTTCTTTGATCTTGACCATGCCTCTAACACAGCTTGTATCTGCATCCTACCATAATCACTGGTGAAAACATTTGGTGATAAAAACAATGAAAACTTCAAGTATTTTGACAGCTTGCAAAATAAAAATACTTACTGATTTGCAGTATTATATTCAGAAAAATCAATGAAAACGCTATTCTGCTTTTACTATCCACCTCTATTCTCTTGCCAGGAGTGGATTTCACAAGAGAGCTTGGGAATAATGTAATTGATTTAATTAATATAACAACAAATCTATACCTAATCAAGCAGTTCATTCCTGTCTTGACAGCAACTCCTTAGTGAGTCATGTGACAGGTGTCTCCATAGGAGTGGCTGGAAGAAGAGAGTTCAGAACTAATAGGCCTTTCCCTTGACAGTCACTTTAGACAGAAGCCACTTTTGGCTATTAAAACAACAGCAACAGCAAAAATGGTAACACCTGATTTTCTTCCCCTGGGTTTCGGAAATCTTTCACTGGTGCCTTTTTTCCAGTTATCACATTCCTAAATGACCCTTTGTTCAGAGATCATTTTGGTTGGTTGCTCTTTCCACCAAGCTCTTTAATTTCTAGATCTAATGACATAGAAACACTTGATCATAATAAAGAAGAAAAAATGTGTAATATTCCTTCCCTTTTCATAGAACTTGGTTCTGCCATCCTCACGAAAACCCTGAAGGATTAAAACCCTAAAACTTACCCTTAGCATTCTATTTTGCATTCTCCCTTCTCTTTCTACAAAGTCAGCTAGTGGTACCATATTTCTTATCTAAAAGAAACCATAAAGTTGGTTGTTTTCCTTTCACTGAGTAAAATAAACTGTAGGCCCAAGACCAGTGATTACTTGATCATTCATCATACTTTAGTATTTTACAAATATGCTATATTATTTTTAGGATTTTTGCATAAGAAGTTCTTTGTGTTTGCTCTTCTAAACATGCATGTTATCTATTAATGTATTCATATAGCAAATACATATTGAGTACCTGCCACAGGTTCCATATAGGCCTAAATGCTCTGGTTACCAATAATAAGATGCTATGCATGTCATTAATAAGGATGGGAGGAGTGTAGTGTGACATATTAATGGAGAGTTAAAATATCAATTGGGAAAAACAATGATACAGATAATCAAATAATATTGTGAGAGCTCAAATTAAAAGCAGAAAAATTATGGAAAGTGTCCCTAAACTGTATGCTAATAGAACCACTGTTATGTGGAATTTAAGAAACACAACAGATGAACATAGGGGAAGGGAAGGAAAAATAAGATAAAAAGAGGGAGGCAAACCATGAGAACCCTTAAATACAAAGAACAAACTAAGGGTTTCTAGAGGGGTATTGGGTGGGGAGATGTCTAAATGGGTGATGGGCATTAAGGAGGGCACTTGTTGGGATGAGCACTGGGTATTACATGTAAGGGATGAATCACTGGGTTCTACTCCTGAAACTAATACTGTACTATATGTTAACTAACTTGAATTTCAACAAATACATTTTACAAAATAATAAAAAAAATTAAAAGCCTAATAGAACATAGAATATGATGTTAGCAAAGAATCACTATGGTAGCGACAATATGAACATAGTAACTTAATGTTTTTGCTGCTAGAATGTAAGATACGAGGCTAAGGCTGACATATATAAATAATTAAACAAACAAAATAAGCAAGTTTTGGACTTCCAGATTAAGAAAAGTGTGAGACAAGGATTACTGCATGTATATTTATGAAAAATGTTGGGATTCAATGAGCAAAGAATTAAAAAAACATCCAAAGGTTGTGAAATGGGAGTTATATGGATTTCCTTTTTTAGGAAGAGAGCTTCAACAATTGTTTGGAAGATGAAATTCAAGTGATGCCAGACCCATACTAAGAGTTCAGTTCTGTCATTGAAACTGTGTACTTCAACTTCATCACGCCCAACACCAAGACACTGGAAAAATCATTATCTTTAAACTTAATTATGTAGTGGTTTTGTTCTGTCTTTAAAGGACTCAACTTTCATTCCCTCATTTGTAGCAAACATAGCCACACAGTTTTACCAGAATTATAGCATTTTATAAACTAGTGAGTGCTTAAAAGCATGGTTATTGCAGGGACAGTTATAGTTTCAGATTGCTAGTCTGCCACTTACTGTAATGGTTTTGCACATAGGAATAACTTAACTAGTGTCCTGCTGGTAATTTTTTTAAGAACTGGATCTCCAGAACAGGGTCGGGTAGGGGTTGCATCATTCATAAATTTCCCATGTGCAAATACTTCCTCTATTGCTGATTTTAGTTCACCAGTGGTTTATAATTGGTTCTTGTGCTCCATAGATAAATGGTATCACTGATTTAATAATTTTTAAGTCAGTTTCCTTATTTCTATAATTATAATATATTCATACTTATTTTATTTTTTTCTCCATTTTATGTGTCCTTAAGATAGAAGCTAAATGGCCAAATATTAGGCATATTCAATGTCCCACTGAAGAATTTGTTCTCTCAGGTTCATGCTAGCTCTATGACTATATCGTATTTAGGCACATAGAGGTACACAACTTCTTTTTAGTATACATCTTTGAATGATTTCCTGGCCTATCTTTAGAAGAATAAATCTTTGGCATGAGGAGACAGTATCCTAGAATTTTGGAGTAACCAGGTTAACTTTAAAACAAACTATCTCAAATGAGGAATTAAGTAGGGTGTGGACTAACAGACCAAAAATGACTCTATTATGACAGCAGGATTTGATACACTGTTTAAACATTACTGCACCTTGTTACATACTTTGTAAAGCTAATCACTTGGTTTTTATTCAAGTTGTTAGTTGAGATCTCTAACTGCTAATTTGATACGTTCCCAAATCATAAAGGACTCAGCTGAGTTCATGAAGTCTATCATAAAATTATATTATGTATACTTTTGGTCAAGCTATTTAATAAAGCAAATACCATCGTTTGTGTATCACACAACAGTGTCTTACAAGCATAAAATACATCATATTAGTTCTAGGGTATTTCTTCAGAATATTTCTTTGGTTCATTCTTTCAATTGACTCATGTTATTCATGAACTTATTTATCCAACAAATAAATATTCAGCACTTCTCATGTGCCCAGAACTGGACTAATGATGCAGCTACAAATGTTGAGATACTATCATACAATGAATAAGAGTAGGAGGGGTATGGGGCGATAGCTAAATATATAATTAGAATTCAAGGCAGTAATAATGTTTATGACATGAAAATATTATTATGTGGGCACACAGTAAAAATAGATAGTTTAGGATGATTTCCATATACATTTATACCTGAGAATTCTATCTTCCAAGTTGTGTGTATGTTTATACATTTTAGTTCACTAAAAAAATTTTATTCAACAAATTTTAGTTCTTTTGTAAAATGCATGAGAAGGAAACTTGGCCCAGAAATAGTTATTATCTGTAATGACATAAAGCACAATCAATTCCATAGTAAAAAAACCAAACAAACAAAAACAAACAAATAAAAAAAATAGAGGTAGGTAGGTGGGTTGGTAGATATAGTTGAAAGTTATAAGAACTTTTCCAGTAATGTTTTAAAGCATAGGTTATCTAATCAGTGCTCCTTTATAGAGTGTCAGGTTGTGAAAGATAAGCAAAAAGAATAACACATTTTATAATTTTTGAGAAATTCTATAAATTCACTTGAAAGTGTATATGAAGAATTTAAC
Organism: Crocuta crocuta; assembly: GCF_008692635.1. Taxonomy (NCBI): domain Eukaryota; kingdom Metazoa; phylum Chordata; class Mammalia; order Carnivora; family Hyaenidae; genus Crocuta; species Crocuta crocuta. The sequence continues at coordinate 4,944,900 of NW_027531875.1, read as the reverse complement.
ATTCCCAAATAGCTAAGTCAACCTTATAAAATTAAATAGAATAAGTATGCTCTACTAGACATTAAGATACAGAACAAATTAATGTATTACAAATATGAAATTAGTGCAAAAAAAACAATTGAACTGTGATAAAGTATAATGACCTAAAAACCCATAAAAATTCAGCATCCAGGTAAAACACAAAACAAATGAAAAGAGAATGGTATGGAATGTCTGGGCAGCTTTGTTGGTTGAGTGTCTGACTTTGGCCCAGGTCATAAATATGGTTTGTGGATTTGAGCACTGTGTCAGGCTCTATGCTAATGGCTCAGAGCCTTGAACCTGCTTCAGATTCTGTGTCTCCCTCTTTCCCTCTCCCTCTGCTCATCTTCTGTCTTTCTCTGTCTCTCAAAAATAAATAAACATTTTAAAAAAAAGTAAAAAGGAATAGTAGCTTTTGTCATGGTATAGAAAGAATGGCACACTATATGGAGGAAAATAAAATGGATTGTTCCCTAAAATACCATATGTATTTATATTCTAGAGAGATTAAAGAAACAAATATTTAAGGGGATATCAACAAGCTACTGAAAATGTAGAATAATATTGCTGTGATGTAGGGATGGGGAAAGTTTTATAGAAAAACCTGGAAAGAACACATCAAGACAAATATATTCCCTCTCTCTCTGCCCCTCTCCCACTCATACTTTCTCTCAAAAGTAAGTAAACTTAAAAAAGAGAAAAAAAAATGATCAAACGTTATCAGATAATTTATAGAAAACATAGGAAACTAACCCACATAATGATAGATGCTAGTAATGATTAGCATTTAGATAAATGTAAATGTAAAATAGCAAATCTAGTGTTAGGAGTGTGAAGTTGAAGGATGCATGTATAAGGAACCAAGTGTTTTTTCACACTGTTACTTGTGGTAGTAGACGATGGAAGGACCCTACAGTCTACCTATGAAAAACGGAGAGCTAAAATGTGATGGATGCTGATCAATAAACCTTAATTTTCTCCTTAGTTTGACTAACCTTTAAGGAGATTTCCTGAGGATTATAGGTTCCTTACTTCCCTTTTCCTAGATTATTTATTTTAGAAAACTTGCAATGGTAAATTCTCTGCTCCTTTGAGATGTAAATCTTCTCCCATGCTCTTTGGAGCTTTACAGTCCAGAAGTGTCTTTCTTTCCATAATCATAAAAGAAGATAGTGCCCCTATCTCCCAATATCTGTGGGAGGAGAGAAGCCTAATTTGGATAAGGGACAATTAGCAAACACGGATGATATAATCACACTGATCAATCTCCCTTCTAATAGCCTCCAGTACTTTCCCACTAGCTTACTTCAGGGGGCTTAAAACCTTGATGCCTTAGTTCCAGAGGACTTGAGCTTGATCTCTCTCCACCATTGCAGTAGAGTCAATAGACCTTCTCTTTTTCTTTCTCAATCTTTCTTTGATAATTCATATTATGAAATAAGATGCAGCAGTTAGGACAATAGGCAAGATTTTCATTTAAGATGGTCAGTTCTTCAAAACACAAAGCTTATTGAAAAACAAATTAAGAGATTGAAGGAGCTATAGAACTGCTCAGTTATAAACTGCTCATGTTAAAAATGCAATGAACACAGATAATTGATACCCACTTTATAGCAACAAAGAATGTATACACACACATTAGAGCAAAGGAGTGAGGGAAAGGTAATGAAATAAAATAAACATGAATTAATTAAACAATAGGACTTTACAAAAACTAATCTAATGTGCTCTAATGTGCTGATGAATGTGATTAACTCAAACCCTTGTACCTGAGGTAAGAAGAAGCATATAAACAGATAAATCAATTTATTTTTTAATGGCTGTGGTGACATCAACATGTTGGTTTCCTTCCTACCTTTCTAGCTATTTTTTCATTCTCTGACTTATCTTTAAACATTGTAGAGGTCCGGGGCTTAGTCCCTGGGCCTCTTGTCTAGAGGACGTACACTCACTCCTTGGTATTTTTCTCCAGTCACATGGCACTAAACATAATCTGTGGGTTAATGGTTCACAAATGTACATTTCTTATCGAGATCTCCCAAATCCAAACTCAATATCCATCTGCTTGCTGGATATCTCCCCTTGACCATCTAAGGATATCAAAACTTAAGACATTCAAAGTCAGGCAGAGAAGGACAAATATCATATGTTTGCATGTATAGGAGGATTAGGAGGAAATTCACAGAGGACCATGGGGTAGAAAAAGGAGGGAAATTGTGGGGGAGAGGGAGAGAGGCAAACCANTCTCTCTCTCTCACACACACAAATACATATATATTTATAAAATCTGTATATATATATTAAATATGCATATGTATTGAATAAATATGTATAGATATATTTTGTATACATTATATACATATATACATATATATATGTATGTATGTATATATATATATATATATATATAAGAAATTCTACTTCTACATCAGTTTTCTACTTCTCAGTGATTTGCACCTGCTTGCTTCCAGGTGCTTAGGCTAACATCCTTGAGGTTTTACTGATCTCTTAGTAAACACTCTATAGTGTTTACTATGTACAACACACATAGAGATTTTGACAACCTCTCACCACCTCTACCCATATCACCCAATTCCAGCTACTGCCATCCCTTGCCTGAATTACTGCAAGAGATGGCTCGTTGGTCTTCCTGCTTCCATTCTTGTCCCTAAGAAAATTATTCTGAACTGCCACAGGACTTTCTTAAAACATAAAACAGACTACCATTTCTTTTCTCAAAACTCTAATGTTTACTAGTTATCTCAGAATGAAAGTGAAATTTAATGCATTTACTGAAAAGGTTCCATATGGCTTAAAAATTCTAACTTTTAAGCAGGGTCATCTACTCAGTTTGAGAGGTCCAGTACAAAATGAATATGTTCAAAATCAGAAAAAAAGTAATTTCTAAACAAAGATGCCTAAATATAAAGCTTTAATCTTTCTTCCTCTGCCAGTATCTCTACTTGTTACAATTTGTTAATTAATGTAATTCTAAGAAAGCAATAATTAACAATTTTAATTATTGCATAGATTTTACTTCCATTTTTATATTATGAATGCCAGTTTTAAAGCAAATATAAGAGTATTTAAATCATGTACAGAAACACTAAAGTTACATAATTCATATTTTATAGCTTGTTACATGGGTATATATTTCATTCTTATCAGATAGTGAAAGCACTGGAGAAAATTAAGTCAATAAAGAAAGACTGAAAGGAAAGGACATATCAATTGCTCTATTTTTCTTTTTCCTTTCTATGTCATCCTTGTCAGGCAAATAGTTGGCTGATACAAGGAAATGAAATGAATAAGATATATAGTTGAATGGTTGCTTGTGTTTTCTAAAACACTACTCTCTTCTTTTATATTCAAAGCAAGCCATAGTTTAAGAAGAAAGTTTGGGTTCTATGGGTACCTGGGTGGCTCAGTCGGTTAAGTGCCCGACTCTTGATTTTGGCTCAGTCATGATCTCATGGTCATAGGATCAAGTCTCATGTCAGGCTCTGTGCTGAGCATGGAGCCAGTTTGGGATTCTCTCTCTCCCTATCTCTGTCCCTTCCCTGCTTTCTCTCCCTCTCTCAAAATAAATGGGTAAACATTTTTAAAAAAGAAGAACGTTGGGGCACCTGGGTGGCTCAGTCAGTTAAGCGTCAGACTTTAGCTCAGGTCATGATCTCATGGTTTATAAGTTTAAGACTCACATTGGGCTCTGTGCTGACCACTGAATTCTGCTTGGAGCTCTGTGTCTCCCTCTCTTTCCGGCCCTCCCCTACTAGTGCTATGTCTCTCTCTCAAAAATAAACAAACATTAAAAAAGTATCAGGAGGAAAGTTCGGCTTCTCAATGCTATCATTGCCACACTTACTAAGTTATTGATATTTCACCTCCAGCTTATATTTGCTTGATTCTTGCTGAATTCCCAAGCATCATAAGTCCACTAGAAATTTGTATTCATGGGACATACGTAAATGTGGCCACAAAGAATTGTGAACGTGCATATTATATATATCTCCTCTGTCTACATGCCTGTTCCTTTTTCCCCATCAGACTTCATTTACAAAACACAAGCTCAAAGACAAAATTAGTAAGTATTTCAAGATGGCAACAGCAGAGCATTAAGATAAGGATGATGCCCTTCTGAGTGCGGGATCCTAGGTGACTGCATGAGTTGCATGTCCATGAGGAAGACTTCTCAGACTTCATCCTCTATTGTTCATCCCCTCAGACACTGTCATAACAATTTGGCTTTCTCACTCTTCCCTGAATATGGCAAGCTTATCTTTGGGTGAGGCTCTGTGCACTTCCCCTTCCTCCAGACATCTGCATGGCTTCCTCGGTCTTTACTGTAGTATCACCTCAGCAAGGTCCTTCCTGACTTTCCTTCTTAAACTTGCGCTTGAGAACATCTCATTACATGGTTATCTTTATTTTTCTCTTATAAAGAGGCCTTATTTACATGTAGTGTACTACACATTTTATCCCTTTATGTTGTTACATATTCCTCCCACTAGGGTGTACAGTAAGGGAGTATGGTTTCTTTTGGTATTTACAATTTCTCCAGGGTCTAGAATTATCAGTGACAAATATAACCAATAAATATTTAATAAATGAAGTAATTAATGTCTTATATTTGGGTCAATGCTAAAATGGAATTACATAAAATAAATAACAAAAACAATAGCCAGAAACAAAATAAGAGTAGAGATCAAACATTCAACAACTGAACAGAAATTTTAAGCAGAGAGAGAGATCTCTAGGTCAAGTTCTTGGGTAGTATTTTCTCCAGATACTAGGGAGCAGGATTCTCACCTTGGATTCCATGTTTCAGGGGCCCTAGCATGATTTATCACATTTTTTGTTAAAACTTTTAAGTCTTGTAGTTTTCTGAGTCCTAACTCTCCCTTTGAGGAGAGTGAACCCCATTTCTGAGGAATAGACTAGGAAGTGGAGATTCCTGGATGGTTGTGTGGCAGGTTTTTCATGAGGCTGTATGAGAATGGGCTGCCAGAATGGTGCTTATGCACTGTTTGGGGTGTCTCTCACTCATGTTAAACAGAAGAAAAACTCAGGACTGCAGGTTTCCAATGGTCCCATGTTGACCTTTGGATTTGTGCTCTATGAACAAGTCTCCACTGGTCAGTATTTTGATAATGGCATCATCTCCAGTCTATTGTATTCCAAAGTGGTTGGAGAGGTGGCATACACACATTACCCTGAAGCCCTTCAGTCAGAACTCAGGATGGTCATCTCACCCTTCACATACTTCACCCCATATCTCAGGCAAGAGTCTAGGGGTGACCATACCTCCAATGTCAGTGGACTATTCATCAATGCTCTTTTTCTATTATTGATGTTGTTATTCTATTTTCTTCCAGGTTGATTGTGTGCCATGCCACATGTGATATAAACAGAATACAAGTGCTCCCATGCTCTTCCACTGGCTTGCCACCCACTTTTCTGCTGGTGATGGGATGTGGAAGACTATTATGTCATCAACATTAAAAGAGATTAAATTCTAGAAACAACAGTTATATAGAGAGCCTAAAGATTTCAAGGTAAATCACTGTTGGATCATATGTCATTCTTCATTTATGTTATGAATTAGATACTAGTTCAACATGACTAGAGAACTAATATGCACATTTTCTTGCATTTATGGTCATCCTCAGGGAAGCACGTTAACAATCTTTGAGAAAATTGATGGAAATCAACATTCACACACAGCAGGATGGATGATGCAGCAGTATAAGTAGATGTAATTGCCATGAGATAAATGGTATTAAGGAACTACAGAGGCAAAAATATCTACTTTGTTTCAATGCAAATGTTTTCTAAAGAGCCATGCCATTCTGGTTAGAAAGATCATTGCTCCCTTTAACAGTGGAATAAATTGTTAACTAGAATAAATTCATGTTTCCTGGACTCCTATGGCTAGGCAAAGAGGTTGCCTGAACAGTATGAAGAATCCTCACATGCACTGTACTAGACAATAAACAACCATGTAAAGTACCTCTTCTCTACCCATTACACCAAACTTTCATCAATAAATCGATATACCTCAGATAATCAAATTGTTTGTAATAAGTATGTTTTATTATTTTTTTGGAGACAGATGGAGAGAGAGAGAGGAAGAGACAGAGAGAATGAGAGAGAGAGAAAATGAGAATGAGCGAGGGAGGGGCTGAGAGAGAGAGAGAGAGAGAGAGAGGGAGATAGAGAATCCCAAGCAGGCTCTATGCTGTCAGTTCAGAGCCCATCTTGGGGCTCCATCTCATGAAACATGAGACCATGATTTGAGCTGAAATCAAGAGTCTGGATGCTTAACTGACTGAGCTACCCAGACGACTCGGTGTAATCAAATTGCTTATGTAAATACGCAAGAAAAAAAATTTTGCCTTGAGATGCACACCCTCTGGAGGTGGCTTTACTCTTGGGGATTTTAAGGCTTTAAGGAGAAGGCAATGGATTTCCCTCAAAGTGGAATCAGGGCACTAGGTTTTAAGGCACAAGGTGTCCCACAGAATCTAGGACACACAATCACGTTTTGAGCAAGAAGGGAAGGCAGATACCTAACTCAAGCAATCCACTCACTCCCAATATTACCTCTGTCAAGTAATTTTCATTCTTCTCATTCATGTGTTTTCCTTATCAAACTGGTTAATTGGATCAGATTAGTACTAAGATGCTGTCTAAGTTTCAGTTGGATTGTTTTAACTCTTCTTTGAAGGGATCTTTTGCTTCCATTTCTTCAACAGGTATACTGGGAACGTATGTCAACTATGCTTCCTAGGACATTGCAAAAACCAATCAACTAATAATTTTGACACAGGAGATTCCTTTAGGCACAGAGATAATTAGAAAACAATCATTTAATTATGAACGAGTCCCCCCCCATTATGTGATTACTTTAAGTTGTTACTAAAAGAGAAGTTAATTCAGCTTGACTTTAAATATCCATAAGAGGGTATAAAGTCAATATCTAAAAAAGGAATCTATTAAAAACACATCTAAAGGAAAATTGCAGTCAAGCAGCTACACCATCTGGGTCATATGAAAATGAGAAGTAGTGATGAGTGTCTGCATGCTGATGGTACTGCAGACCTAATCAACTCACTGCCTCTCCAAGCAGTCATGTGTACAGATTAATGAAGAGAGGTGACAGAATAAAACTTCCCGCTGACTTACTGTGGATAAGCTATTTTGCTCCATCATTGCCTCAGCTTTGCTTACAGGATAGTAGATGCACTCTAGCATGTGCTTTTCTACTAATCGTTTTGACTAAATGAACCAAATCTCATGGTAAAAGGTGCCAACAACATCTGGTAGCTCTAAATCAGAATCAGTGTGGAGAAACACATCCACGTTGTCTTTTACTCAGTGATGATCATAAATCAGCATGCTGCTACTGACCCAACATGAGATGACTGGGAGGGACTACTTTATCAGGCAGAAGACAGATTTCACATCATTTTCAGTGCTGATTTCTTTTGTCCTGTTTTCAAGGATAGTTTCTAAAGTCAACAGAATCAATGTTATTGTGTTCCTTTCCAGGAGGCTGTTTTGTAGTCTTAACCACTAAGCTATCTCAAACTTGGCCTAAGAATTTTATCTTATTTTCTAAGAGTCATCTCTTACATATAAGGTACATTAAAATAAAACCCACTCAATACACTTTGGAGCATTGGAACATGCTTTGCGTACAAATTTCTGCATTTATTTGAAAATCGGTGAAACTCATTACCCTTAAATTTCAAAATGAAGTAAATATTTAAAAGGCGCAGGCATAGGGGTATTCAGACCCCAGCCCCTTTGTGGAACTCATCTCTTTAAAGCTTAACAACACTTAGATATTTTGATACGTAGAATGGTTTCCATATAAATGTATGACTTTTAGAACTTAGAAAAGTCAATAACTTACTGGGAATGGATTGATAATATTTTAATAAATGGTCTGCTACTCTAAGCTAGGTCTGGAATGTAATAGAACTTTGCTGTCTTGACATTCATTGTAGCCTAGGTGCAACATATCTCTTACTGTAGCTTATACAATTCACTCAGATACAAGTCACTATTACTGTCATATTTAGCTTCTTACCCGTTTCCTATTCCTAAATATACTAAGGCGCTTTTGTGTGAGTTGCAGACAAAATAATTACAAACCTCACATTTTCCTCCAGGCTACATTGTATCAAGGGCAGGGGATAGTTTTTAGCAAATTAAACCCAGGCAAGAAATCAGCCACCCCCAAGCACTTTGAGCCTTTGTATAGTGCATATACTTAAGAAGTATAGGTAGAAGTTTCTCTGATCCAGATTTATAACATTCATGGGGACATGGAGCAGGAAGGAAATTAGAGGCTAATAGCCAATATCTAAAACTTTAAAATCTTTTTTTTAATCAATGGATATATATATATATAGATATACATAAGTATTTAAATCCACAAAAAAAAATTTAATTTTTTTCTCTACCTTGACCACTGGAGGAGTATCATAAGGTCACGCAGCTTTCAGATGGAATGATGCTAGAGAATGAGAGACAAATGATCTCTATAAGAAATTGGTAAGCAAACACACACAAAATATTGAGATTCACACTAAAACTTATAATATTTACATCCTTGTAAAATAGCTACAGTTATTATTTTCCAGTTAGTGAACTTTTTGCAATAAAAACTTTAGTGTACTGAAAATGTCATTTAAAAATGTAATACAATCACATGTTCATTTTATTTCAGGAGCAGAATTTCTTATGTTAGTGGACCTTGCAGATCATTCAGCATAATGGGGATCAGATGTAGTAAAATGTTCTATGATTTAGTTTTGAAAAACTTACTGATACCAATGGTCCATAGTAAGAAAAATCCATTTTTCAAGGTCAATAAAGTAAAATTTTTTTGCTGTCCCTCTTGAGCTTCATTTTTTAAAATCTTTCTTAATTCTTTTAATTTTTTTAATATCTATTTATTTTGAGAGACAGAGAGAGAGAGAGAAAATGAGAGAGCAGGGGAGGGGCAAAGAGAGAGGGAGACACTGAATTCGAAGCAGGCTCCAGGCTGAGCTGTCTGCAAAGAACTCACAAGCCTTGAGTTCATGACCTAAGCTGAAGTCTGAATTCGGAAGCTCAGCCTACTGCGTCAACCTACTNGGGTGGGGGTGGGGGGGGCGTGTGTTTCTGGGAGAGGGTGCAATTGAGGAAGGATGAGAGAGAGACAGACAGAAAGAGAGAGAGAGAGAAGTGGTGCTCACCCAAAGTGGGGCTCCTTTTCACCCGAAGCAGGGCTCTAGCTCAGGAACCTTGAGATAATGATGTGAGCTGAAGTCAGATACTTAACTGACTGAGCCACCCAGGCAACCTCTTAGTAATATTTCCTTTACTGTTATCAAGTCAGGGAAAAGAAAGAAAAAAAAAGAGAGAGAGAGGGAGGGAGAGAAGGAAAGGGAGTGGGGCGAAGGGAGAGGGAGTGGGGTGAAGGAAGAGGGGCGAGGGGCGAGGGTGAGAAACCAAGAACTGAAAACCAGGCTCTTAATTATAGAGAGGAAACTGCTGGTTATCAGGGGAGGTGGGTGGAGGGATGAGTGAAACAGGTGATGGGAATTAAAGAGTACACTTGTGATGAGCACCTGGTGTTGCATGGAATTGCTGAACCACCTGAAACTAATATAACACTTATGTTCACTACCTGGAATTAAATTAAAAACTTTCAAAAAAGAAAGAAGAAAAGAAAATCATCAAGAGAGGTTTATCAAGCACATCCTTTACCCTCTCAACCTCCAATCCATACTTATTTAGATGGAACAATGCCTGTTTTTGAAAATGAATGATTCATGGTCCCCGTCAGAATGCCTCTGCATACAACAAAACTTCTTTCTGTTGAATTTGACCACCTTCAAACTTTTATCCACAGAGATGGAGAATACTATTTGAAATTTCCTAAACCAACTTACAGGTATAGAATTTATTCACATCCTTCTTCTAACATTTTTTAAAAATATATTAATAAGAAAGATAGTAATTAACTCTTCTTCTCACATGCTCTTGAAATTGGTCAAAATCATTTAATGCCCAACACCACATCTCATTTTCTTTACTTCATCCCCATAGTTAACCAATAATTATGTTGACATTCATATGCATTGCCCAAAGATTTTTTATCTTGAAGATTTGTTGTAAGATGTAAATATATACAAACAATAAATATTACTGTTAGCTTAGTCTAATCCTTTTTACTATGTCAGTTCAATGCCAGGCATTGCATCAGTGAAGAAATGCATACACAGGGGCACCTGGGTGGCTCAGTTGGTTAAGCATCTGACTTTGGCTCAGGTCACGATTTCATGGTTTGTGGGTTAGACCTCTGCGTCAGGCTCTGTGCTGACAGGTCAGAGCCTGGAGCCTGCTTCAGATTCTGTTTCCTTCTCTCTCTGCCCTTCTCCTTCTCATGATACATCTTTCTGTGTCTCTCAAAAATAAATGTTAATTAAAAAAATGCATACACAGTTGTAATTATTACAGTTTAACAATGTAGTATGTTATATTCATCTGTATATTCATCTATTCACCTACCTATTTATTTAGTAAAACAGCATTTAATAGCGTCTGTGCCCTAGATTCTGGTCTGGTTCTTGAAAATAAATAAGTTGCCTTGGGGCGCCTGGGTGGCTCAGTCGGCTAAGTGTTCAACTTTGGCTCAGGTCATGATCACACAGTTTGTGGGTTCGAGCCCCACATCAGGCTCTGTGTTGAGAACTAGCTCAGAGCCTGGAGCCTGCTTCTGATAATGTGTCTCCCTCTCTCTCTACCCTCCCCTGCTCATGCTGCCTTTCTCTCTCTCTCTCAGCAATAAATAAAACATTTTTTAAAAATTTAAAAAAAAGAAAATAAATAAGTTGCCTTTAAAAGAGTTCACAGACTTGTGAGAAACTGGTATATCTATGGCTACAAAATTATGAAGCAAGAACAAATATAGTGATATGACATAGGGATATGTTCAGGGTGTTTATGAACAGAAGACAAGGTTCTACCTGATCTAATATATGTAGAGAAAGGTTTGTATTTTTTTTAAGTTCTAGAGTAAAAGAAATTTTCAGCCATGATTTATTTTTACATATTACTTTATTCCTTCTTTTCTTTCTCCTTTTAATAAATTGTTCCTAACTCTATAGGGTTATGTGACATTGTTACATAATAAGCTCTGTTTATAGGCTACTATATTGAACTGATGTGTCTGATTAGGTTAATCTAAGTGTGCACTTTAGAATTTTATAGGCTCAAAGTAGCTCAAATATTTTTAAATGTTTTTTTTTTTTATTTCTGAGAGAGAGAGAGAGAGAGAGTGAGCAGGGGAGGGTCAGAGAGAGAGGGAGATACAGAATCTGAAGCAGGCTCCAGCTCTGAGCTAGCCGTCAGCTAAGAGCCCAACATGGGGCTCGAACCCACAACCCGTGAGATAATGACCTGAGCCGAAGTCGGATGCTTAACTGACTGGGCCACCCAGGCACCCCAATCAAAGTAGCTCAAATTTACAGGAAATTCAAAATGTGTTTGATACCTTTGAACCACCAATGTTGCCATTCATAGCAACGTTTCTTTGCAAATGTATACATGCTGACCCAGTCTACATGGGATTTTATTTTAATTTAATTTAATTTAATTTTATTTTATTTTATTTCCTATTTATAAAAGTTCATTTATTTATTTTTGAGAAGGTATGTGTGAGTT